>NC_063203.1:20915807-21100807 GCF_017589495.1 Alosa alosa | reverse complement strand
TGCACATGGACCCGGTAATTGTCTCGCAGAGAGAGTGGTATGTAAGCCGCCCCCAGCGCTCGTCTTGATCAACCCCCCCACCGCCCATCCCCAGGCCTACACACAAACAAGCATCCCACCCAACTTGGACAGGGTCAGCCGCCTGGACTCAGCTCCAAGGTGAGAAACCAGCTGCCGAGATGTTGACCATGAAAAGAAGAACTGCGTCTATACATGTCAATAGATTGAGATCTATTGATCTACCTTTACATTTCAAAATAAAGAGGAGAAAAACAAGACTTTTACATGCATTTAAAAAGACTGTAGCATCTTGTGAGTGTGATGCTGTGTGAACCCTTTGAACTTGTAACAAAGATGCTTTGCTGTCATTGCGGTAGTCGTGCCTGCAGCCGGCCTGATTTGTATTCAGATCAGTACTTCACAGGTCTGGGGGAGGGGGCGAGGGGAGGGGCGTTCCCCTGAAAGGACGGTCAGCAGCGGCCTCTTCCTCTTCCTCCTTGTCCTCCACCTCCTCCTCCTTCTCCTCCTCCTCCTTCTTCGTCTCTGTCTGCCTTTTAAAGGAGATTTATTTTTCTACCAACAAGACAAAGAAAGAAAAAAAAGGAATCAAAAAGAAAACCTCGGGCCTTATATTTCGCATGATGTATTTGAAATGGGGTGCCGACGAGGAGAGTTTATGTTTAATCAACTTTTTTGAAATCGCACTCCACTAAACACGTCATCTCGCTCTGATGTTTTTTTGTTTGTTTGTTTGTTTGTTTCTGCTCTGGGCACAAATCTTAACTTTAAAGCATTTCAGTATAAAAAAAATAAATAAAAAAATGTGTAGATAACAGTAACGTAACATAAAGCAACACCGGTGATTTGTTGGTAAAGGTATGAAGGGACTCGTGAACTTGTTGTTTCATAGACATAAAGTGAGGCCTCTGAACTCACTGCTCCAAAGCAGGCGAGCAGCATCAGCCTTTAGGTACAGACAGAGTGGGTAGAAAATGCTGGAACCCCTGTTACTGGAGGTGCTTGTGAGGCAGGGGGAAAATGGCGGGGCCTTTTCCTTAAGTAGCCTTCCATACCGAAGTGCAGCGGCACAGCAGGACGCCACGTTACACTCCTGTGGGACTGCTCCAGGTGAGATGGAAAGTTCTGGAAAGTCTGGGGCTCCTGTGAGTGAGTAATCGTTGGGGCCGTGTCCATATTCCCTCACTCGGTCACTCGCTTACTCATCCAGACTGCTCTCCATTTCTCTCACAGGTCACATGAGGAGGCGAACATGTAGCGCAAACAGTGGTCTTATTTACTGGAAAAGTGTGTTAGCGTGTGTGTGTGTGTGTGTGTGTGTGTTAGCTCTGCGTGTGTGTGTATGTGTTTGTGTGTGTGTGTGTGTTGCGTGTGTGTGTATGTGTGTGTGTGTGGGTAGTGCGTGTGTGTGTGTGTGTGTGTGTGTGTGTGTGTGTGTGTATGTGTTTGTGTGTGTGTGTGTGTGTGCGTGTGTGTGAGCGTGTGTGCGTGTGTGTGTGTGTGGCCGTAGATAATAAGGGAGTATAAACAACTGCGCTTCCAGATGTCAGTAGAATTAGTAGCACTTGGCAGCCGTCTTGCCTTTACGTCACTTGTCCATATCTCTGCTCGTGAGTGCAAAAGTCCTCGGACTGGATTTGAACTGCAGTACAAGACTGCATCATCATCCTCAAAACCAGTCCAACATCCACATGACATCAATGAATGGCTTTCCAGCATTCAGTAGTCTGTGCCCGCCTTTCAATTTAGCCAGACACTCCCTACGAGCCTATAAACTATATTTAACCCTCTCTCTGTGTTATCAGAGCCAAGCACTCGCTGTACAATGTAAACATGAAACAAGCCCATCGTCTGCTCTCTGGCTTACCCAGGAGGGCCCTTGAAGTGAGCGTGAGGGGTTAATAGAGGGTTCAAA
This sequence comes from Alosa alosa, assembly GCF_017589495.1. Classification (NCBI taxonomy): domain Eukaryota; kingdom Metazoa; phylum Chordata; class Actinopteri; order Clupeiformes; family Clupeidae; genus Alosa; species Alosa alosa. The sequence continues at coordinate 21,098,874 of NC_063203.1, read as the reverse complement.
ACAGCGCCGGCGTGTGAGCCAGAGGCCACAGATGGACGACACTCTAAACACTCTTTTCTATTTTAGTCCTGATTTCTGTGTTGTTTTTTTTTTTTCTTTTTGTTTTTATTTTTGTTTTTCCTGCTTTTAGTTTTTGCCTCCCTCCAACTAGCCCTTCTCTCCATGTGGTTAAGAATAAACCACTTGTGTGCGCTCGTTCTCCTGCACCAACATACACACACGCACATAAGACACCCACACACACACACACACACACACACGCATACGCATCACACACGTTCACCCACACACTCCCATCTGCTGCAGATCCTATCCCATCTGCTGCTGCTGTGGCCTAGTCTTCAAAGGCACGATCGTGGTCATCCCCTCCCCGTACACACACACGCACACACAGGCTCTCCATCTGAAGGGATGCAGTGTGAGGTTAGCACTGGCCCTCAGTTGTGTGTGTGTGAAGCGTCATACTGACTCTTAAGCCACTGAGGTCTGCAGCGGTTCCACCCAGTGCAGCAGTTGAGAGGACGACTTCTCTTCAGGCAGTAACGTGGACGTGTCGAGTGCTTCACAAGCGAACGATAATTGGTGCTGTCATTGTGTGGCACCAGTATTTTGTATGTGAGTGTCTGTGTGTGAAGCCTGCAGAGTGGTCATGGTCTCTCACACTCTCATTGAATGTTTGTCTCCGACTAAACAAGTTACGATACAGTGTTCGAGTCGTCCTTCCTCCCCCAGCATGATCTGCCATGTTTTGAATCTGAATGTTGTTTTCTTCCTTCCTTGTCTGCAAAAGACAAACAAACACACGACATGTTAAGCTTGTGTAATCAGCTGGTTGTAAAAAGTTTTTTTATCGAATGTGTAAATGCGATTCATATAGCGTGCCTTCGTAATATTTGAAGTGATACACAGATTAAATGACTCATATGTAGTATACCCTTTGCATATCTGAGATTTTTACTCTACTGATGGAATATTCTGGCTTTTAATTTAAGCTTTGCATTGTCATGTCAAAACTTAAGTTAAAAATAATTTAACAGACAGACTTCCTACTTGGAAGGGTTGAAGAAGAAAAAAGGCTGGGTTTGAACTGTATACAGCTTTTAATTCTAATGAAAAAAAAGTATATAGTTATTTATTTTCACGTTCCAAGTGCTGGCAGATAGACTGTTAGTCCATGATCGATGCCTCTCTTTGGCTGTCGGGTAGTTGTCGCAAAAGATTGTTACTTTTTTTTAATCAATGCTTGGTTCTCCCTCTTATGCTTCTCCTGAGACATTTTGCTTTGCTGTTTTGTGGACATTGTTCAATTTTACAAAAATGAAAATTACTCTGCCTTATATATAATTATATATCTACAAGATGACTCCTGTAGCATCTGAGTTACAAAGCACCTGAGACTTGTAAAATATGTCACTGGAAAGATTAGTCAAGTAGCCTTACTAAGACAGCCAGTGGCTGATACTGTGTGTAAATATTCTGTCAGGGATGTATTTGCTTTTGTTTATTTTTGTTGATTTTTTTGTTTGTTTGTAAGTTGTCAGGACTTGGAGGTGAGGATGACAAGTGCTGTCGAATCCAAGTTTTATGTGTGGCTTGTGGTTGTTCTAGAAAGTTATTTTTATGTTGTACATACAATCAGAGTTGCCAATATGATTTGATGTCTTACGAATCACACCTGGGATTTGGAAACAGATGTTTCTCTTTTTGTTTGGTCTTGTCGAGTCTTCTTCAATTTGTAATAAAGGGCCATGTTTTCATTGTCCATGTCATTTCATTCCTTTTCAATAAAACCTGTTCAATAAGAAATAACTGAGTGCCTGAAATTACACCATTTGAATTGAGTTGATCTACCTTTAATTTAAACATTAAGCCTACAATGACCTGGTACAAACCAAGATTAGTGGTATACTACTATGCCTAAAGCCAGAAATGTGCTCAAATCTGACAGAGGAAAACATTTTGGTTTAGGATTTTTTTTTCTTTGAACTTTTTGTAAAAATTGTCAATTGGTTACATTAAACTACAGAGAATGGCAAGCAACAAGGAGATACTGTAGTCCCAAACTTTTGCGATACTACTAAACACATTCCCTATAGTGTACCCCTCAGATGTGCAGCAAGCTGTCTTTGTGTTTATCTGTGCAAAGGTCTCTCTTGGAATACATTCTCACCTCTGACTGAAGCCTTGAATGTTAGGTTGTCCGTCTGTGAGCTGCAGCTGTTCTAAATGCCAGTCCATTCCCAAAGCCACAAACCTCACAGCGTAGCACAGGTGGGATTTTGGGCATTAAAGACCTGCCAATCCAGACCTGTAAATAGTTACTCTGAAGTCAGACCTAGTCTTCAAAATGCCCTGCGTTTGATCTTAGTTTGGGATAGGATGCCTGCCTTTGAAATTATGTTATGGGTAATTTAGGAACTTACCGCCTTTTTCAAGATTAGGAAGGAGCTTAACAGACAGGGTTTTAATCATACGTTTTATTTAGGCAATATAATGTCTTGTTTACCGTAGAAGAGAAGAAAAAATGGGTGAAATTGACGCATGTTAAACCCCAAGCAACCCCACCTTGCTTTTAAAAAAAAAACATGAAAACAGGCAGTCATCGTTCACTCTCCATCTATCTTTCATCTCTCTCTCTCTCTCTGACATATAGACTATCCTCCACCCAACACATGCAGTGTCACAGTGGTCATCTGTAAGCCCCCCCCCCCGAGACCACCCCTTGGGTCTTACTCAGCACCCTCTCCATCAATGTTGGGGCAAAATAGGCCGAGCAGTCACAGAGGAATCGATCACTCCTGCCCCAGACACGTACACTTCACGCCTTCTTTTCTCTCCCGTATTGACACTGACCCCTCCATCTTTGCTTCGCCGATGAGGTAGCGAGTGATCTCTGCGTCGTCTTGATTGATCTGCTGAAGTGAAGTCGGTTTCTTGTTACTGTTGTTTACAGAGAAAAGAGGACTGTGAACCACGCTCATGCATCATCAACGATTTGTTTTGTTTCTGTTGGTCTATTTGTTCTCAGTGATTTATCGCCATTCAGATTTTTTTTTCCTGCTACAAGTGTGTCTCCTCGTCTTGGCTCCTGGTTCAAATCGCAGAAGACTGCAGTCTACCCACTTATATGGCTTTCTCGCTCTTTTTCTCAAAATATTGTCTGAATCACCTGATCACTGATTCTCCATTTAGGACAATCATTCCATGTGGGTGGGGGGGGGGCACTGCTAGAAAGTTTGGGCCCAATTATATTATGTAATGTTGGGTCCCTAATATTGCATTGGTCAATATGGGGTCACTATTGGGGCTGTGTGGTGGAGCCCAGCTTGGCTCTTGGCCTCTCAGGCTTGGGGTTGTCAGAGGTGGCTTGTGGTGTGACTGGGCTAAGCCTGGTCTCATCCATCACTGCCAGGGCCTGTGTGTTTGTGCAGGCTGCGTGTAAATAGCCCCACACACCCGTGCGTGTGTGTCTGTGTCCGTGTGTGTGTGTGTGTGTATGTGTATGTGTGTGTGTCTGTTGGTGGGCTGGCAGAGCTGTCTCTCTTGTCTGTGGCCCTCCCTAATGGATGTCCAGCAAGCCTGTTGCCCTCTCCTTGTGTTTGTCCACACTTCGTGAATCTGTCGGCAGGTGTGTGTGTGTTTTCGCCTTTGTTACCTGATGGCATTCCTTAACGCCCCAATGCTACAATGCCCCCCCCACACACACACACACACACATACACACACACACCACGTATCTTGTCATTGTGTGAAGGGCTTAACATAACAAGACACTAGTGGAGAGGTTTATGACCTGTTGATTTAGCCCCCCGAAGCGTTTAAGAAACTTTTAAAAAGAACACCTTTTAGAGGTAAGAGTTCCTGCTCCGTGTTGTTTGCAGGGGTCATTTAAGGTTTTATCAAGTGTATCTCGTGTGTGTGTGTGTGTGTGTGGGGGTGTTGCTTGTGGATCGGCAGCCTCTGTGGTCTCTGTGGCTGTTTCCTCATGAGAGAGAGAGAGAGAGAAAGAGAGAGAGAGAGAGAAAGAAAGAGAGAGGAGGGAGAGGGGAGGGGGAAGGAAAATCAAACTATTGTTGGCTAATGAACACAGGCCTGAGCAGCAGGGAGCGCACATCAAAGTCTACAGCAGACACAGCAGAACGGACGGATTGTTCGAGCTCACGCGTACGGAAGTAATGACAGAGTCATAGGGCATGAGAGAGGCACGGAACGATCCAGAGAGAGAGAGAGAGAAAGAGAGAGAGAGAGAGAGAGAGAGAGAGAGGGAAAGTGAAAGCGAGAGAGAAAGAGAGATATGGTGATGTTGACAAAGAACTCACTCATACACACTGTATCCATCAATCTTACAACACAAACACTTACAGATGTTTAGGTGTTCAGAAGCGACAGACTGCAAAGTGTAGGAGAGGTGAACAGAATGGAAAAGAAAGAGAGAGAGAGACGAGAATAGAAAGACATGAGAAAGGAAGGAAGGAAGAAAGACTGATACCATCATAACAACAACTCACAATTGTGCACACACGCACATACACAGAGAGACTCATCCCATGATATTGAATACGATGTGTCTGGAATTACTTAGGAGAGAATTATGGCATGGGAGAGACAGTAAGAGAGAAAGAGAGGCAAGGGTATGATGTGGTCATAAGAAGAACTCACTCTCACACACAAAAACACACAAGCAGTGAGACAGACAAACACACACAGACACAAACATACACACACACACACACACACACACACACATACAGACATTGTCTTTTGGTGGCCCTGAGGCATCCTCTATGTGCGCGGTGCCTGTATGAGGATCTGGGACAGAGAAAGAGAGAGAGAGAGACGGGGATAGAGAGAAACAGAGGGGTAGAGAGAAAGAGTGAGAGGGGGATAGAGAAAACAGAGGGATAGAGAGAAAGAGATAGATAAAAACAGGGGGATAGAGAGAGAGAAACAGCTTTGCTGAGTGAGAGAGCACTGGGCTGTCACACCTTCTATCACACTCTCAGTCCCGCTCACCCCCCTGACCCCCACCCCAGGGTAAAAGGAGCCCTCAGGGGGGGATTACTGCGAGCACTGGGGTCACAACCACACCTCTGGGTGGTGGGGGGCAGGAGGGGTGGAAGGGTTGCAGGGGCAGGCTGTATGTGTGTATGGGAAGGAGTGTACAGGGGTTCCCATCAGAGCTAAAGTAAAACTGTGGTCGCCACGGTGACTGCACAAACCAGGGCGAGTCTCTCACAACAGAGGTCAATCATGTTAAACCTTTTGCCTGATGGGAAACTTTCACACTGGGCAAGGGGGGCAGTGTGTTTGTGTGTGTGTGTGTGTGTGTGTGTGTGTGTGTGTGTGTGTGTGCATGTAGGGGAGAGGGGTTGAAAAAGGATAGGACGAAAGAAAAACTTGCTGTCAAACTTTATTTTGACGGTGAGGTTGGGACTTTTCTCTGGCAGGAGAAGACAACCAGCCACAACTAGCCAAAGTGCTGTCCTGCTCTTCCTCATCGTTTCCCTCTGAAGCACATACACACAATCATTTGCACCCTTGAGAGTGTCAGAGTGCCTTTGACTGGAAACACTCACACCAATGCACACACACACACACACACACACACACACACACACACACACACACACACACACACACACACACACACACACATCACAACACACACTCTCCGAGCCTGTCTACTGTCAGCCTCTTGATAAACTGACCAGTGGGGAACCAAAGTTTCCAGCCGTGTTCCCCGCACCGGTTCCTTCAGGCGACCCGCAGTGGAATGAGCTCCCCTTGAAGAATGTGCACAAGTCAGGGGAACAGGCTGGAAAAGAGGTGGCCTGGCCCCCGAATTTGAATGAGTGGACATTAATTGTTTCCTGAATGAGTGGGCTCTCATTTGGTGGAGAGAGAGAGAGAGAGAGAGAGAGAAAGAGAGAGAAAGAGAGAGAGGAAGGGGGGCTGAAGAAGGCCATCGGGTATAAAGGGCTTCTTTGTGCCGGTGGCGCTCCGCTACTGGGAGGGCAGGATGGGACAAAGGGGGCTTCTCACTGATGCCCCACCTCACCCCTCCTCACCTCAACCCCCTCCATTGTTGCCTTGGCTGCCTGGGATCTCAGGTCTGTTTAGCAGATTATTTACAACCCCCCGACCAGCAGCTGAGGGAAAGAGACGGTGTGTGTGTGTGTGTGTGTGTGTGTGTGAGTGTGTGTGTGTGTATGAGTGTGTGTGTGAGTTTGTGTTTGGTGGTGTTGGAGGGGTGATCTCTGTGTTGAAGTTGAGAAGGTGGAGTGTGTGTGTGTGTGTGTGTGTGTGTGTGTGTGTGTGTGTGTGTGTGTGTGTGTGTGTGCCTGGGGGGGTGGATGTGGTGTGTGGGAGGGGTTGAGCGGGAGCAGGAGTGGCTTTGCTGTCTCAGCTGGTCAAGACCTGTCAACTCACAGGTGTCAGGGGATCAGTCAGTCGACTGACCCGGGGTTTAAATCCGAGGCCAAACACTCAGATGAAGCGAAACACGGATAGGGGTCTTCACCCTTTTTGGTGCCAAAAGGGTCCCTTTTAAGGATTCATATGACTCACCGCGGACCTTAAGTCCACTCCAAACACCAGGGTGAAGCTTTTACCTAACCATCCAAAAATGCAAGTCATTTGCCCCATAGGGAAGCCCAAGGTCCATGTAGCACACTTTGATTTGTCAAAGCCGAGGGAATGTAGCGTTTCACCCTGAGACTTCTCCACTATAGGGTTTCAGCCTCCTTAAAAGGAGAGGATGGACGATGCTGAGACGAGGAGAGAGAGACAGAAAGAAGGCACGCCCAAGCTGTGCGGAAATTCAAATGCAGTTAAGGCAGACAGGCGGACCGCCTCTCTCTTTCTCCCTCACTCTCTCTGTCAGCGAAACGAACACAGAGGCCTCTGTTTGAGGTGCTCGTAAATTGTCATCGCACCTGCGCTCGTGTACAGTGAATACACCTAGTGTTTGCTCCGAGGACGGAGTTTGCTACTCAAGCGAAACTCAAATGGAGCAAATCAGGGTGGTTAAGTTAATGCCTCTCATTTCGTTTTGAGACAACATTCCGTTTCAGTTGAAATTTGAACAGTTTGACAACAAATTACTGACACGACTCTATGACGACAGACTATGTTTTGCTTTTAGCTTATTAACTCAAGCGCTTTAATTATGACAGTGATACATTTCTCATAAATGTGTTATCTTGTGTAATTTTGGGGTCCTTGGAGACACATGTATCAGGTTTTCCCTTTGCATAGCTGACTGGCTTTAGCCACAGTCCCATGAACAGGGGAGACGTTAGCCGTGAGCACTAATGCATTATGTTGGCTTTAAGCCCTCTGCGCGACTTGAGCTCTAATTGGGATCATGACATGCCAGGCTCTCTGAACATTTTGGGTGGGCAGCTCTCTCATTGGCCTGCAACTGCAGGACCCCTCTCAGTTCACATTCACACAGATTTACACTCTCACACTCCCTCTTAGCAGTTACCTCTTAAACACACACACACACACACATAAACACACACACACACACACACACATACACACACACACACACACACACACACACACACACACACACACACACACACACACACACACACACACACACACACACACACACACACACACACACACACACACACACACACACACACACACATGCACACACACACACACACACACACACACAAACTCTCTATTTTACACACACACAGACACACACACACATACACATTGTGTGTCTGGGTGGCAAAGGTGAAAATACACACCTAACGAGGCCACACACACTCACATGCACACACATGCATTGCTCCCTTCATGCAAGAGGCATATTGTAATCCTTCGTGAATTTAAATCCTTGCAACAATAGCACATGTCCATGGGAAAAGGAGGCAGCTTTTTTAAAAACACTCCAGTGATGAGGAGCACGTGGAGCCTGGAGCCTGGAACACTAGGGGCCGTAAGACCCAGGGGCTACAGGTTGCTCCTCTCCAACCCCCTGTGTGATCAACTCTTCACCCGGGGTGCAGTTGTAAAAAAGAGAAGGTGTTGTTGAATGTCCATCTTGTGATAACATGAAATGGGATAGCTATTACATTAACTTTATCACCCAATGTCTGTATCCTGAGCACATTGCTATAGGCTACCATCCCTATTTGATTAACTGGATACAACCACATTATCTCAAACTTATTATACGGCTCTACACAATGCTAGTAGAACGCTCCATTGACTTGAATGGGATTTCCCAAAGTTCTAGCGGTAAATAAATTCATGTAATTACCGCTGCAAACATATAATTACAGCTGTCAATGGCAGCGGGTTTTGTGCTTCTGATCGTCTTTCATATCATCACATAAGGACTGGAACTTCATTCAAGCGTGAAAGCAGGCGGTTGATCAGCTGTGTTCTAAAGAATGTTTGATTCAAGTTCAGCAGCGTGTGTTGTTCGAACTATTTGTTTCTCAGCAAATGCCACGATGAACGGTAACAAATAGGCTAGGTTATGTAGGCTAAAGTGATATCATGGGGAGTTTATTATTTCGTTTTGGCAAGTAGCCGTATAATAAGCGGGAAAATAAGTCCCGACAGGCCCGAACTGGACCCGACGGCGCGGCGGAGGGTCTTATTCCTGAAGGGACTTTTATTTTCACAATAATGACCGGCGTTCTATACATTATCCCTTACATAGTCTGAAGTCTAAAGCCTTTAGCACCATGGTGATACCCCTCTTCAAATGAAGAAGAACAAACGGTGATTGTCATCTTAACATATCATGAACCTTGTCCAGTGGAAACTAAATTGCTGATATGCATTGCATATGCATATCAGCATATGCAATGCATATGCATGCTTAATCGGCTTGCCATGTGATCGGAATGCATGCTCAATTGGCTTGCCATATTATCTGAGGTATTCTCTTTTCACTCCACTGCAACGATTTGCCCTTGTGTGTCGAGAAAGGGGTTGTAGCATTTGCAAAGCCTATAGCTGTTCAAGTGCTGATAGATATTGTCTCGGCAGAGGACCATTACCATCGACCATATGCTAAAATTGTCATCACTGAAAAATAACTGGAAGAAATGTATGGAAAATACTGTCCGATCCAATAACATAAACCAAATGTCATGTTATTTATGATATTAAATATTTTAACATGCTTAAACTCTCTGAGTCTGCCTGAGCGGTCTCACACCATAAAACTGCATTGGCTTTGCTAAAGTGATTGACTTTGTGCATGAGTTTCATTCCAGGTCTTCACGCTGCCGATAGGGCTTCCGCACAGCAACGTTCCCCTCAGGAGTGACAGGACCAGCAGCATCCTCAGGAAGCACACAAACACAAGTACAGACGCACAAACACACACACACTCTCTCTCTCTCTCTCTCTCTCACACACACACACACACACACACACACACACACACAGACAGCCATTCGCAAACACACACACACACACACACACACACACACACACACACACACACACACACACACACACACACACACACAGGCACTCTCTCACACACACGCACACAGACATTCATTCACACAAACACTCACACACACACATACACAGACATACACACACAAACACACACACACACACACACAGACATTCATTCACACACACACACACACACACACACACACACCCGGCGTGTAATGGCTGCTCAAGGTATACTGGAATCCGCCAGCCACCATCTGTGCGTCTCTCTCTCCGCTGCAGCTCTGTCTGTGGGGGCCGATTTGACGGTGATACGCGTGGAAGTGTTATGGTTGGCTTTTTACGGCATGTTTATTCCACCTGTTTGCAGAGCGTCAGTCACAGGACACGGCAGGTGGGTCGTCCCACAGAGAGAGATAGGGGGAGACACGAAGGGGTGGGGTGGGGAGTCTGCTTTCACAGCAGTGTCTTCATATGACTGCAATGCACTCTTCAGGTCAGCCAGCTGACAAGACTGTGTTTGTGCGCGTGTGTGTGTGTGTGTGTGTGTGTGTGTGTGTGTGTGTGTGTGTGTGTGTAACTGTGTCTGTTTATGTCTGTGTCTCTCTGTGTGTGTGTGTGTGTGTGTGTGTGTGTGTGTGTGTGTGTGTGTGTGTGTGTGTGTGTGTGTGTGTGTGTCTGTGTGTGTGTGTGTCTGTGGTGTGTGTCTGTGAGTGTGTGTTTATGGGTTGTCTCTGTCAATCTATGTGTCTGTGAGTGAACGAGTGTGTGCTGGGAATGGAGCTTTTATGTGTTTACCTTTCGCATGTGTGTGATGGTGGGTGGCATGTGTTATAAGATTTATGGTCTTTTTTAATAGGTGTGTGCCCATATGTAGCAGAGTTGTGCGTGTCATCTGCTTGTGGTTGCGCGTGTGTCATATCTGGAGCAGCAGGACCTGTGGCCCTCCTGCATAATGTCCCCGGAATGCTGCAGTCATTCATTCCCTTTGTCAGAAACATTTGTTCCCCCTCCGTGTTTGGCACACTCCTGTCCTCACACACTGTCTCTTCGTCTGCCAGGCACCATAAAAATACACACACAGAGTGACACACACACACACACACACACACACACACACACACACATACACAGGGGCACACACACCAGCCACAAATCAATTCATGTCTCCTCATCTTACTATTCCAGTGTTACTCGATACACAAACCTTTATTCATTCGAAACGTGTTGACTCCTGATGGGCTTTCCAAAACTAGCGCAGAGCTTCCAAGGCCTTGTGTCAGTAGAGCGGAGCATATGTGTTTGAGTGTGTATCTGTGTGCATGTGTGTGTACCTTTGTGTGTGTGTGTGATGTAGGGAGGGTGGAGGGGTTGGAGGGAGCCCTCCACACTTTTCGGATTGAAAAGTAATGGGCTTCAGCTGTTGTTTCTATGGAAACGTCCAAGCAACATCACCGCCGCGTCAGTACCATCTTCCAGCAGCTGTTACTGTGCCAATGATGCGTCATTGTAATCAGAACCAGCCCGCACGACCTCATCCTGAACCGATCCGTGTATCAACGTGACATTTCTGGTTTTATGGATCACAACTATTACCATTTAATCCGACCCATAATTGGATCCATTAATAATCGAGCCAACAATGAGAGCTTATAGCAATGCTGGAGGGAAGACGTAGTAGAACGTATAGCAGGTCTAGTCTGCTACAGATAGAAATAAAGAGTATGAACAATGTAAAGACAATGTGTGTGTGTGTGTGTGTGTGTGTGTGTGTGTGTGTGTGTGTGTGTGTGTGCGCGCGCGCGTGTGGGTGTGTATACAGTAAATACTTTACCACTAATGCAAGTTGGATGGGTTAAGAAATGGCAAAAAAAAGTGAGTGAGGCACGTTAAATCAGAAGAAATCTGCAGCACGAATTGAAGAAGTGAAGGAAAAAAGAGAGAGAGAGAGTGTGTGTGTGTGTGTGTGTGAGGGGGCGGGTGGTGTCAAGCAGTGATGAATTGCCTGTGATGGGGAAGCAGGGGTGCCGGCGTTGCCTCTTTAAAGTCCTTAAAGACGAGCAGCGTGGGGTCCTCATTACGCTCACGCTGCGCTGGTCAGGAGTTACCGTCTCGGCGGCGTGCTCGGCCAACAGGAAGAACCACAGACTGATCCGAACAAAAAAATTATATAGATAGAATAGAAATCCAACATTTATGGATTAAGTACAGATATGCATTATTATTTTAATCTCTGCCTCAGTAGGCTGTGCATGAAGTTATTGCCTTTAAAAGTTTTTATAAAAATCCGACATTCACCGCACTGCAGTGAAGGTCTCCTATTATAGACTAGCTGAAAATGCTCAGATGATAAACCACAATGATGAATATGATTGAAGTAATTTACAGTTAAGGTTAGGGTTTGGAGTTTGGTTTGATTAAGGTGATGTTCAGTAATTATTTAACAACACTAAACTAGACTAAACAATTTAAACAGATGTGGACTACCTAGTGTAACCTATCTAGTGTAACCTACCAAGTCTAACCTTAATCTATACCTCTGTATTCAGATTGTAATGTTATTTACTTTCTCTGCTTATATATAAACCTGTGGATAAACATCAAATACAGTATATATGACAGAGGCCCAGAGTTCATGTCTTTGTCAAAGGTTTTTGAGGAGGAGACAAGCCTGACCTTAGCTGACCCTCGAGGAGACCTACAGTAAACCCAACAGAGGCTCACAAGTTGGGCCATGTTTTCCAGCTTCCAGCTTAAGTATAATTATCTGTTGATTTGATTTGGCTTCATACTCTAATTTGAGGTGAGGTGGGGTAAGGCGGGGCGGTGTGTGTGTGTGTGGGGGGGGGGGTGGAAGTTTGGGATGGCGTGTGTCTGGTGTGCCCCCAGGGGATCATGCTTTCCTCTCCAGTACCGGGGCGCATTTGCCCAGTCGGGTGAAAGCAGCCCAGTGGATTTCACGCTCCAAGATCTAATGGGCACAAACGAGGGCCGGCCTTCACGCACCCCACTAGCACGTCACATGGAAACGCACACACACACACATACCTCCCCAAAAACTGACGTGCACACACACACACACCTCCCCAAACACACATGCACACACACACAAATACACACACCTCCCCAAACACACATGCACACACACACACACACACACACACACACACACACACCTCCCCAAACATCCCAAACATACACACACACACACACACACACACCTCCCCAAACACACACATACACATACACATACACACATACACATACACACACACACACATCTCCCCAGACACACACACACACACACACACACACACACACATACCTCTCCAAACACACACACACACACAAACACACACACACACACACACAAACACACACACACACACACACACACACGCACACACACACACACACACACGCACACACCTCCCCAAAACACACACACACACACACACACACACACACACACACACCTCCCCAAACACACATACACACACATACACACACACACACACCCAAACGTACCCTGCTTGGATCCAGAAACTCAAGAACAAAAACATACACAAAGAGAGAAAGACAGAAAGACAGAGAGACAGAACAAAGAGAGAGAGAGGGGGGCTGGGTGGGGGCTGGAGTGAGGACATAACTAGGAGAGGATGTTGGACTGGGAACGAGCCCAGTTGTGTGGACATACAGCAGAGGACATCCAGAGAGCTCAGGAAGTTCAACAGGCGATCGAGGAAACAATTAAGCAACACTTCTCTTTTTTCCCAACCTGGCTAGCTGCCTGTTTGTGGCATAACAAAATTCAATAACAGAAAATCATTTACCTGTATTTAAAGCAGATGAAGGAGTGAAGGCATTTGTATTGCAGCTGGCCCTGCAAGTTTCCAACTTTCTTTGTATTTCTGTATTTCAGTGTCTACTACACACCACACACACACACACACACACACACACACACACACACACACACACACACACACACACACACACACACACACACAACCACAGATGTACTGTACACACACAAAAGACATTATGCGGACTGACACACAAACACACACACACACACACACACACACACACACACACACACACACACACACAAACACTCACTTCTCTTCTTTATGAGGTTTTTTATTATAAGATTTCATTTTGCCACTCAATACTCTCTGTGCAAACAGCAGAGCAGCGTTACGTGGCTTACCGTGATCTTCTCCATTTCCCAATCAAAACAACATCAGACTCAGCTATCCCCCTGCCACCAACTGCCCTCACTACACTGCAGTCAGATGCCACAAGAAGATCAAATGAGTTTATAACAACTCAGAGAGAGAGAGAGAATATTTGCAGTAATTTGCAATAATATGCTTTATAGTGTCATATATTTTAATCACTGGAAGAGGGAGGAGTATATGATTCTTACCATCAAACCCGGGTGAGCGTGTGCTATCCTGTGAGCAGTTTTATTAGTTTGCTGACTGCAACATCTGCAGAGGCTGGCATTAATGTCAGGCATAAGTAGAGAGTATCATTTGGTGCTGATGAATGGGAGAGAAATGATTAGAGGCTCACACTGACTCACTGGTCTCTGACCATCCCCTGAAATGCACCCATATCCTTCCAGATTTTTCCGAAGGCTTCGGATAAGAACCGTCCAGTACTGTAACATTCGGAGTGCAACTGATGAAATCGTCCTGTAAGAGAAACTGTGGAGAGATTTTACAAGCATGATTTTTATTAATATAATTACATATTGTAATTTATATACATATAGTGCAGTGTGTGGGGGCTGTGTGGCTGTGTTGGATAAGTAAGGGATAATGTATAGAACGCCGGTCATTACTGGGAAAATTATGAAGAGCCGTATAATAAACATATATAAATATACGGTTGACTATTTGCCTCAGTATTTCAGTAACACACTGACTTAATCTCAGTCCCCCTCAAAAGGAGGTCACTGAGAAGCCAGTCACTCTTTGTAAACTAGTTCAGCAGTTCATCCTCTCGTAAATCATCTGGTCATTCAGTGTTTTCAATTAGCTGGAGCGAGAGTGTGGAGCTGGAGAGGAGGAGGAGGAGGAGGAGGGGAGGAGGAGGAGAAGAAGAGTGGAGGAAGAGGGGAAGAGGAGGAGAAGAGAGGAGGAAGAGGGGAAGAGGAGGAGAAGATGAGGTGGATGAGGGATGTATGGCAGATCGGAGCCCTTCTCCCAGGCAGCAGTCGCCATGTCTACACGTCTGGCCAGAGGTGCTTATTAAACACACCCCTGGCACTGCCACCTGTGTGTGTGTGTGTGTGTGTGTGTGTCTGGGGTGTGTGTGTGTGTGTGTGGGTGTGTATGTGTGTTTGTGTGTGTGTGTGTGTGTGTGTGTGTGTGTGTCTGTGTGTGTGTGTGTGTGTGTCACTCTGTGTGGTGGTGCCTATGTTATTGTGTTTGTCAGTGTGAGTATGTACTGTAATTGTGCATGTGTGTATTTGCATTTGTGTCTATAAATGTGTGTGTGTGTGTGTATACTCTATGTGTGTGTATATGTGTGTGTGTAAGTTTGTGCTTGTGTGTGTGTGTGTGTACACTTGTGAATACAGTGTGTGTGTGTGTGTGTGTGTGTGTGTGTGTGTGTGTGTGCCACCCCAATCATGAAGGACTAGGCCAGTGAAATGGCGTGACCAGCCACTTTCATTTCTACCCTGGCTGTATAATCCCAGAATGCAATAAAAGCGTCTCGGCGCCGTCTCTGGCTCCAGACAGGACACTTTTATTGACGTAAAACTGGAGCACCACACATTATTTAGGTGGGGGAGGGGAGTGGAGGGTAAAGCTTAAAATAGGAACTCAGTCCCCTGACCCCCCGCCACCCCCACCCCAAAATACACAAATAAATAAATAAATAAATAAATACATACATAAACACAGAGAAACGCGGTAGCAACGTGAACGTCATCTCTGGCATCCTTCAAGCCCCAAACTACACGCAGGTAGCCGTTCCAGCAAAGATCCGACTCTGACCTGACTGAGACACTGGCAACACAGAGTTGGTAGGGGGTCAAAGGTCAGGCTAAATAGCCATTACTCAGTCAAACCTGGCAATTTTAACTCCCTTGAGGTGGTGGTGGTGGTGGAGGGGGGGCGGCTAACAGACTCCGGCGCTAACGGTCTCCCGCTGTGTCATTTTCATTTTGTTATCTCTTAAAAGTTTGTAGCGTCATTGCGGGAGACTGCTGTCGATGGTGGTGGACGATGCGGGGGGTGGTGTGGTATGGGGTGGTGCGAAAGGCCAAAACTCTCAGCAAATCTACGCCAGAGCCAGAGGATGTGGAGGATGCCAGGCTTCCCGGCTGTGGCGAACGTCTGTTGTTTGGGGAAGCTGTGTGTGTGTGTGTGTGTGTGTGTGTGTGTGTGTGTGTGTGTGTGTGTGTGTGTCTATACAATGGAATGGGGAGGGGAGAAGGGCTTTTCTGAGTGAGTTTACTAGGATAGATGCTGCCCGTGAGAGCTTCCTCTTCGTGATAGCTAATTTGAGCTGTCGTTTAGCATTCTCCCAGAGACAATTAAACCAGTTCACTGTGCTTATAGGTGACCCTTGGCTTGTTGGATGTCCCTGTGGATGAAGGAAACACCAAATGAAAATGGCTCTTTTTATTTTTTATTGCTTCATGTTGTCGCTGCCAAAAAAGAGAGGCAACAATTTTTCTCAAGACTTTTTCTCACAAATGCTGTTGGCAGTGTTTGACCATTTGCTAATGATCTCTTTTTTGGCCTTGTGTAAACAAGTGCTACTCAAATAAAGGTCAGGGTTTTTTTTCTTCTTCTTTTCCCTCTGTCTATTCCAAAACTCCCATCAACCACCACTGAAATACACAAAACACACATTGTCTGACTTTGGGCAGCATATAACTGAAAGACCTTTCCGAAGTACATATGTCCTGCCAATTTCCATAGATGATATTTACATTCTGAATGAATGTTCACAGCTTGGGTAAAAGTAAATAATGTGTGCATTATTTTAATCAACATTTCAGCATTTCTAAAAACAAGTCACTGCATTGCCTGTTGCCACATTTTCTAATTTGTGTGTTTGATTATGTTTATTGCCTTATGAAGCTTATCCTTGAGCAAGGGTAGTCACATTGAAATTAACGGTTAAGCTGAATTAGCAGTTACAGCAAACTGATGAGTGATGACGGGGAAAAAATAGAAAATAAAATATCTCAGTCCAATCTGTAGTTACAGCCTGAAAGGGCTAAACAACTCCAAAACAGAGTCACATGCAGGGACAAATCAAACCAAAACATACAGCTATGCAGAGGGTACACAGGAGATTTCACTGAATACCTAAACCCGGCTGACCTTTGAGAGGCTTATAAGGTCACAGGAGTGTGTGTGTGTGTCACACAGGAGTGTGTGTGTGTGTGTGTGTGTGTGGGTGGGGGTGTGTGTGTGTTTGTATGTGTGTGTGTGTGTGTGTGTGTGTGTGTGTGAGAGTGAAGAGAGAGAGAGAGAGAGAGAGAGAGTGTGTGTGTGTGTGTGTGTGTGTGTGTGTGTGTGTGTGTGTGTGAAGGAGAGAGAGAGAGAGAGAGAGAGAGAGAGAGAGAGAGAGAGTGTGTGTGTGTGTGTGTGTGTGTGTGTGTGTGTGTGTGTGAGTGTGTGTGTGTGTGTGATGCGCGATGGGTGGGCCATTGTGGCAGGGACTAATGGTGTTTACACACTGACCTGGCCCGTGTTTCGTTTCACACCTGCATGATCAACTCTGAGGTGGCGCCAGACCTGGCTGGACTGACATTTTCTCTCCAACATTCAGGTACCGCTGACCTTCGGATTGTCTTTAAGGGCCCCCGCTCTCTCAACAACCAGTTATGAAAAGCCGCCTTTCTCTCCGCTCTCACGCAAGTCGTTATTTCAGGAAGGGGTCCTGTTTAGTACGGGCACATTTCAGGCTGTCACATTTAAGGGGGTAATTTATTGTAGTTCTGCACAGCTAATTGCAAGAAGTCGTGGCAAATATGTAACAGTGCTTAAAATATGTGTTTTCCTTTCTTCCCGGCATCTCAGATTGCCATATCATTTCAGCTAATTGATTGACTGATTTTAGAGAGCAGGAGTTTCTAACGAGTCTTTGTGTTACTGTATTAGGTTGACAAAAGAGCTCATCAATCACAGATGTCTTTTTGAAGGGCACTTCAGAGAAGATCTTGATTTGAATGGAGCTCTGAGGAAAAAAGTACACACTACCCCGTCCATATGTACGGAGAAAAAGTATGGAGACTTGGGAGAAGAATAGCACACAGAGGCAACCACCCCACCTCCAGGACATGACTAATTGCTTGTAATTTACTTTGTCCCATTAAAGGAATCGATCGCACCATCAACAATGTTCTGGTGTGGCTGCCTACCGCCCACGGGCTTGGGCTGGTCTGCTGTGCTGGCCTGTATGTTTCTGAGGAGCACAGCGAATCTGAGTGGCCTTTACTAAAGGAGTGGTGAGTTCCCAGTGATGATCACACAGTTACTAGGAGACTGCAACTCACTGAGACAGCTGCATCAAGATGTCAGCTCAGCAACTTAACACTGGTGACACCAGGGTCAAAGTGCATTTATACAATGAGGTTGAAGGGTGGATGCTGCCAACTGACTCAGAGGAAATATCCTGCCACAAGAACAGATAATGTAGTCTAAACTATAACAATGTATTTATTCATTTCAGTTGATTATAGATGTAAAATGTATAACATGGTCTTTATAGTCATACATTTGTACGGTATATAATGCATTCATAATATATATTAAAACAGTCATACATTTAAGGAACGGCATGTATAATCGTCTACATCTTCATAATGGTCACATAATGGTCACAACAATCACCCTGTATTTCACTATCATTTCATCACCAAAGGCATCTGGACTGCAAGTCACACAGAACCAGTCGATATCATTCCTCATCCCTAATTCTCCCAGTGTTCCCTCTGCTCCTGCCAGGATTTCCAGACACAGTCTGTCTGTAGCCTACTTTTCCCAGGAATGCACGCACGAGCTGAGCGCGCCGAGGCACCAACGGGGATTTCGGGGATGAGCGAGCGGACAGCCCCGGTCGTTTATTCCATGGGCTCAAACCCCTTTGACTCGCCAGCTTGTCTTATCGCGGTCGGTTGCAGTTAGTCAGGACTCAGGGGACGACCGAGGCATCAAGAGATGAGTCTTTGAAAGATGGGGTAGGGTGACTGCTCGCGGCTACTTTTAGACTCATTAGCACTTGGATCAATAGCGTTGATTATTATGGACGGGAGAGGCAGGGCTCGCGAGGGTGACACAGCACTTCTATAAATTCTTCAGGCCATGGCTCCTGACTTTACAAATGTCGGGCAGGCTCATCTAAGCGTGAGAAACCAGAGGACTCGACTCTGTAGAAAAGATGAGGAGTCAATTACCATTTCCGTGTTCTGTTCAGTGTCCTGTTAATGGAGGACTTGATTAGTTTGTTGTGGCAAGTATTTCACATAAAATGTGGATGGAAAAACTCTTATTGTTGCATTTATTGATTACGCCAGACATGATGCCTTGTTTTTAGCCTGCGGAAAATAATTAAATCTGTCTGTGTGCGTTTATATGCTATGCCACTCTTTTAGTGACCTTTAGGTGGCGGTCATGAACCAAGATAAAATAACAGTGTAGCAGGTAATGCTCATAAGGAAAATGTGCTTTGCTCTGTGAATAATCAAAAGAACATATTTTGCATTTCTGAACATACACGCACACACACGCGCGCGCACACACACACACACACACACACACACACACACACCTCTTTCCTCTAGTAAAGCTGAAGGTGAATACTGATACTGAACCTAGAAGTGTCTTCGAGGGAGCGGACAGCAGGTTATAGATGACTGAACCTGTATTGGAGAGGGGAACAGGACCGTGTATGTATGATTCCAGCCTGCGATAACGTATCGATTTGCTATTCCTCCTCCTGTCCCATCCGCGTCCCTTTCTGTGGCCGGCGGTGTGCGCGGAGTTTGTCATGTCAGCGCAAATGGCTCGCTCGCATGAGAGAAAGGTCTAATTCTAATTACGATGCGTTTAATTAAAAGCTTGCTGTCAGGAACGGAAACATCTTGGACTCATTTATTGCCCTTAGCCACCCTAGAAAAGTCAGCCTGGGTGAATTTATCAAGCTCAGCAAGGGCATGCCCCATAGGTTTTCACGCCATGGTCCTGTAAGCTAATTCCTTTTAAGACACATGGCAGTACTCTACAAGAGATGTGGAAAATTAAGATTTTATGTTTCAATCAATTGATAATGGTGCAAACCATATGGTATTCCACCGCAGTCTATTAAGGTAATAGCACTTTGTAATAGTTTATCAATGAGATAAGTGAAGAACGATGCTCCCAGATGCACTAAAAGTTCTGCCCTGCTTTTACCTCTTTGGCAAAACACAACTCTTCGTGGTCCTAAAAAATGTGTCTTACATAAATATTGTGGATATTGCAGTTAGCATATACTTATGCAGTAAATATTCTATGTTGTGTATCCTATAATAAAATGTGTCTATTTTTAATCACACATTCTTTCTGAGGGTCCATAACACACTCCTTTGAGGAAAAACAAGCATTATTTTGCCCCC
Source organism: Alosa alosa (assembly GCF_017589495.1). Lineage (NCBI taxonomy): Eukaryota > Metazoa > Chordata > Actinopteri > Clupeiformes > Clupeidae > Alosa > Alosa alosa. Next base: position 21,078,791 of record NC_063203.1, on the reverse strand, counting down.
TTCATCATGCATTAGATACTGAAAACAGTCACCACAGGGTTTGGACTTGGACCACTCACGCAATACAAACCAAGGTGTGTCTCCTATACACAGCCATTCTGCTGTGTGGTTTGGCCAACACAGGCAGGTCTTGTTGCAGTAGGGGAGAACAAGCTGCCAATATAAGCAACAGAAACCCTTAAATCTCCATCTAAGGGTGTTACTTAAAAAAAGAGACCCAAATGACCCAACAGTCATTCCCAAGAACCTCTACAAAAACTTCAGCTTAACTTGACCATAAATTGCTGGTTTGAGTTGGATCCATTTTAGGAAAACATCCAGAAATATTTGAAGACAAGTTCCCTTCTTTATAACAAATGACTATGATGAAGAGCTCATAGAGTTATTTAAAGAGGCTATGTGAAAGATCACATTTGGCAGGACAGTTTCAACATAGATTGAAGATAATATAAAGGCGTTTCTCAAGCTTCTGCCCAGGTAGTGGCTTTGCAATAAACCCTGCTAACTGGGAAGGAATTAGGCCCACTGAACTGTAGCAAAGGTATTTTATCATAGACCAGTGATGTTGCCCCGCAGAGTTGAAATATAGCCCAGCAGCTAGTATGCTGCCACCACACCTGTGCCAATGACGTCACCTGTAGAGACAAGAAGACATGTACGGATCACCTCCTGCGTATCTGTGGCGTTGGCAACGCCAGGCCATCACCTGGTGAGCTGGCGAGTGCTCTGTGGCAGAGAATGACACAGGAGATGCCAGGCACGGTCAGAACCTGCTCTGCTCCACTGTGCACCAGCTGGGCTGATCCGCCCCACTCCCCCACTCCCACACCATCCCCCAATCACAACCATCTGTCGCCCAGAATCTGTGGGCAAGACATATTCTCATACATACTGTGAGTGTAAAGCCAAAATTAAACACTACTGTTGCCATTCATGGTTCATGATAAAAGGCTATTTTCAACCAGGGACACCAAGTGGGAAGGGAAAGTATTTTATTTACTGGTCCATATGACAATAAGATATATATATATACATATATCTTACATATACATATACATATATATATATATATACAACAATTGGGTTCTATGGAACTATTTATTTGTTTCTGATTGGCCGAGAGACGTTCCATGAGTTGGAATATCCCTGGACATTTCAACTCAGACTTTGCACAGCTAATAATAAATCACTCCAGCGATACAATCGAAGATTTGACACAATGTTCTCATCCCAGCTCTCCACTATTTCAAGAAATGGGTTACTCCTTAGCAAACCATAACGAAACAGTGCTTCACCACATCTGTGGATTAAGCCACACAGTCAACTCAATTTAAGTAAGATAAACGAGGATGCTAATTGTTCTTAGCATTGCCAGCATTGTGTATAATATGATTGTCACTTGGAGGAGACTAACGTTAGCATAATTAGCTAACCGCTGCTAACGTGCTAGCATCGTCACGTCAGGCTGTGCACAGTAATATAACATTTATTCACCATAAATTAATAAAGTTGAGTGGTTCTGCAATGTAGACAATGTTTCCGTTTTTTTGTAGTACCATGTCCCTTACATGACATGGCCCATTGTTCAGCCCGACTTTCAACATTTCTTTCAAGAAGACATGTAAACCAGAGAGGGTTCAAGCGGAGCGAGAGGCGCAAACGTTCGACAATTTCCGCGTTCGATTATTGCAAGGGGGAGGGGGGGAAATCCCCCTTTATGCAGACCAGAGTAAGCCCTTGCTGCACTAATGTCAATGGAGACTTGTGGAATTTTACCAATAAATTGGTCATTTTGTCTTTCTGGATTTGTTGAGGGTTTTTTGGAAAATTGTGTCATAATCTGTAAGTGTTTGGGATCATTTCAAGCCTAATAGTGTAATTTTTTAGTGTTCGGATTTGTAATAAAATAACTTAATATTAGACCATGCTGCTGCCAGTTACTGTCCGGTTGTTATCATGCTAGCTAGCCTCTTAGCTAAGGTAACATTTTAAACGGAGAAGTGTAATTTCTTTGAAATGACAACTAGCTGAATAACACTACTGACATTAGTTAAAGTGGATAGTTTATACTCAAGCGAATTTGCAACAGTATATTAAGTTTAAGCGAAGTCCTTCAACTACTAGTCACTTGTTAGCGCATAGCTGTATTGCCATAGCTACTACCATCCACTTGTATAGCATTTTAAGCTAGCGTTAGCTAGCTAGCTAGCTCGGTTCACATGACTAATTAAATTATTCATATCATGTCCTTAAGAATGATTCATTGGTATCATACATGATTATGGACAATAATACTGTGAACACAATTATGTTTATCTGTTGTTATTGCTTATTAAGAGAGAAAGTTTATTTAGTGACGTAGGGTGACACTCCCACTTATGCAGACCGGAACTGTCCCGTTTTGCTCCCATAGTAACGAATTACGTTGCTCTATCTTGCTAGTAATCAAGGATCTTTGATGTAAACCACCAAGACCCGTAACGAGGGATCTGGAATGTTGGTTACCTAGCAACCAAGATGCTGTCTATTGAAAAGGGAACTGTTTTTTGATGCGTAAGAACGATGTCGAAATTAACATTTTTAAACAATAATGGGGTGTTTTCAGATTATTTAGTTTGTTGTAGAATTGTTGTATATAAGCAATATAGCACTTTCAGTGAGAGTGGGGTTGGTCATGGATATTCCCCGGCTGTTGTTGCCTCGCCACTTTCGGCCTCCGCCTTGTGGCTACGGCCAAACAACACCGATGGGAATATCCATGACCAACCCCACTATCACTGCGGCTATATTGCTTAAAATATATATATATATATATACACAACCAGAATGCAGGGTATTATAATAACTAGCACTACCTACCAAAACAAACTTTAACAGTGGTGAAAACCATCTTGTTTACTGTTTCATTAATGGTTACGGGATTTGCCAGACGCTTTTGCCCAAAGCAACATACAAATAACAACAATACAATACATTACATTTAACAGTAAACAATTTAAAAAGTTGGTGAGACTACATTAAGGAGAATAGCCAAATAAACAAGAATGTCAATTCAATCAATAGCCTAATGAAAAATTGAAAGTTGGAAAAATTCATTACTGTAACATGACTGGCTAGAATGATTTGTGCCATGAAGTCACTTGAAACATGCCTCTGCCCCAGTCCACCCTCTCCAGCTCTTTAACAGCTGCATGTCCGTCTCCAAAAGCTCTTAGCTCCTGCAGCTGGAGTCATAACTTCTCATCCCATGTGGCCTGGCTCCTTAAAACTCAAAGCGCGTGCCGTAAATTAGCGTGCTTTTGTGTGTGTGCCTGCATTCTTTTCTGTGTTTGTGTGTGTGTGCGTGTGCAGGGTATGTCCAGTAATGTGCCTGTGCGTACACTTTTGTGTGTGTGTGTGTGTGTGTGTGTGTGTGTGTGTGTGTGTGTACAGAGTAAGCCCAGTTGTGTGTGTGTGTGTGTGTGTGTGTGTGTGTGTGTGTGTGTGTGTGTGTGTGTGCGTGTGTGTGTGTATGTGTGTGAGTGCCATGCTTCACAGATACGTAGTTGCTTCCACATGTGGAAGTGAGGGGAGGGAGGAGGGGGGCGTATAAATGCCATGGCAGCACTGTTCCGAGCTGAGACCAACCCATTTGCTGTGCAATTGCAGCCCTTCCATCTGTCGCTCTCCACTGATGGAGGAAACACAAGGAAGATGGGCCACGCATGTAATATAATGGCCATCCATTTACCAGAACCAATCCCATTTTACACCACGCAGCTCACCCACTTACTATAATAGAGTACATGGTGCCGGTGGTTTGCTGGAGCACTCTGGGAGGCCTCTCCTCCTCGACGCCCGTCGCCATCCAGGGGAAATGAACAGCCACTCACCGCTCGACGGCCCCTCCAGAGTCCAGCACTCAGGGCCCTGCGAGGAATGTGATACAGTAGTGCATCATCTTTTAAAAAAGGGCAGTACATTTCGACCATTAGATCATTAACACACATAGCTCAGTGAGTGCATCCTCGCGGGAGTCAGGGAGAGTTATTGTGCTATCAGTGAAAGCAAGCCGCGTGATACAGAGCCTCACGAGTTCTCCCACTGGCTTGTCCAGCATGACGGGTGTTGGAGTGCTTATTCGTTGACAGCATTCTTTTTGCGAAGCAGAGTTTTGGGAGGATGGGTGGGATAGTGTTCCAGTGATTTACGGACTGTAGCGAGAGAGTCCTGGCTTTACCTTTCCTCCGAGGAGGAGGAGATTGGGGAGAGAACGAGAGTAAGAGATGATGTGTACCATTCCATCAGGGTCAGTGCTGTTGAGAAGGGCCTTTGCAACCTTGGACTGAGGCACTGCGTGATATTTCCCATGAAGACTATTACATTTAAAAGAGCTTTTCCAGCCTTCTCTCCAGACAGCGCTCTTACGTGTGCATTTCTCTCTCTCTATCCTTCAGTCTCTCTCTCTCATATGTGTGTCTGAGTGTGTGTTGTGTGTGTGTGTGTGTGTGTGTGTGTGTGTGTGTGTGACAGCCAGAGAGATAGTGTGCTCCATAAGCATCTGCTAGATGCATACATACCTCAATTTCCCAAATATTTCAGATGTTTTATCCGTTGTAAAATAACGCTCAGACAGCTCGCATTCCACACCATTTAAAGAGCCCGTCGTCGAGCTAGGATAAGTGCTGATTAAATATTAAAGATAACATCTTTCTTGTATATTGAACTGTCACCACTCCAGCCAAGTACAGCAGGCAATCTTTCCAGCGAGTGCGTCACACAGGCTCTGCGCAAACACAGCAGGTAGATTGAATTCAAAAGAATTATATCAACCATAAACTATGTGACAGTTAAACATCATTTATGACCTTTAACCACAGTTTTCAGATGCAAAACACAGTCAAACCATCTCCTCTGTCAGTACCTGACGAGTCATTAGGGTGACCACCGACCAGACTCTGAAAAGGAGGTGACTTGTGTCTAAAAGTGAAATGCTTTGGGTGCCTTGAAAAGCACTATACTGTATACTGTGAATGCAATGTCGTTGTTCTTGTTGCTGTTGTTGTAAAAGTGAGGAGAAATGGGTGAATAGGGTGACCACTGACCAGGCTCTGAAAAGGAGGACACTTGAAAAGTGCTTTATAAATGCAATGTGTTGCTGTTGTTGTTGTTGTTGTTGTAAAAGTAAGGACAAATGGCCAAAATGAAGGAACCCCCAAATTTGTTTGTTGGGGGTTAACAATAGCTTTTTACTTACCGTTAACAACATTAAACAGTGTGACAATTATCACAGTGTGATTGGAAAAGAAAATTGCATTATGTAATGTTTTCATTTTTATGTCGGCCGAGTTTACACCAGTGTATAAACATTGGTATAAACAACATTCATTATAATTAATCATTCTGTATTCGTTTTGAAACAATATGTCAAACCATCTCCTCTGTCAGTACCTCACCAGTCATCTATCTCTGAGGTCTGTGCCTCAGAGTGGACGTGTGTGTTGCATGAGTGTGCCCTAGAGTGTAGGTGTTATAGGCCACACAGCCCGTCTCCTTCAGGCCAGATATAGGGATCGCACTAAGAGCAGGAAACACAGCCAGTTGACTCAGGCTCTTCCTGTTTACTTCAGAAACTGACAGACTGTGGTTTTGCAGGTCTTTCTCAATGCCTTTTTTTATCTCTCTCTCTGTCTCTCTCTCTCTCTCTCTCTCTCTCTGAAAACTAGACAGAAAAATGTTGAAATACATTGATTTATTGACTGACATGAAGATGGCTTATCAGATGATTTCAAAAAATATGAGGGAAAGAGAGAAAGGTTTAAAGAATGTGAGGTGTCGCCAGCTTATAAGCAATTAACTCTGGTCCATTTTTCCATAAATGAGCCAAGTTTTATTATGCAAAAAAAAAAACATTATGTAAAGACAAAACACTGATTTTGACACGGTGTGTGGCTTGGTCTATGGCAATTTTATGAAGTATGATACACGTGAGCGATACTCATAGTGGTATTTATGACTGACTGTGGTGGCGTCTGCACAGTCATGGTGGCATCAAGTCATCTGCACCTTCTGCTACGGTGCAATACTGAAAACCTCAAACCCAAATGCTAGCCGTAGAGTGAGAGTCATCTTGTTCGTTCAGTGAATGGGTGAAGAAGTTGCCGTTGGAAACCACATTCATTTGGCTTTCCCCCATGTCATTACTTTACTGCATGCTGTTTTTCTTTTAGGTCAGTCATCATAACGACACTGTCTAGTTCAGACACAGGCTAGGCTACTGGCCAACAACCTAATGACACCTGCATCACAGCTGGGGGCTGTTGCCTACAGTGCTGCAGAATATTCAAAAGTAATTTAACACAAATGAAAGTGAAGTTTCATCTCAGAGTGAGCACTAGACATTATTAAACTAAACAATGACTCAATGACAATACATTAGGCTAAACACAGCACAGACTACAAAGACTTCATTCTAACAGCATTGCATGAAAACAAATTGACAGCCTCTTACAGTAGATGACAATATCTACCCAATGCCTGCAAATGCATTAACAATATAACATTTAACATATAAAACCATATAGGCCAAGGCTACCTAATTCCCTGACTGTGAGGCAAATGAAGGGTTGTTAATTTGACCGGGGATGGGAATTCTCCCACTGGCTTCAACATAATCGCTACAGGTGTTCATGCACTTTAACCACGTCCACATACTCTGCAAAGAGTTACAGGCATACACTTCTCAATTGTAACACGTGAGTTGCAAATCTACTGTATCTATCACTTACACATGCTTGATGGGATTGGATTCAGGAGTAATTTATGGAAAGTAAGAAGGCATGTTTATATCATAATGTAAACTTTGAGGGGTTAATCATAGTCATTATGTATCAAACGCTTCCTAATAGGCTACTGCACTTTAAACCACAAACGAAATGAGCCATAACAGACAGTGACATTTTGAGTCAGGCTACCAACCAACATAAACTCTTTTTGTTAGATGTCATAGCCATAACTTTTTACAGCTACCACACACCCTACTCCAACTATAACACGGTAGCTACAATTTTATTTTGCCTATTTGGTCAGGTGTGTGAACTGATTGGGCAAAGTCATCTCCATACTAGACTGTTTAGAAAGAAAAAAGACTACACTTTTTTACACATTTTGTTCATAATTGTCTGAAACATGATGTCGGTCTACTTCAGGTATAGCCTGCTAAATATTCTGTTTATCCTTATTGATGTAGCCTAAACCATCTGAAGTAGAGTATTTATTTTTGACCCTTTGACATGACTGAATATGGAACCCATTTTCACTCACAAGTGAGTCTGATGTGTTTCCCAGTCCAGACTTATGATCTGCAGTGACAGTTCCACAGTGCCCCGTTGTGTGTCTTTTTGTTCTTCTGGTGTGTAATGAGACAGACAACATTGACATCATTAAATAGGCCTTTTCAATACCACTTTTTTTTTGCCCATAGATTACGTCCTGTCAAATGCAGTGATAGTTCCAGAGTGCTTTTAGAATCTCACTGTGTTCCTCTGGAGACACAACAGCATGTAATGTGAACCAAAGACAAATGCACATGGCCCTGCCAATATCTTGATGCTGATGTGTCTACTGGCAGGTCCTTACTGTATATCTTGAGGTTTCAGTGTCTGAAGATTGTGTGAGATTCTTACTTGATGCCAGTGTCTATCAGGCAACATGGATTATTGTGTTTACAGTAATTTATAGTAGCCTATTTGAAATGACCCCGGCTGAATCAGTCAAATGTATTTTCCCATGCTAGTCATGCTGGGAAGAGAGGGCTTTGGCTGGTCACACATACACACACACACACACACACATACACACACACACACACACACAGACAGAGCTAAAGCACAGTTTGACACAATGTGGAAAAAAACTGTTATTGAGTGTTTTTCAGGGAGGGCTTTTGAGTCATTTCATGTGGGAAAGTTGAATGAGCGAGAAAACCAAGTGATCGACAGATAAAGAGAAGGAAAGAAAGAAAAGAAAGAAAGAAAGAAAGTGGGGGAAGATAGATACGGTGATGTGAGAAAGTAAAATAGAGAGATAATGCATACAACGAAAGCAAGAATTGCAAAATCTGTTTTAGCTGATGGGATTCCTGCAAGAGCAGGATGTAAATGTAGCTGTTAGACCACACTGTCTCATTCTCACCTACTGTACCACATTAAGCCTCAATCATCTCACTCTCACATGTAAGATAGAAACTACACACGTATTCACACCGTAGCGAAACACACATTGCACCATCATATATCCATTATGTCTAAGTGATTCGACTGAGAGGTAAGGTGAGGTTAGATCAGGTTGAAAGTGCTGACAGTCATTGTAGAGGATGCTCTGGTCTGTCCTTTTAAAATGCAAGCTGTCATGGAAGCACACAAAGTAAACAAACTGTTAAGAGTAGGCAAAATGTGTGCAACATGTATATGTGCATACTGCATACATAGTGATTTTAACATGCAGAATGGCAGAGTATGGCAGAAATGGAAAGATTTTTGTTTCTTATTACAAAAAGGCACCAAGGTCAAACAGTGAAGGGTAATAATGTCTTTCTGCATATGGATAAAACATCATTGATGTGTTATTATCCTAAGTATTGTTTTTATTAAAGTAAATGTGAAGTCAGAGAGCAGGGGAATGAGTTTAAAAACACACAGCTGAGCAGAGTGTGGCTTTTCTGTACCAGCCTATTTTGGGTTTGGGGTTAAAGGCACTGACGCACACCCACCCCCATGCATACACACATCACACACACACACACACACATACTGTACACACAAGCACACCCACACACCCACACACACACACACACACACACATACTGTACACACAAGCACACACACACACACACACACACACACACACACACACACACACACACACACACACACACACAATCCACACAGACACGTACGTACTCACACGTCCCAGCTGACTCTCACTCTATTTTCTCTCCATCTCTCTCTCTCCATCTCTCTCTCTCTCTCCATCTCTCTCTCTCTCTATTGTATCTACTGGGGACAGATCTGTGTAAACCTGTTGGCAGTCAGCTCTTGCCAAATGACACAATAATGGGACCCTCAGTGCTTATGATCTTAGGGTTTCTCCTGAGTCCAGCACTCAGCTCAGATATGCAGGGTAAGTCCAGTGTCCAGGTGTGTGTGTGTGTGTGTGTGTGCGCGTGTGTGTGTGTCTGCAAGGCTTAGGTTTATTGGATTATTTTATTAGTCCTCTTTGCATTATGTAAACCATTATGGCATCTTGTCTCAGCAGAAGCTGACCATGGTCCAAAATCAGATTTTAAATGAAGAATAACAAGCAATTAATTAATAAACACACTATATTAGAAACATTTTTAGTGGAATTTGATTGTGCCCAGCATCAGCTTTTTATGAGGCAAGCCATAGGAAATGTGGACATTTTTGGTCCTGATGCATTTTGCTATTGTTGTAATTTGCAGAACAATATTATGCTTTATTACAGTAGTGTCCAAGGTGGGGTTCAGTCACGAGCAGAATGTTAACCCAATAAACTAGAAAAATTAGTGCATTGGGAATATACAGTTACACGCCTGGCTGAATCTATCACGAACCCAAATGTGTAAATTTTGCATTTTTAATGGTGGTTTAGTGCTGAAACCAACCCCCTAACACTGGTCATTTAGAGAGTCCCAGTCAAGCCAAGAGAGAGAGATAGGGGCTGCTGTTTCCAGTGCATTTTCTGTGGCTACTGAAAACTCTTTGTCTTCTCTAGATATGACAGGTACAGATTTTAGGTTATGTTTGGAGGGGAGCCTTGACAGTCAATGCAGACGATGCTCTATTGAGCTCTTGTCCCATCTTACAGTAATCATCTCTTTTTCTCAGTCTGTCACACACTCTCTCTCTCTGTTTCTCCCTCTATCTGACTATTTTTCTCTCTCCCTACCCTCTATATATCACTCTCTGCCTTTCTTTCTCTGTCTATCTGTCAATTTCTTTCTTTCTCTCTCTCTCTATTCTTCTATCCATCCATCTATCTCAGCCTTTTCTTTTTCTATCTGTTTTTTGTTGTTCCATTCCTCTGGGCTCCTGGGTGACTGAGAGTGACAAATGACCAGACTGGTGGTCTGGCTCCTCTCTCAGGCCTCTGCTTGCCTCAGTGCTGTCCATCATCATCTTCATCATCATCATCATCATCATCATCATCATCATCATCCGTCGTCGTCATGGCTATTTTACGATGCTGTATTTTATATGGTGATTTATATTGTTTAACCTGGAGTCGGGATGCTCTCGTGAAACACTCTCTTGTTAGTCACAGGAGAGTGCAGCAGAAGTGCTGGACAAGCCACTGGTGCCGGTTTCATGGCGCCACGCAAGTTTCACTCTCACTTCGTATTTCATTCTTATTTTAGTGTAGTTTTTTTTTTCCTTTCTTTTTTTTGCACTTTTTATGGTTGCGTTTCCTGCAGAGAGGGTCCAGTGTGTTGCGTAGGTCTGTGAAACTGTCCTATTAAACAGGCATGATGTGCAAGGATAGGTGGCCGCTGTGTGGTTTACATCATGCAAGCTGACGTGTGTGTGTGTGTCTGTGTCTGTGTGCATATGTGTTTGTCTGTGTGTTTGTAAGTGCCTAAATGCATGTGTTTATGTGTGTGTGTCTGCCTGTGTGCGTGTGTGTGTGTGTGTGTGTGTGTGTGTGTGTGTGTGTGTGTGTGTGTGTGTGTGTGTGTGTGTGTGTGTGTGTGTGTGTCGTGTGTGTGTGCAACTGTGCGTGCGAATGTGTGTGTGCTGGATCTGTGTCAAGAGAGGGGTTTTTAGATGTAACCACAGTCATGTGACGCTGTACATACATTCTGCATTCTGTGTTTGTAGTCTGTTTGACCTAGTTTGACTGCTACACCTGGTTTAGTGCAGTTGTGTTGTGATTTTTACTGTGATTGTTTTTACTGCTGCTGCTCTCTTGTGTTTTGCTGTCTGTCCACCTGTGGGCTGAAGGATAATGAAAGCCTTTGGATGCCTCTACCCTCCCAAACAAAACATTTTTACTCAATTGTCCTATTTTTTTCCTCAGTGGTTTATTGTCCAAGTGTTCCACTGTTATGCTTGGCTGGATTTCATTTCGCTCTTAATTTGCGAGGGCAAGTTGTATGTTTCATAGGTTTATATGGATAATATCTTTTCCATTTTCAGAACAGTAAACTCCGTATGATGGCATGTGTGTGACACAGCCCTTGTCCATTGTTTTTCTTTCTCTCTCTTGGTCTCCTGGTGTGATTGTTGTCAGTCACATGTTTTGTTTTACCATCTACAAACTTTTCATTTAGAATATAAACATGTGACACCTTTCCTCAGGATTCTGTTGATAATACTTAGAATCAGAACTATTTTTATTGGGTCAAATGAATTAGCACACACAAGGAATTTGGTTCCGGTCAATGTTGTCTTTCTTGCAGTGAGGCAGTATGCAGTAGCTTAACAGGAAAAGGTTTACTGACACCATACTGAAGCTGAGAGAACATTCACACTAAATAGGCTTAGAGTCCTCAAACTGTTACTAGTGTTAATTTCGTCAGACTAGACGAGAGGAAATATGTTCGTCAACGACCTTTTGTTTCATGACTAAGACGAGACGATGACGAGACGGCAGTAATGTCCTGAAACACGGACTAAGACTATCTTAAGATGCATTATTGTTGTGAAAAAGGCGAGACTAAAATGTTTTGCATGAAATAAAAACTAAGATAAAATCTCTCTTCATTTTCGTCTACAAAATGAGAAGACAGAATATCTAGCTGTTACGTTTTCCAAATTTTCCGAATGAGTTCATACGCAACAGCTTTACTGTAGGCTAGTCTACGTGCTGTTGCTGCAACCCTGTGGCTGCAACACGAAACTACATGGAACAAGAACACGAGATTTATGCCAGAGTTAGCAAGCTAACTACCTAAGCTTTATGCCACAATGCTACATACCCAGAAGTTGAAGCTTCTCTCATACAAATTAACCCCCCCCCCCCCAGAATGTCCATACGGAAATGTTCATCATGTAATGTCAACTATTTAACTAGTTAGACTGATGATGCAAAAGTGTGCTAGCAAGTAAGCTAATATGGAAAGTTCAGCTAGCAAGTTAGCTATGGCTAAGATGGAGAGTCTGTTTGGGGAGCGTGTTGTATTTTAGCATATCGCCATCTAGCGAGGCGGAGTAAAACATTAATACTTTGGCCTATGACAGTGTTTCTCAAACTTTTCAGTTTCAGGACCACTTAACTAACCCTAGCTAAAAAAAAAAAAAAAAGATTAGACCTACTTCAACAGTAGCCTATAATTAGTCTACACAATAGGCCTACTCACTGAACCACCTTGCTTATTGTCTTTGCACTTTGTTTATTGTGTGGATTCATACTGTATGATTTAAACTGGCATATCTTACATAGACAGTGTTGCAGAACTGTTTTTACATACAAGTTGGTTCAATATTGCAAACAACTCAAATATATTATATTTTACCACATCTGCTCGCGGACTACTTGTGATAGCTTGCGGACCACCAGTGATCCCCGGACCACACTTTGAGAAACACTGGTCTATGAATATGACAGTGGTCCAGTCAAATCTTTTACTGTCTATGGTCAAATCCCAGCCGAGCTATAACTGTAGCTCGACTTACCTGTGCATGTAAACATACTGACTGACAAAAAATCAGAATGAGTAATTATAACAGACGAGTAGCCCTGTGGACACACAATATTGTTGGAAAATTGAGATGTGTGAAACACTATTTGACTCAAATGGTAATCAGAAATAATTTGTTATAAAAAAAGACTAAAATGTGTTGACTAAAACGGACTAAGACTAAGATACCTTTAGTTTTCTTTTGACTAAAACTAGACTAAAATGATGAGACTTTTAGTGGAGCTAAAACTTGACTAACAAAATGATATTTGAATGACTAAATATGACAAAGACTAAAAAGGACATTTCGTCACAAGACTAAGACTAAGACTAAATTAAAAATAGGTGACAAAATGAACACTAACTGTTACCCACAATGTAACCCAAATGCAGTTCTGGGGAAGGGAGTGGGGATTTGTTTGTTTATGTGTTATTATTAGACATCAGCTGAAAGTCACAGACCTCATTAACCTGTGAGGATGTGAGGTCAGGATGTTTGTATGTCACTAAACATCACCAGAAAGGAGGAAGCCATTTTGAGTCTCCTTCATTTCATCACTGTCATTAGGCTAATGGAGGCATTCTCTAAATCTTCACAGGCCAGAGCGGGCCAGTGTTTGTCAGGTGTCACGGAGAGCGCAGACATTTTTCAACAGCTATTCCTAGCTCTGCATTTCACTCCGCTGCCCTACAGTTCAAAGCTGCTCACTTAGAAAAAGCTTCAGTTGGCTTGGACCTGAGCTAAGATTTAGCATGGACATGGCATTGATCTCGGCACAGGTATAGCACCAAATATCTGCATAGGTATGGCATGATGTGTCTGGTATGGCTGACGGGTCTCTACATTTTACCAAGCTATACAAAAGATCAGCATTTAGCTGTTCACATTGCACTTGAGTTTGGCATGGATCTAGCCCATTTCAGGCATGGGTCTCGGCATTTCACTCAGTTATCCCAGAGTTCAAAGATGTCTCTGCAGAAGTACAGCACAGGTGTGTCTAATGGGTGGCACTAAGCTGCAGAAGTTGCATGCCCACATAGCAATATAGTTGTGTGTGTGTGTGTGTGTATGTGTGTGTGTGTGTATGTGTGTGTGTGCGTGTTGGACATTGTAGAAAGTGACAGGAGGAAAGTTGGAGAGAGAGAGATGGGGTGGGATCGGACTCGAACCTGGGTCCCCGAAGGCATGTGGACCCAAACGTGGTATGGGTACTGTAGCCTATTACACACACACACACACACATGCCCACATAGTAACTGGGTGTGGTACAGATCTGGGCCTGACCTGGCAGGGATACAGCAACAGGTCTGGCTCAGGTCAGTCAAAGCCAGGCCAGATCGGGGATACAACAATATCCTGCATTTATATATCACTTTATCAAGGCATCCAAAGCGCTTTAGGGTTAGGGTTAGAGTTAGGGTGAAACCTCACTAACCACCACCAATGTGTAGAACCCACCTGGGTGACGCACAACAGTCATTATGCACCAGAACGCTCACCACACGCCAGCTTCTAGTGGAGAGTGAGGGATAGACCGGTTTCACTGCAGGGGCAGCCGTGGCCTAGTAGGGGCAGCCGTGGCCTACTGGTTAGCGCTTTGGACTTGTAACCGGAGGGTTGCCGGTTCGAACAACGACCGGTAGTAATGGCTGAAGTGCCCTTGAGCAAGGCATCCAAACCCTCACTGCTCCCCGAGCACCGCTGTTGTTGCAGGCAGCTCACTGCGCCGGGATTAGTGTGTGCTTCACCTCACTGTGTGTTCACTGTGTGCTGAGTGTGTTTCACTAATTCACGGATTGGGATAAATGCAGAGACCAAATTTCCCTCACAGGATCAAAAGAGTATAATATATACTTATACTCAGTATCAGCTGGTGTCTTGGGGTAAGCCTACGCAGCAATAACACACTCACTGGGTTTCCAAGGCAACACACACAGGTACATGTTGTAGCCAAAGCACTCTGCAAACTTTGAAATTCAATAAAGATTGAAGGATTAAGGCAATGCTATCCTCCTTACAAAGGCTTAATGCAGCCATTGAGGACTGTTTATCAGCACCGCTCTGACCTTAAATGGTTCCAAATGGAAGGGTTTTGTTGTCTGGCCAAACAGCTTGCTAGTAATTGCTTAGGGGGCTTATGGTCAATGCAAGTGATCCAGGGGACGTTTTGGGCGGGGCTCCAATGATCACTGGATGGCCGGTGAACAGGGCCATTCCTGTCTGAAATATGACAACACAACAGTTCAAAGGCAGACTGAATAGTTTCACTCTGCTTGCACTTACGTATTGTAGTAATAGAAGCCAAAAATGTTTTTTGTTCAAAATTGTACCAATGCAGGTCCACAATAAAGTCCCATTTTATGGTGCACCAATTATCTACAATCATTCATTGCTATTACTGCTTAATATAAGCAGTGGCCGTATGTATTTGATACAGACATTAAATGATCATTTGCTTATATTTTGTCTGATTTCTCAGTTTAGTAATTATTCCCATAACCTGGAAAAGTGAGATTTTCTCTACTTCCAACTGCTGAAAAAGCTCAAACAGTTACATTTGGGTTGGCTGCAGTACACACAACCATCAATATTTTTTGTAGTACGCTATGAAGCACAGTTACATCATCATAAATATAATCTTTCTTTATGTTCAAATGTAGATGGGGACGGCATAATCTTCGAGAGTAATGTGACTGGCATCTTGGGGGAGGATGTGTACCTGCATTGCCTCTACACAGGCAATGACCCTGACGATCTGCTGTACTCGGTCTGGAAACGCCTTGGCAGCAATAAGAAGCTAGCGGGTTACTTTGGCCTGAAGACGATCAAAATGGAAGGCTTTTCTCTACCAGAATCCACTACCAATCTGACGGTGAAGATGCAGGTGGCCAGTCTGAATGCTGAGGGGGAGTACATCTGTGAGTTTGGCACTGATGATGACCCACTGATAGGCCACGTCTCTCTCACTGTCTTGGGTAAGTGGGAACATACACATATAAAATATGATCAGTTAAGCCCATTCTTGTCGTTATGGGATAACAACAGGGGGAATTTTAGTAGTCGATCACAAACTGTACTGTATATCTCAATAACAAATCTATGAATGGAATGAATGAATCACAGTGAGCACATGTGTGTCTCGTAGTAAGGCCCGATGTCACTGTTCAAACGAAAAAGGAGATTGTGAATGCCACTCACTACCAGTCCGTGAGTTGTACCGCCACCAATGCAAAGCCAGCGCCACACATCAGCTGGGAGATCAACGGCAGTGCCCCCAGCGACGATGTCTTCTCTGTCCAGACCGAGAGCGCTTATCATGCCAATGGTACCCTCACCCTTGCCAGCGTGCTGCGCTTCCCCACCCACCTGAGCGACGAGAGCACCATAGTCTGTCTGGTCCAGCACCCAGCCCAAGCTGAGCCACAGAGAGCGACCGCTCTGGTGCAAACCTTCGGTGAGCTGCAAGCTGTTTCCTGTCTGTCTGTCTGTCTGTCTGTCTGTCTGTCTGTCTATGTGTGTGTGTGTGCCTGTGTCTGTGTGTGTGTGTGTGTGCCTGTGTCTGTGTGTCTGTGTGTGTGTGTGTGTGTGTGTGTGTGTGTGTGTGTGTGAATGTGTTTGTGTGTGTGTGAATGTGTTTGTGTGTGTGTGTGTGTGTGTGTGTGTGTGTGTGTGTGTGTGTGTGAATGTGTGTGTGTGTGTGTGTGTGTGTGTGAGTGTGTGTGTGTGTGTGTGTGTGTGTGTGTGTGTGTGTGTGTGTGTGAGTGTGTGTGTGAATGTGTTTGTGTGTGTGTGAATGTGTGTGAGTGTGTGTGTGTGTGTGAATGTGTTTAGTTTTGTTTTGTTTTGTTTTCCTTTGAGGTTTGATTTGCACTCGTTTGTTCCGTTCCTGTCTCTGTTGCGGTGTTTACGTCTCTCGTCTGTCTTTCTTTCCCACCACGTCTTTCTCATCAAGTTCTCCAAATCTGACACACCTGCAGACTCTGCTCTGGGGCATTTGCTCTATCTCTCTCCCTCTCGCTCTTTCTTGCTGTCACACACACACACACACACACACACACACACACACACACACACACACACACACACACACACACACACAGACACACACACTGTTAATTTCACTCTCTCTCTCCTGTATCTCTCTTCCTCTCTCTGTCTTTCACTCTCTCCTCCTCTCACGCTATCTCAATCGCTCTGTCTGCTGTGTGTGCATTGTTGTACAGATGACTGCTTTTGTGGAAGTGAACCAGGTGTTCTCTGGGTTTGAGCTGCTTGGTTTTCCTGTGGGTGTATTAGCTCCTGCAGTCGTCTGTCTGGCCATAGAGAAACCTCATTCATCACCTCTCTCTCTCTCTCTCTCTCTCTCTCTCTCTGTGGCCATGATGAGATCAGAGCGGCTGCCATCCCATCAACACACTCCTGCCTAAACAGCCGGCACTCATTCTGTGTGACTGCATTTCTGCCCAAAATAATAACAACAAACAAATAAATAAATAAATAAATAACCCGTACGAATCACGGCAGGATGTGATCTTAAAAGTATTGCTTGCTTAATCTGTTCTATTTCTATTTCTATTTCCCTCAGGGGATGTTTGTGGTGACCTTTCTCTTGTAATGAGATTTGATAGAAAAAGGTGCCCTAACTGTCCCTTCATACTCACATGCACAGTTATTACCAAAGCGTCTGCTAAAGCCTAGCACAGGTATGTGTTACCAGTATCATAATGGTGTGAATTATGGAGAGGTTAAGACTTTGACCCTCTCAAGGAAGGTAAAAGTTATAGTTTTGGAGAAGGGTTGAAGCATGCACATATTTAGCACTTTTTTCCATTTTGTCTTAAATGTGGAGCACACCCTGAAGAAAAAAGTTGTCCTCCCACACACACACACACACACACACACACGCGCGTTATTATAACATACCAGTAATTCACAGTCAGAGTTATCAGTGTGTGTGTGTGTGTGTGTGTGTGTGTGTGTGTGTGTGTGTGTGTGTGTGTGTGCGTGTGTGTGTGTGTGTGTGTGTGATCCTCGGGTCTTGAACCCATGACTTTGGCTCTGTTAGCACCTTGCTCTCCCCGTTGGAGCTGAAAGCAGCTGTTATTGCCATCTGGTCTCAGCTGCACCTCGGTCCAGCTGCTGGAGCAGGTGAAGGATTGGGGCTCTGCCTCCACAACCCCGGAGGTCCAGCTCTGTCTAGACACAGGAAGGGTCTCACTCTAAAAGAACCGGCACAGGTTTGTCTGGACTCAGGAAGGGTCTCTCAGCCTCAGTCCAGCAGAACCAGCGCGGTAAAAGATGCACAGCAGTAGATGCTCACTTTTACCGAAACTACTTGATTGCATGCAGCATAAGAGCAGGCATTTCCAGAGTAAACCAATTGAGGAATTAGAATGTGTGTTATGATGTCAAACCTATCTGTAGTAGTCCAAAGGGAGTAATTTGATTTCCTGTGTTTGTGGGTCTTAGCAGTACTGAAAAAAAGCCTGACACAGAATTCAGTCCCCTCTCTCTCTTTTTCTTTCTCTCTCTCTGTCTCTCTATCTGTCTCTATAGACTCTTTCAAGAGAGTTCCATTATCAGCATCATAGTTGGCCCCACAAGGCTTCCTTTTTAACATTCCATATGTTATCTTAATGCAGAGGAAGTAGATTGGGGCCCAAATAGAACATTCAAGCATTGTTTTTGTTTTTATTGTTGAAAGGGTCTATATCAGGCCAGTCTGTGTATGTGTGAGTGGTATGGTGTTTGTGAGTAATACTGATGACAAGCACATGGTGGTGAAGCATGTTGGGTTGTCAGAGGTGTGTCACACATGCTGTGGCTTTATACCATCATTGCAAAACATGGCAAGACCATTTTCTATTCGGAGAAGTTCAAAAACATTTTTTCGAGAGGGAAAAAGTGATCCCAGGGCAGCTGATTCAACGTTTTAATGGCTCTCTGAGGTCACCAGCGAACTAGGTGTGTGCCCGTAAAAATGTTTCCGTGTGTGGTCAAAGCCGGGGGAATGTGGAAACCATTCGATATCCAGACTTCTTGCACAGTCGTTGCAAATTGAGTGAGTAATGTGACCACCCAAAACATCAATAAGATAAAAAAAATACAAACATACTGTCTTTGTTGATGCACAGTTGTTCCGGACGTAACCATAGAGACAGGCCTGGTTCCTGGGGCTGGAGGAAGGAGAATGTTGCGGGTTGTCAACTGCACCGCGCTGAGAGGGAGACCTCAACCCAAAATTGCATGGATACTGTCTGGAGGAGAAAACACATTCTCGGCCCAGAAGTGGAGCGATGATGACGCATTCATCAGTTCGGTCTCGTTCCCTGTTGGGAGTCACGAGGGGGAAAATGTCACCTGTGTCGTCACTCACCCAAAGCTCACCAGGGCTGTCAAGAAAACCCTGCCTCTGCCCACCTACAGTGAGTGCATGTGCTTCAAGTGTTACAGTTTCTTTTAGTAACTATTCATCAGGAGATGAGAACAGCTGTTTGTGGTAAAGGATTGAATGGTGAATTGTTCTGCAGCGCTTAACTGAGTAAAAGACTGCACATGCGGTGCATGTGTCTGTGTGGATGCAATTTGAGTGTGTGTAGCGTTGTGCCTGTATACCCCCACACACACACACACACACATGCAGGCACAGTGACGCAGCCATCTCTGTTTGTCCACAGCTCTCTCATCTGTTCAGCTGGTTTATCTCAATGACTCGAGTGCCCAGAGAGGCACTGCCCTGGATCAACTTCCCCTGGAGGAGGGGGAGCCTGGCATGGCCTTGGCACTGGAGGTGCAGGGGGATGTGCCAAGCTATCAGACTGAGTGCACTAAGTAAGTGATGGCATTCTCCTCATCTTTAATATCACTCTCAGGACTTTGCTTCTTATTACTTTACTTTAAGCTTCTTTCAAGGCTTCTCCACTTGAATGCCTTTTGTTTTGAAGCTGGTTTAATGTAACAGATTTTTCTTCTGGTCGAAGACACAACACCCAGGGTGTAAGGGTGTTTGCAGGTATAGGCTTTTGATCACTGTCACCTACAATGAGCATATTTTGATTCACTCTATTTCCTCTCTCTCTCTCTCTCTCTCTGTCTCTGTCTATCTATCTATCTATCTATCTATCTATCTATCTATCTATCTATCTATTTCTCTCTCTATCTATCTATCTATCTATCTATCTGTGTAGGGATGGCTCTTCTCTTCCACATGGTGTGGTGTTGGTAGATGATAAGCTCACCTTCAGTGGCCCAATAGCTCTGCACTATGCTGGGCATTACGAGTGCCGGGCCTCCTTCAACAAACACAAAGCATCTGTTCAGCTGGACATCAGTGTTAAACCAGCGATTCAGGCACCTAGTAAGTACAGGTTTATAGATTATTGCAGAGGTGGATAACGTTGGCTCACAAAGTCCTCCTAGATATCTGTTTCAACCATTCACTAAACCAGCTGATTCTAATTAGTGCAGCTCTGTAATGCTCTGCACATCTGTGCCGGCATGAGTGCAGCACACTTCACTTTCAATGGTCGATTACCTTAGATTCCATTGATAGATTCCATAGATCTATCTATCTATCTATCTATCTATTTATCTATCTATTGTTTTCAGTACAGCTCCCCACATCATCAGGTCCTGCCGCTGCCGCAGTATAGATTACGATTCAATTCTATTTCTCCCGCGCCAATGCTTGCCAGTCAAAAATGTTGCCATGGATGTGCATGTGACAGCACACTCATGTCGGCGGCTAGCACTTTCAGCCAGGATCAGCTAACTAGTGAAATCACCTGTGCTATCCACCTCTGGGTTATTCCTATCGTACACATTAAATATTACAGATGGTTACACAGTTATTAAACACAGCGAATTCTCTGGCCTAAAGCTACAGTATGGTCTTGTTGTTGTTTTGTTGTCATGCTCTTAATCACAACTCTTCTCCTCAGTTCTTGTAGCCCCAACCATAAGTGTGAGAACCTGGATAGAGCTGGACAGTGTCATCATCAAGTGCTCGGCCTCGGGCGCAGTCCCTGCCCCAAACGTCTCCTGGTCCCTGGCCCCATGGGTGACCGCGGCGAAGGCACTAAACACGACATCTTTTAACGGATCAGACAGCGTCACAGCCACGTTAACCCTGCCACACTGTCTGCCTGAAGAGTCCACAGTGCTGTGCCTAGTAGAGCATCAGCTGTTTGAATACCCAGAGAGGAGGGACATGGTGCTGCCTGCATGTGGTACGTCCAGGAACGACATCTGAGAGATGTTTGCTAATGCTGTTACTTTACTCGCTATAACATGTTAAATACAACATGAACACACTGTAAAACATTATAACACAACATGCATTGATCCAAGCGAGCAAAGGGTTTGTCTTACACCACTGAATTTAAGAAATAATGCTTTACTTTTCCCAACTTGCACCCAACATAGCTGAATGTTATCAGTTATAAGGTCTTTGCCAAGACGACATAGTCGTTCATACGTAAAATCACATATACACATGGTATCTCCAGATATGAACATTAAATCATTATCGTGCTTCCCATGCTTATCTGTTTCCAGCTCGTCCTAACATAACTGTGCAGCCCAGCGTTGTGTGGGAGCAGGGCTTAGCCTACTCAGAGGTAGAGTGCAGGGTGGAGAGCGTGAGACCCAGAGCCAACATCTCCTGGTTGTTGGAGGACAACACCAAAGCAGACCGTACTGCAGATGGTGCCATGGAGCTGCTGGGAATCGAGGAGGAAGCCGTGGGTGTGGAGGTAGGGCTGTTCAAACATGCCAAAAATCACCATAACCATGATTATAGATAAAAAGTTCTATAAGATTTATAAGATTGAAATCTAAACTTAAAAAAATATAATAAACAAATATAATTCAACTACAACAACATATTAAAAATCATGCAAAAATAAAAAGAAATGTACAATACAACAGTTACCACTGTAAAGCAAAGGGGTGCACTGGATTTATAACTCAAGAAAAAAACGAGAGCATTGTTGTAAAACAGGGTCAGCCGTGGCCTACTGGTTAGTGCCTCGGACTTGTAACCGGAGGGTTGCCGGTTCGAACCCCAACCAGAAGTGCCCTTGAGCAAGGCGCCTAACCCCTCACTGCACCCCGAGCGCCACTGTTGTAGCAGGCAGCTCACTGCGCCGGGATTAGTGTGTGCTTCACCTTACTGTGTGCTGAGTGTGTTTCACTAATTCACGGATTGGGATAAATGCAGAGGCCAAATTTCCCTTGCGGGATCAAAAGAGTGTATACTTATACTGAATGCAGCCAATCAATTGTTATATTTTGTTTTCATAATCATTGGAAGACATAATTGACCGTTAATTGATTAATTGGATTAATTACACAGCCCTATATGGAGGATCAGGTGGTGGCGGTCAGCAGTGTGCGGCTGCCCTTGGCGGAGCATCAGGGGAAGACTGTGGTCTGTGTGGTGAGGCACCAGAAACTACTGAAGCCCGAGAGGAGGGAGATCCAGCTTCAGGCTCCAGGTGAATGTAAACATCTGTCAATATACCAATTAAGGTGTTAAATTAATTACTTTGATTAAATGAAAAACTTTAATTTGATTTAATTAATTTGTCACCTTTTAGTTTAATTAAGTGTCACCTTCTAGTGCTCTGGTGTGGCCAGGGGACATAATGGATAAGTGTGGAATAGGATATCCTTATTAAAGGGCATATATCTAAGTATTAGATAATGCCACCTCAGTGTCCTCAAGTGCATAGACATCACATGTGCCATCCCTTGCTACAAAATGTACAAATAGAAAAAATAGATTGTATTTATTAATTAATTCATCATCAACTATTGTACGAGCCTTAGTGAATTGCAAGTAAATTGCAGCTAACTTGGCATTTTGTCATTATCCAACCCTATCTTTTAGATCCCCCAGAGATCCAGGCCTTCCTGGTGGACGAGCATAGGGTCTCCTCTCTTATGCGTGCCGTCTGTGCGTACTCCAGTGAATCAGGTGGCGCCAACATCACCTGGCTACTCCCTAACAACACCGAAGCAAGTGTGGTGTCATCCTCAGCTCGTGAGGGGTCAAAGTTCAAAGCCAACGCCTCATACGAGTTCCACCTGGCACGTCACGAGGGCAGTGCCCTGACCTGCCACATACACCAGGAGTACGGCAAATTGGAGAGGAGGGTAGTGACCGTCCCGCAGTATTGTGAGTATACAGTCCAGACAAGAGCACATCAAACCAGGACACACAACCCATCCTCAAAATACCAACCAATTATCTCTATAGGTGTTTTAAATAATAACAACAAAGCTTCAAAACTTTATAGTCTAAATTGAACAATAAGTCTAAATGGCAAAAATCTAGATCTCTGAAAGGTTCTTGGGTTTCTGTCAAGTGCTGGGCTCAGATGCACTGTGGGGGGTACTGGAAGAGAGGTAGCATGGGTTGGTTAGGATGACTCCATGGGCCTTACGTGACAGGGGGCCCCAGTTAAACATAATGAGCAACATTATTATTGTTGGGGGCCCCAATATATTATATTCTTTCATAAGGCCCAAAATGTCTAACAGTGGCCCTGGCTGGACTCCTGTACACCCCCCTCTCCTGCACCAAACACATTGGCAGGTCTTCCCACTTTCCACTTTACCTTGGATGGCAGATTAAGAAATGAACAAAAAAACAATTCTGTGCATAGTTGGCATTGTGCTACTTAGTTCCTGTACCTGGCCAGTTCTTTCCTCTCCCAGTTGGGACGTTAGGTGTCAGTAATTTCCTGTCTCACTTTTCTGGTTCTTCTCCGGCTCATGTTCCCTTACGTGCTGACAAGAGAAGGGACAGGATATTACAGCTTCAGGGGTGGGTGAGGACACTGAACTGTACGACCACTGAATGACTGCATCATTCTCACACATTTATTTAACTTTACGGTGGTGATCACTGAATCAGTACATTTATTTTGACACTTTTTGACAAAGTTGGATGGAATACATTTTTTTTTATTATTATTGCAGTAATACATAATTTCTTAGGTGGATATGCCAAAAAAACAACCTACCTACATTTAGTGGTGTGGGGAAGGAGTACTGGTAGGCTTAGGGGTAGGGTGCTGCATGCACCATCACACCACAGCTGTGGTTGAGAAATGACACTAGGCCACAGAAATTTGTAAAGAAGTAGGAGTGAATAGCCTATTGTATTTTATTGCAGCAATACGCTGAAAGCCCAGCACATTGAAGAGAACATTAAGTACAAACCAGCCTGTGTGTGTCTCTGTGTGTATGTGTGTGTGTGTGTCTCTGTGTGTGTGTGTGTGTGTGTGTGGTGTGTGTGTGTGTGTGTGTGTGTGTGTGTGTGTGTGTGTGTGTGTGTGTGTGTGTGTGTGTGTGTGGGTCTGTTTCTCCCTTTCATCTTCTCTGTTGATCTGTTTGTTGTCCTGTCATCTTCTCATGCAGATATCTCCCTGAGTGTGATGAACAAAACCACCTGTGCTGCTGGAGACGGTGTGGTTTTTTACAGAGTTGCCCTGCAGGAACATCTCGCCCACCAGAAGATTCTTCTCCAAGTCAAGGGAAATGTGCTCTACAGCCAGATTGTCTGTTCCAGGTAACGCTCCTCTCTCAAAAGCCACGGCCAAGCTAACCGTCTGTTTTTCCAGGAACATAAAAAACACTTTCCGGTGGTTTGGTCTTATCATGTCAGTAGAGCACAGCAGTGATGACGAGATCTGATACTCACAGATTCATGAGACCAGCATGTTCTCATGATGACTAAACCCTATCAGCATGATCAAAATAACGTTGCATGGTTTTACATGTACATACTAATTTTATTCAGTCTGACATGAGTAAAATGTCACAGTATGTTTCATAACACAATTCATCTCTTTCAATCTCACATAAACTCAGTGTTTCCCACTTCAAAATGAGCCTTCATTTTCCTTGAATTTCCCCTGGGGATCAATAAAGTATCTATCTATCTATCTATCTATCTATCTATCTATCTATCTATCTATCTAATTTGAAGCCACAAAGTTGAGTTTAAATGAGTTATAAATGAAGTATGGGAACTGTGCACTGGCAGGTTTGGACTCCGATGGAAGATGTTCCCCGTTGGTGGTGTTTTGTCGATGCTGAGCTAATATTTGGGGCTTTATAAGGGGTCATAAATTGCTGCTCATTGTTCTCCCTCCGAGTGAGCTTTCACTCTTGTTGTTTTATGGCGGTGTTTTACAAAAGAGCGCCGTCGTAAAACTGTCATAAAGTGTAATTAAGACATCATGAGGCGCGTCGGTGTGGTGAGGGAGGGGTTGCTTCCCACTCGAACCAGGGGAGCAGTGGCACTTAAATGCTCGTAAGTCTGAAAATGAGAAAACCATGAAGCTGTACTTCTTCATTTCAATATATCTCAATGTCGGAAATTTAAGAGCCAAAGACAGCGACAGTCACTCCAATTTAATCATGGATGAATTTTATGGACTTCACGCCTGCCTTGAATGAAGAGCTGAATCTATCTACTTCTAACTGCCTACATGATGTTTTTTTCCATAAACAAATAAGTAGTATGGCATAGCAAGGCATAGATGCAACATGGAAATGCTCACAATTCCTTGCAACTCTTTTTGCAAAAGCCTTTGAAACTCTTTATACCCGGTTTAATTACACGGCCTGAACCAGCCATAATTATGAACTACTGTATAGCTCCAACTCGATCCTGTGTTTCCTGATGCAGCAAAGGCGGAGCAGCTGCACTGCTAGTGAGAAAGACATCTGAACTGACCAGTGTTCTGGAGTTCCCCAAGGCTGTGTCTAAGCGGGATGCTGGACAGTATGTTTGCACAGCCTCCTTCCACCACATCAGCACCGACGTCCACATCCTGGTGGAGGTGACCGACAATGCGGTGCAGCACAGTGAGTACAAAATGGACTCACAGAGTTTGTTTGAGGTGCTCATTAGATGAGAAACATTTAGATCATCAAATACCTGAGGAAGCTCTGAGGCACTTTTGTTTCTTTCAATTAAAAAGCCTAGTTATTATCAGGGCTTGGTCATTCTAAAGCTTGTGTGCAGCAGGTTCTTATAATAATAATATAATACTACAATTTATTTATATAGCACATTTCAAGCACAGAGCTTCTTGGTGACACAATTCAGTGATCTAGAGAGGATAAAGTGTACACAGCACATAGTTCAACTTTGTCTTCTCTTGAGATTCACTATCAAAATAGTTTCAGCTTTAATCCATCACAATTCATTTTACATGATTTGCTTCAAATTTCAAAAACAATTTCCTATTTTCTATTATGAGGACCATGGCACACTGCAATCAAGGATTATGAAGTTGATATTTTATTGCGTTGTATAAATGTTGTATATGAGCTGATTCTTCTCTTTCCCTCTCTCACACACACAGTGGCTACCATCATCATCTGTTTCACCTCTGCTTTGGCCATCACCCTCATTCTTGTCATCACCCTGTGTGTTTTCTGGTAAGGACACCTAGGGTTTCCCAACATGCCATGCAATGCTCCATCTATACTGACTCCATTGGGGGGTATCCCAGAATCCTCTGTACTACAGTAGGGTTTCCCTCAGACTTTATACTGACTCCATAGGTGGCTCCAGACTCAATGCGGTCTCTATGGGATGTTCCATACTGTACTTTTTGGTTGCTTGGATGATATTTAGTAGACACTTTTTATCCAAAGCAGCCCGGGTCGATTGATTGTCAGTCGTGACCGTACCACAGCTCCACCATGCCCGCATTAAGGAAGTGGCATACTCCTGCGTACACATCTACGCGTGTCGAAGACGTGTGTCATTGACACGCGGTCGCATATGTTGGGAGGCACACGACACACCCCGTTGATGATGCAATTCTCGTCATGCTCTGTGTGCGTGGGACACAGACGGACTATATTTGGGTCCCCTGGCTGAGCTTAAGGTTGTCTCCTAGTGTCCAGTCAGGGTAGACCCTGAGCTTGGAGCAGGCCAGCACCAAACGCTGGTTGTCTCTTGTGAAGCACCTAGGTAGGTGAGAACGGAACACAAACAGGAAACCTGGCTGAGCTTACCTGATCTCCACTGTGGTTTTTGAGCAAACCAACAGCCATGCTCTGCTATTCACAAACAGGATACTGTGGTCATAGCACACAGCTACAGACAGTACCTCAACCACACTGCAAGCATTTCCTCTGACAAAAACAGCTCTCTGCCTGTACATTTAGTGCCTATTACATTATTTAATGCAAGCGCAACATTGAAATAATGGCAATGGATAATTTGGATTTAATTATTTCATTTCACTTGTATATGTCCTTCCTGGTGTATAAGCCCAGGATATTGCTATTTATCTACATTCAGTCATCCCTGGTGCTTCCCGTAACTAATAATAGTCAGAAGCCTGTCATGAAAAGACAGATATGCTCTATTTCTGTAACCTGCGTTTGCTTGCAAGTACAACAAATAATCTAACATAACAACCACACAGAATGAGGAGATCCCATAGAACACCTAGCAACTCAATCACTGTTAGGATGTGCAGTGGACTGTCATGACACTGGAATAGAGTAGAGAGTTTTTTTTTTGTTTTGTTCAAGGTGGCCTCAGTGCACTGTTGTTTGTTCCTGATGTTACTACAGTCAAGTTTGCTGGGAGATGAAGCTTTCTCTCTCTACCTCTATCTCTCTCTATACCTATTCATCTCTCTCTCTGTCTGTCTGTCTTACTGCATCTCTCTATCTCTCTCTGTCCGTCTGTCTGTCTCTCTCTATAAATATATATCGGCCCCTCTCTCTCTTTCTCTCTCTCTCTATCTCTCTCTCTCTATCTCTCTGTGCACGGCTCTGGAAGGTCAGTAGGACAGGGCCAGACAAAGGAATCACAGGTTCTCCCCCGGGTGTGTGTGTGTGTGTGTTTGGGGGGGTGACGCTATTTCGGGATCTGCGTCAGCTTCACCGTCACGGGCAGGTCTGGCCTGGCCAGACTCTGGCGGCGTGATGTTTGGCTCTTGCTTTGGGAGTGATCTCTACAAAACAAAGGTCGTGGTTAACGAGCTGGTGCTCTATGAATGAAGGCATAGAGATTAGTGTTTGCACAGAGTTCTCTGTTAGTAATCTGAGCTGACAATCCAGACGCAGGACAGCAATCTCTGATGTGGACAATAGTACCCTCAAGAGGACATTTTTGGTTCTGCAGGTCTTAAAAAAAAACTTTTCAGTGAATTAAATACTTATGTTCATCCTGATGCATGTGCACAGGTGTGTGTGTGTGTGTGTGTGTGTGTGTGTGTGTGTGTGTGTGTGTGTGTGTGTGTGTGTGTGTGTGTGTGTGTGTGTGTGTGTGTGTGTGTGTGTGTGTGTGTGCATGTATACAGGTGTAGAGAGGATAATTAAGAGTGGTCTGAACTTCTGTCACATTCCACTCTGATCTTTGAAACAATCATGTATTGTGACATCATGTATTGTGATTGTAACATATGACTTTTCCTCTCCCCCCGTTTCTGTAGCAAGAGACAAGTCCAGCCTGCAGAAAAGGTATGCATCTCTCACTTTCTCTAAAGGCCTGACTTTCACTGATGCACAAGCCAGTAAATGTTGACCCCTCCATACAATATTGTTTCCAGGACCGCCGCAAGAAACGTGAGTCCCTTTCTACCCTGACATCTCTAATGCAAGACCCGCGTTCTCCAGAGCTGAAGAAAGCGGCACTTCCTGGGGTTAAAGGTCACCAGTATGCCGAGCTGGTCTCCATTGTCCTCGTACAGAGGACCACGGTTTGAGAGTTTTTTGTGTAACATCACAGAAATACAGCTGATTTTCTACTGAAGTATATGAAAGACCACAGTTTGAGGGTATTCCATAACATCACAGAAGTACAACTGGTTTTTAACTGAAGTGCAGTCAAAAAGACCATGGTTTAAGAGTTTTTACATACCTTCAAAGAAGTGCTACTGATATTCTGCAGAAGCACAGTAAGAGAGCAGATTTTTTGAGAGCAGCCATTTTGAAAGGCTTTTTTTTTTTTACGTTTTTGCTAGGTGTGGCTGCTGACCACAGATGTGTCACAGACAGGGTTATAAATTTACGTCCGTTTTTTATTTTGGAACGGTTTTTATTATCCTTGTGGAGAAGTCCTCAAGTTTAAAGCAGGTGTTTCTATGCTTTAACATGATCACAGTTACATTACTGAGTAGGTTTAAGTTAATTTTGGGTTTGAATGTTACCAACGTTGAAGTAGAGGGAACCGGAAACTTTCAGAAATGAGGATCAGTCAGGGTCAGGGGTCACCAATTAGGCAGGGATCACATTGGCCAGCAGCACCGTGGCAAGCGGCAGCGGCAAGCAAAATGCAACGCTCAGACCATAGTACTGTAAGTTCTGTCTCGTTCCTAAGCAACCCAAACAGTTTGCCTAAACTGACAATTGAATACGCTCACGTTGCGCTTTGAAAGTTGAACCAAGTTCAACGGTCAGCTTGTTCAACACTCAGCTTGTTCAACGCTAGCGTTACACCAGCGCTGCCACCGTTCCGCTTCCGAACCATAGAGAACAATCTGGAAACTTGCCGCTTGCCGCTGGTCAGTATGATCCCCGCCTTACACTGGTCACTTGATCATCCTAGTAAAGTAGACAATGGTTTGTACATAATATCACAGGACAACTACTGTAACTGATTTCCTACACCAGTGCATTAAAGAAGATAACAGTTTGAGACGTTTCATCACAGAAGTATTACTGATCGCTTATTACTGATATATCACACAGAGGTATTACTGATTACTGATCTACTCCAAATTAAAATGAATAAGTTCATTGTTTGGGAGAACGGAGGGATTTTTGCACACCATTTTTGTTGACAACACATGTTATAGCCAGCTTTATTTTCTTCAGTATTTTCCTGTTTCAAGCTCATCTTCATTAACCTTGAAAAGAAGCCTGTGGTTTCAAGTAGGTGTTGAACATTGCATAAATACTACTGATTTTAACTCGCAGTCAGCATGAACAAGTCCACAGTTTGAGATCAGTCGACCATAACCACACACATTTTTCTTTATTATCTCCATAGAAAGGTTTGAGAGCAGGTGTTGTTAGTGTTTACATGGCATCACAAAGGTATTACTGATATCCAATCAAAATGGGAAATGTCACTGTGTTTGTGTCTATTTTGGGTTTGAATGTGAATGGCACCAAAGTAGAGGGAACATTCCTCTGGCACAGTCTCTAAATTACTTATTGTATGCACAATATATGCCTTTTGAAATATAAACATTTATTTTTGTCGAACTTTTTACAATATTAACATCAATTTTGTTGAACCTTTTGCAATATGAACATCTATTTCTGTATTCTTTTTTTTCCAATGATTGCTTCATGTAATAACAGTTACTGCACCTGTATCGCTGTTTTGTAGATCACACAGGTTCAGGATATTGAGCTGTATTTGCACCTATGGCGCTTTTGTACGCTTTGCATAATGTAGCAGCATATCTCAGGGATATTTGTGAAATTTAAACATATTTCTAAATTTAGGTTTATGACATGCTTTTTAAATATTTTATACATGCAACTGTTTCAGAGGTACAGTATGTAGCATTATTTTATGTGCTGCTTGAATCACATTGTATTGGGTTTAATTTTCAATATAACTTATTTTTGTATTTCACCTGTATTGGTATTCAGCAGATATTCAATAAAGTATATCATGATGTAAACAACTACTTAATTATTACACATGAGAACATGCACATATACAAAGACACACACACACAAACACTGTCTTTCTCTCACACACTCATACAGAGTTGTTGTTCCCAGCACACACCAAATCTGAAAAATGTTTGGTGATATACATACAGCTTGGTGAGATGCGTCTGTTGCCATCTAGTGGTGACCCTAAATTCTTTCTCTGTCGGTGAACTGACCACCTCACCAAGTCTTTTAAGCCAAACTTAACCATGACAAGTCATTGAAAGAGAAGATATACTAGGCTACTCTTTATCTGTCTTAACAGCTTTCACCTAGCTTTCACAGTGGTCTGTTGTAAAGAACTGGCATTCATTATATCATGGTACTGAATATACTCCACCATCATAATTAAATGTGATTAACCATCAAATAGTGGTACTAGTGGTAGACCTATAATAAATATGTGACAACTATAGTTAGTTAGTGAAAAATTAACTATAATTACAGGAGGCCTAATGCCAATGCAGACATGTTTTTTAAAAATTAACTGTGTGGTTTTAGAATAATACTTTTTTTTTCTTACTTATTCATTCATTCATTCATTCATTCTTTCTTTCTGTGAACCTGAGTCCATTATCCCGCTTATTCCACTGTTGCACTTGTATAGTGTTCATTTCCTGTAATACTGTAATTTCAACGTTTTAATCGCTATAACTGTCTTGTTTGTAGAACCACTTCTTTCCGCCACATATCAACTAATTTATCAACTTGCAGGACAACCTGCCGTTACTAGTTCTAAATGGATGGTTGCTATGGGCATGGCCAAAGGCCAGTTATTAGTTCCATCTCTCCTGTTGTCAAGCAGGCATCGGAATCATTGGACTTGTTTTCTGGGGTGAACGGTGGCCGTCTCGATTCCCCCTTGCGTCTGTGAGCGGAAAAACCAGCCTTGCAACTTTGGGACGGCGGGCAGCGGGCCGCCAGACTCAGAGACAGAAAGTCGTGCGGTCTCGCGATGTATCAAATTGCTTTACTGCACTACACACATACACGCCAGGCACCGGCTAGAACAAAAGGCCTAGTGATGGAGTTTCTCAGACATTCGTCATGGCAGAGCCTACGAAAAAAGCAGAAAGTGAGTAAACCATTGTCGGAGGAACAGGGAAAGAGGAAACGGCAAAATGACCGATTGAGGAGTGTCGTAAAATATATACTCTGAAGCTGTAGGGGGAGAAACCTGCAAGCAAAAAGCGAGAAAACAGCGAAGAAATAGCCAAAACTGCTTAGAGGGGCTTTAAACTTCACTATGAGTTTGGCTAATACAGAAGTGTATACAATATATGTCTATACACACACAATATACAAGTGTGATATGGCCAAAAAATTGGATCTACTTCATAAGTGTGCAAATAACATACGGTTAGTACACGTTATAAAGAATGCAGGACAATGGGAAATTCAACCAAGCAATGGAATAAGTAAGGGATAATGTATGGAATGCTGGTCATTATCGGGAAAATAAGTCCCAACAGGGTGAACCGGACCACGAGGCGACAGTGGAGGGCTCTTGCTTCGCCCTGAAGGGACTTATTTTCCCGATAATGACCAGCGTTCCATACATTATCCCGCTTTATTATATGAAAAAAGAATCTCCACATGATATGTCTCTTTACATTTATTAGTTACCGTTTTGTCGTGACTTTTGCTGAGTTCGCAGCAGTGTAAAAATGTTTGCAGTATAGCCTACATGAATTAATTTTTCCGTAGAACGTTGGGAAATCCCATTCAAGTCAATGGAACGTTCTACTAGCATTATGAGAAAGAGCTGTATAATAACTGTGGTTAGGTACCATTCTAGAGTGATGCCTTGCTGTTGCAAAGTAATACAACCAACAGGTCCCTGAGTCACTATTATTAGAAAATCTCTGTGTTTTTGTATTAGAAAAACCATGTTTATAACACACCTTTTCCCTGGGGATGACAGAGAACAACCCAGTGCTGGCTCTGAATATGCTTGATGATGTCCCTGTGGTCATGTAATGTAAGTGGTTCATCAGTTCATTATCTTCACATAAAATGGGATGTTGGTCATTTGGTCACTTGTTAATGGCCAATATTAGATTTGTACCATTGATACAGTCATTGATTCTTATGTCCAAACTGAGACAAAGTATCCAGATGGCCATTTATGGCAAAAAAAAAACACAAAATCATTAACCATAAACAATAGTAAATATTGTCATCACTAATGATAACAATGAAACAAAAATAACAATGTAGTATTGTTTAAAACTCATGGTGCCAATGTAACAATTTAGTTATTTTCCAGAGTGTATAGTTCTTCTCTACAGTATATGAGAAATGTATACTACGGTAACAGCCACATGGTGCAGTTACAGTTTTTTACGATTGTTTAAGCACAATTTTTTTGAAAAGGGCCTGTTTTTTCATAACACTACACACAATTAACACAACACTACACCCAATTTGCAGAATCCCTTTGCTCTTTGCAAAATTAAACACTCAAGTCAAAACTATACAACTATTTATCAAAACTCTATTTTGTTGTCATATCACAAACACATCCATCAGATGAATTGATTATGTTTGAATCAGTTACAAACTTAAGTTTTCCTAGCATATAGTGTATGCTTGAGTTTTTTGTATTTTTTAAGCAATATTGTTCAAGTAGGATTATAGGATAATAAGATATAACAGATGAGAAAATTAAATAAAAAAATATTCATGCAACTCTCTTGAAATTGCAGCAACAGTACACGATTAGTATCTTTATTATTGTACATTACAGTAACATATTACTAATGAAGAACAAGCTGATGCAATAGACATGTTTATCAAGATGATGGTCACTATGGGAGAGGTCATTAGTCCACTGTCAGGCATCAGTCCTAAGAGGGCAATTTAAACTCATTCCCTGAGGAGGAGTGATGGGGACTCAGCAGTAGCTGACAGTACTGTATCTTCTGTGGTTAGCCCTTAAGGGACGACACATGAGCTCTGCCTCCCTGTCCACAACAGAGAGGAGTCACGGAGGTCTCCTTTTCTCTGTCATCTGTAGCAGGGATTTTGGACCATTGACATCCATCATTTACCACAATATTTTGTTGAAAAAGATCATTTGTAGGGTACTAGTCATTGCATTGCATGTGAAATGTTGCAACCACCTACTGTATGCCTCTGCTGTATTACTGAATGCCGGATACTAAATGAGCACCTTTGATGGGCTCTGTCCTATTTTTCCCATTTTTCTAAAGCAGTCTGTTGCGGTTCTCCCCAGAACTTCTAATTTTTCTCTCTCACTGGGTCTTTTAGTGGTATGCTAATGGTTGCCAACTGTGGCATGAACTTTCCCAGACAGTTTGCCATGCCCATAAGGTGCCTAGCATCCTCCACACATGTAGGCTCATGCATCTGCAGAATAATTGCTGTCACTTTAGATTGGACTCAATGCCTTTTGCAGGCACCATGTGCCCAAGGATTGTGATGTGTTCCTTCGCAAACTTGCACTTTTCATTGAGATCAAGTCCCTCCTCCTGCATCTTCTGTAGCACACAATGTAGTCTTACATTGTGTTCTGTGACATCCGTCTTTGAAAATGATCAGACGCAGATGCAATGCCAAAAGGCAAGTGGTTAAAAACAGTCAGATGTCGTGACTGTGGTGTCAAAGGAATTTGCTTTTGCATCTGTCATGATTGCTAGTCTTCGGTCAACAGCCGGAAGGATGTGGCATTCTATCTTCACTGCTGCGATTAGCGGTATAAGAGCGGTGTGGTAACACTTTACAATAAGGGTACACAATTAAGCATTAGTTAAGTACAAGTTAAGCATTAACAAACACTTAATTCATCATTATTAAATATGTTTTCAACATTATTTCAGGATTAACTATGTACACATTAGGAATTAATCCTTTATAACAAAGGAAAACACACTGATAACCATGGGGGCCTGCAGGAATGAATGCTATGGTACGCACACCCATCTACAGACACCTGCAAGTGCGCCTGCTGATAACACCTACTAAATAAGACTATTAATGAGGAAAAGTACATTTGTTACATAAACATCCTTTATAATGATAAATTAACTGTTTGTTAATGCTTAACTAATACTTAACTAATGCTAAATTGTGTACCCTATTTGTAAAGTGTTACCAGCAGGTTTGTCTTTCATTGGCTTTGTAAAAACTACCATCCTGGAACACAAGGCTGGTGACTCAATCACTTTTGTTATGACCCCCATATTTTCCTTTCTCTCTAGCTCTTCACAAACTGTCTCTCAAAAGTATTGGAATCTTTCAAGGTGTGTGGTCTCAGTGTACATAATACTACACACTTTGTGACACTTTCGGCAGTCCATGTCTTTGGATGGGCAATACTTCTCTACACAATACAATACAATACACAAATTCAATCAATTCAGATTCAATACACAGTCTCTTCACCCTCCTGCCATCTGGTAGAAGGTACAAGAGTATTCCGGCCTGTACCAGTTGATACAAAGAGTTTCTTATCCACAAACCATCAGGATGCTGAACTGTCACTTTACACCCTCATAATGTGTTCAGCTGACACCTCCTCAATGTTTTTTGCAATTGCCACTTTAATTTTTATTTCATTTTTTTTTTCATCTTTTGTATCTTCTTATCTTTCTAATACTCTTCGTCTTGTTCATTAGAAATCAACATACCTTCTCTTAATCCTAATAATTTATTAATTTATTCTTCTTTAAAGTTGAGCTGGCTCTTAAGCACACATTGAGCAGTTTATAATGTTTATGACATGTTCATGACAGTGTCATGTCCAGAGGTGGGCCCAAATACATCAAAAATTATTTTGTTACAAACTACAAATACTGGCTCATAAAATGTAACAAAATAAAATACAAAATACTGATGTGAAAAATGTATTTAATTAAAATACAAGTAATTAGTAATTTGAAATACAAAAATATCCACACAATAATTATGGTACAGTATACCAACTTTTTAAAAAGAAACTACAAGGCATATTATTGAAAATGTATCCCCAAGAGACAAGAAATACTATTTTCTGATTAGCTGGCAGAGGGCTATTAATCCTGTACATTGGGGCTCCTATGAAGTAGATCTGGTAAAAAAAATGTAAACAGCATCCATTATCGATAATTGAACTGACAAGAAGCAAACGTCGCAACAGTGGAATCAACTGAAACATAGCACAGTGTTTCTTAACTGGTGAGTCGCGGAACCGTTCTGGGGGTCGTTTCTAGAAAAGTTAGCAACGACGTTGCTCAACCACCATGGTACGACGCAACTTGCGACCAAACAACGACACTGTTTCCAGAAAGCATCGTACCTGTGTCGCAATTCGCTACCTCCGACGTTCGAACACCATAGTTCCAACAACGTTGTTGATGATGCAGCGATACATATCATTGGTGGAAACAGTGACAACGTGTAATACCCCACCCCCTAGAAATGTTCTGTCACGGCCTATGTCGACATGTTTCTAATCTAAACCGAGTGATTAATGCTGGTATTGTCATTGCCATCAGCCAAAACCTAAACCTATTGCA
Source organism: Alosa alosa (assembly GCF_017589495.1). Taxonomy (NCBI): domain Eukaryota; kingdom Metazoa; phylum Chordata; class Actinopteri; order Clupeiformes; family Clupeidae; genus Alosa; species Alosa alosa. The sequence goes on along the minus strand of NC_063203.1, from coordinate 21,042,874 downwards.
AGCATATAAAACAGTTAACTTAAGCAGACCAATATGAGTCATTATTTGTGTTAAATATCTAGGTGTTGGAAAAAAAATATAGCCTGGACAAATATCTGGGTATCCCATAGGTTATCAGCTGTCTCGTGGCTTAAAGGCAGCGCGTTGGTGCACTGCGCGCTCGGCCGGAGTTCGCATCCTATCTATTCTTTTCATCTCTGAGTAAGAGTAGGCCTACGAGACACAACAATAGGTTTTGACCATACATATTTATGTATATAGTTACTCTACATCGAGAGACCATAGGTACAATACATCAGTCAAAAACAATTGAATCTACGTGTCACACTAGTTCACCTGCAGCGAGAAGCAAGAGGACAATCTCACATCATAAGAAAATCGAACCTACAACGTTGGGATAATAAGTCATCTGCTTTAGCCACTACACCATTTAACACTGCTGTTGTTAGGGACTGTGAAGGTTATAATACCAAAAGCAAGGCAATACTTGAATTAACATAAATAGCAAGAATGAGCCAAGTAGGGGAGCAGTGTCTTAATCAAAATTAAGCTACAGGACAGATCAATCATTGAGTCACGAGATAAACATCCACTTCGCAAATTTTGGTTGGGCGGTTGTGATTTTTGGTTAGGGCCCGACACCAACAGGAACTACCAAGGAACGACACAAGTCGCGACTGCCTAGGGGCAGTAGTTCAAACGACCAAACTTTGCGTCCTTGTTTGCGATTGAGAGTTCGAACTACCCTTTATAGAAACACCAAATCCAAGAACGATGGAGCGTACTACCAAGGTTGCGACGCAAGTTAGCAAACGATGCTTTCTAGAAACGACCCCCTGGGTGGGTCGCAGAGCTTGTGGTTAAAAATAAATTTAAAAAATCGGCAATTTAAAATGCTACCTTATCAGATGTAATATTGGACCTTTATTTTGATAAACTTTATTCGTAGCCTTCTTACAGTATCAGTCATTGCCATGGACATAGACAATGTTTATGTGACAAGTCATGTTAGACATCATTTTAATGGTAAACGCATGTAGGCTGCTACTCTGAATATTTGAAGTAGCTTACAGTAGGCTCGGATATGGATTCACTTAAACTGAGAACAAAATAGGACAGAAACCACATTGTTTGGTGTGCAGTAGATGGCTGGCACATGAGAGCATGAAACCATCAAAACTAAAATGCCACAGAAACAAGGCACCCCTGTCAAAGTCATACCTGTCGAGTACTTTGAAAGGTGACATCATAAGTTGAAGACTTCACAAATGTTGGCTAATGCCAAACATCGACATGTTCCGAACAAGTAGGCCTACAGGCACTTCGCTTGTCTTACCATGTAGCTCACCATATCCATTGGTTGAACGCTAAAACAAAATATATGGGCCGCGACTTTATGAACATGGGAAATTGTGGGTCCCAAAGCCAGACCAGTTGAGAACCACTGACATGGCGTTCCCACCTTCATTTCCGTAACCAATGAATGTAGAACGACAAATTTAACAGGTCGGCCTCTTTTTAAACTGAACTGCATTTCCCTTTTTGTATGGAGCTAAATTTGTCTCAATAATATTTGTATATGCGCAGAGGGGGATCCACAAATATTTCTTGATTTGCATGTGTGTTTTGATATCTACAAATAAAAAAATCATATTTGTAACTTGTATATTGATTTTTACAAATATAGATGTGCATTTGTAAATAAAATGCTATTTGTAAAACTGAAAATTTCATTTGTGAAATGTGATTCTGCATTTGTGGATCACCAGCACACACATTTTTCGCGTTCTTCCAAAGTTGACAATAGTTTTTGAAGACGTTCGTTCTTCACATGAAAGTCACACAAATCCACACGTAAATAGGCCTACTTTAATTCACCGGCACACAGAAATCGCAATCCAGTAGATGGCAACATCCACAAATATTTCTTGACTTGCATTCGTGTTTTGACATCCACAAATAAAAAAATCATATTTGTAACTTGTAAATTGGTTTTCACAATTGTAGATGTGTATTTGTAAATGAAATGGCATTTGTAAAACTGAAAATGGCCTTTGTGAAATCTAATTTTGCATTTGTGGATCACCAGCACACACAGTTTTCGTTTTCGCATTTGTGGATCAGCATTAAGTGGATCACGTATTTTTGAGACAAACTTTGCGCAGAGAAGCCACCCAGATCCACAAGTAGCCTGCTGACACTTTCTAATCCAGTAGATGGCAGTGTTGTTCTATGGGACTCATAACCAAAGATTCTTAGCTCATAACACATAGAGCAAACCTAGTTCTTAAATCTAACAAGTTATGCCTTTTACAACAAGCTTTTTGATGGAAAAGGGGTGTTTAATTTCCATAATCTTTGTTTAGTAAACGCATAAAACCCTCAGTTTGCAAGCGAAATCAAGAATTACGATCTTTGAGTTTGTTTATAGTTACCTAGCAACCGAGGCTTTAAGTGTTAAAACCAAAGATTCTAGAACAGAGTTATGAACATCAGAAATCTCGACCTTATTAGTGATTGATAGCCTATCTTATGCGCTGTGTTTAAGCAGGCCGTGAACAAAGGGTTAACTTATAGCCTACAGGTAGAAAAAAGAAAAAATGGTGATAATATAACGCTAGCTAAGTTAGTTTGCCTGCTAGCTAGCTTATCAGTAGGCTATACAGTCTCTCAATGGGAATTTATGTGATCTATTTACCAGTGCAATAGCTACTTCTGTCTAAATAATAGGCATATTTACCTCTCCTTATTCAGTGTAAACTTGGAAAAAGATCAATTGGGCCTTTCACACGGTCAGTTCTTGCAGTTCATTACCGAGTAAAAAAAAAAGCATAAAACCGTCAGTTTGTAATGTAGGCTAGGCCTATAAGAAATGTGGTAGCACAGTGGTTAGGGGACCCCAAGGATTGTTGGTTCAAATCCAGGCTCAGCGCAACATTTCACATACAGTTCCAATTCTATAAGCCCACCTGAACAGCTGTTTTAACGTTGCCAGCTGTTGTTGTTTTTTTTTTACTCGGTAATGAACTGCAAGAACTGACAGTGTGAAAGGTTGCTAGGTAACTATAAACAAACTCAAAGATCGTAATTCTTGATTTCGCTTGCAAACTGAGGGTTTTATGCGTTTAGTAAACAAAGATTATGGAAATTAAACACCACTTTTCCATCAAAAAGCTTGCTGTAAAAGGCATAACTTGTTAGATTTAAGAACTAGATTCGCTAGCTCTGTGTGTTATGAGCAAAGAATCTTTGGTTATGAGTCCCATAGAACAACACTGCCATCTACTGGATTAGAAAGTGTCAGCAGGCTACTTGTGGATCTGGGTGGCTTCTCTCATAAAGTTTGTCTCAAAAAAACGCGGATCCACAAATGCTGATCCACAAATGAAAAACGAAAACTGTGTGTGCTGGTGATCCACAAATGCAAAATTAGATTTCACAAAGGCAATTTTCAGTTTTACAAATGCCATTTCATTTACAAATACACATCTACAATTGTGAAAACCAATTTACAAGTTACAAATATGATTTTTTTATTTGTGGATGTCAAAACACGAATGCAAGTCAAGAAATATTTGTGGATGTTGCCATCTACTGGATTCTGGCATTTCTGTGTGCGGTGAATTAAAGTAGGCCTATTTACGTGTGGATTTGTGTAACTTTCATGTGAAGAACGTCTCAAAAACACGTAACTTTGGAAAGCGAAGAATGTGTGTGCTGGTGATCCACAAATACAGACTCACATTTCACAAATGAAATTTTCGGTTTTACAAATGGCATCTATATTTGTAAAAATCAATATACAAGTTACAAATATGATTTTTTTATTTGTAGATATCAAAACACACATGCAAATCAAGAAATATTTGTGGATCCCCCTCTGCGCATATACAAATATTATTGAGACAAATTTAGCTCCATATTTTTGTGCTATAAATGCATTGCCTACATAAATGACTGGCAACATGGGGGACAAACAGAATAACATCCTGTAAGGTGTCCCGATATACAGAATTAGTTAACTTGGTGGAGAAAACTCTTTCTGCATCGGGGAGGTCTTTGCATCCGTCTCCTCCATTACTTCTGCAGACCTCGGCGGTTGTTATCCCTGGCATAAATCCTCATGTCAAATCCATTGAAGTGGTTTTAATACTGTCCTGTTGTGAGAATGAACATCAGCTATTAGATACTCAAGGTCATGGGGTCAAAGGTCATCATATGGGGTCTATGTCCTAATGTTCTCCCTCAGTATCTTATCTGTATCGTTTTCACATTTTAGTCTTGACTTGACACACCTGACAATTCAAGCTCCTGAAGTTAGTTACTTTTTAATTATTTTTTTTAAACATTCAATGTTCTAAGGGGATGATGAAAAGACAGATATAATGCTTTTAACTTGTCTATAGGGTGCCATTAAATTGGCGGCGCAAAAAAAGTTGATGAGTCTGATACTGCTCCATTGGGACGTAATTATGGGGCGTGTTTCAACCGATACAGGGGGGGAATGCCTCTGCACTCAATTTGATAGACCTAACCAATCAGAGCAACGAATTAGCTTACTGTGAGGTGTAGGAAGAAAACACACAAACCATCCTTCTTCCCCACAAATGCCTTAACATTGTTTTCTGGTCTTTTGTAAAAGTTAGTGCCGTCAGTAAGTCCTAGCCTACAACACCAAAAAATCTAAGAGATACGTAGTAGGGTAGGCTATTAGGAAAAAACTGATAGCCTATATCTCCTCCATTTTTAAAAATAATTCTGTTGAACACTGATATGCATACCTGTCAACATTTAGCTTTCCAAAAACGGGAGATTTTTTTTTCGGGGGTGGGGATCTGTGTTTGCATATTTAATACGTTTCATACACGTGTTTCAACACTGCATTTCGGTCATTGCTTTTACCTTACCATTACCTTACGCATGACAGTTATGTATCCACCAGCTGCCTGCCTGCAGCCTACTTCCAAAACTCCAAAGCTGCTTGCTGTCAGATTTGGTTCCGAGGGCACAAGTTCAGTGTATCAACAACACTCAATAACAGTTTATGTGATGTGTTAATCAATTAAATTCCCAACAATTTCACAACAGCTAGTTCTGGAGTAGGCCATTCAACTAGCCCGCTTGCTTACGACGAGACTCGGGCTGCGCAGTCGGCACCCGCTTCCTTATTTGGGTTTTGGGTTGCCAGGTTTTAGCCTATGACAAAACGGTTGAAACTGAAACTAAGTGATCGTGTATGTGTAGGGTGTATTTCATACACAATCTGGCAACCTGAATGGATCAATGATTTTAAAATGAAGTTTGATGGCCATGCAAATTACGGGAGTTTTCCGGGAGAAATAACAAAACGGGAGGGTGCTGGGAGATGACCTTGAAATACGGGAGAAACCTGGGAAAAATGGGAGTGTTGACAGGTATGCTGATATGCTACAAACATGTTAAACAGCTGGGAAAGGCTGTCGCAAATCCCTCGAACAGGTGGTCAATCAGAGATTTCAAACGAACGAGGGAACATGTCACAATGCAACAGCGCTGTTTTCCCTTGATGAAAGTGAAACCACCAGTTTTCCCACATCTCAACTTTGGCCAAAGTTTTCAGAAATAATTGTTTTCAGTGATAAAACCTCATTAAATATTATGCATTTTCCATATGGGGTCTTAAAAGCCATGTATCCTTCTAGCCACAGCGTTTTTGTTTCAAACATAAGCCTAATCTAAGCGTGCTCAGATGTTGTGATAGACCAGAGGCTGTTGCTCACCTGTCCATCATCGTAAAGCCCGTTTTGATTGGTCCGCCCGATCTACAGTAGGGCGAGCATACTTGCTCCACAATGGAGCAATGCCAGACCGAACTTCCCGACCTCAAATGTTGTGGGCGGGACTAAGTTCGGAATGGCACCCAGGCTACATATTGACCATTTTGCTCCCTCAGTTGACTTTTTATTTTTTTAAATTTTTGTCCAAAGGGGATCATAAAAGAGACTTACGTTGGTCACAATGTGGCAATACTGCAAGGAAAAGGAAAAATGGGTTTACACTTTTTACACTGTCCCTCCAAAGGGGTAATGAAATTAGTATTTGTATGGACAAATCGCTACTTGAATTTCCCCTTGGGGATCAATAAAGTATCTATCTATCTATCTATCCATCTATCTATCTACTTAGGTCAACTTTAGAGCTGAATATAGGGAATTGCTCAAGGGATATCATTGGGTACCCACCCTATTCTTATGGAGTAACCCCTAGGCAACAAGAAACAACAAAGAAAAAGAAAAAAACTAACCGACAAAACCAGGCTCACCATGATTCTGGCCTTTGGCTCCGGGACTATGATAAGCATAGCTTATTGTAATGGTTAGTATATTTAACTGAGTGATGAAATGTTGGCTTATTAGAGAAAAAATTACAGATTGTTCTTAAGTATTTAAAGCTGCAGTTGGCAAGTCTGACAGATTGAGGGGACTTAGCCAACATTTTGAATGTTTCTCATGCCCCCCCACTACCACTGAGCACCCTTTCATCGAGTTTGTGCTCGTCATTGCGCACCAGACTGTGATTGACAGTCAGGGGGTCAATTCTAGAAAGCGTCATTTGCTAACTTGCGTCGCAACCTTGGTAGTACGCTCCATCGTTCTTGGATTTGGTGTTTCTAGAAAGGGTAGTTCGAACTCTCAATCGCAAACAAGGACGCAAAGTTTGGTCGTTTTAACTACTGCCCCTAGGCAGTCGCACTTATGTCGTTCCTTGGTAGTTGCTGTTGGTGTCCGGAGCGCCTAACCAAAAATCACAACTGCCTAACCAAAAATTGCGAAGTGGATGTTTATTTCGTGACTCAATGATTGATCTATCCTGTAGCTTAATTTTGATTAAGACACTGACTCCCCTATTTGGCTCATTCTTGCTATTTATGTTAATTCGAGTATTGCCTTCCTTTTAGTATTATAATCTTCCCAGACTCTTAAAACAGCAGTGATAAATGGTGTAGTGGCTAGAGCAGAAGACTTGTTATCCCAACGTTGTAGGTTCGATTTTCTTATGATGTGAGATTGTCCTCTTGCTTCTCGCTACCTGCAGGTGAACTGTGTGACACGTAGATTCAATTGTTTTTGACTGATGTATTGTACCTATGGTCTCTCGATGTAGAGTAACTATATACATAAATATGAATGGTCAAAACCTATTGTTGTGTCTCGTAGGCCTACTCTTACTCAGAGATGAAAAGAAGAGATAGGATGCGAACTCCGGCCGAGCGCACAGTGCACCAACGCGCCGCCGTTAAGCCACGAGACAGTTGATAACCTATGGGATACCCAGATATTTGTCCAGGCTATATATTTTTTCCAACACATAGATATTTAACACAACTAATGACTCATATTGGTCTGCTTAACTGTTTTATATACTTGCAATAGGTTTAGGTTTTGGCTGATGGCAATGACAATACCAGCATTAATCACTCGGTTTAGATTAGAAACATGTCGACATAGGCCGTGACAGAACATTTCTAGGGGGTGGGGTATTACACGTTGTCACTGTTTCCACAATGATATGTATCGCTGCATCATCAACAACGTTGTTGGAACTATGGTGTTCGAACGTCGGAGGTAGCGAATTGCGACACAGGTACGATGCTTTCTGGAAACAGGTGTAACAGTGTCGTTGTTTGGTCGCAAGTTGCGTCGTACCATGGTGGTTGAGCAACGTCGTTGCTAACTTTTCTAGAAACGACCCCCTGATCTCACAGAGCCCTGCTCTGATTGGACCAGAAGAACCGGGAGCTGTGGATTTTTGCAAAACAAATAACAGGCTCTAGGTGGAGGTAGAAGTGCGGGTTTTTTTCTAAAACCGGCTGATGTATGTTGTTCTGTCAGAGCATAGTGTCGGTTTCAGTGAATATGATCAAAAAAATCTTGCCAACTGCAGCTTTAAGTATTTGAAATACTCTAATTACAATCCCTCAAAGTATTTTGTTACAAACTACATTAGATTTGTTCCAATCCTGCAAAATACAAATTACAAAATACAGTAAAGTAATTAAATACGTATTTAAAATACATATAATTAAAATACTGCCCATGTCTCATGTCACTATTATGTAGATACTGTCAAGTAAACTGTTACCAAACCTTTAAGCTGCTATGCTGTAGCCTATTCTCTCTCACATGTGTAAATTGTTAGCAGAGTTGGGAGCAGGGATGCTAGGGTTGGAAACATTCCCCAATTGGGTGTCCAGACTCCAGAGTCTGGTGAAACCAGGCTAACTGTACATAGCGAACAACCTGGACAGGCATTGAGAATGATGGATTTGTTTGTGTCTTCATCTTGACCATCAAGTTATATCAACTAAGGATATTAAGTTATATAAAGTAAAGTAATCAAGTTATAGCAACTAAAGCTATCAAGTTATACAAACTAAAGTTGAGTTGGGTCAAATATCAAGATTGTCATTGTCTTTGTTGTCTTGACATAAAATTATTTTGCAGCATGGAAACATAAAGTTGGGTTTTACATTGTATCATCTTATTTTTAAAGCATGCCTACCTACAGGCTATGGGTTTTCTACAGGAATAGCATGTGTGAACAGGCACTGCAAGTACAATGTTGTTTATGGCAATGTGGTTATCACAGAACAAAGACCTATTTTATTCTTATTCTTTCTATTTTATACTCTTTTATTTCTTAAACAAATGACTGTTTATGAAGAGTATTTCATTAGGAATCTAGATAGTTAGGCCTATTCAAATACATAATGTCCTATCTTGATTACAACCTTGTTATGGGAGAACATTTTTGCATGTTAAAAATGTTATTAAAAATGACTATCAGCCGATATATAGGTTATCAGTTTTTGAATAACTCAAATATTGAAATTGGTAGATTATCAGCCTTCAAAATTGGTCAGGGTTTATAGAAGATGGAGACAAACTGACATACAGTACACACACCAAAGTAGGAGATGGAGACAAACTGACATACAGTACACACACCAAAGTAGGAGATGGAGACAAATTGACAAGCGTGACAAGTGGGAGAGGATGACCTGAGCATATTTTGTACCGCTATGTGGTATATCTAGTTTTCCAAATGTTCTCCTTTATTACCTCTGTCAATAAAGATATGGTTTCAATACAGTCTGTTTCAGTTTGTCTAAGCCCAGGGTAACAGAACTGGACAGATTTTCATAAAACTGGTCAGAAAGGTGTAGCTTGGCCAAAAGAAGGACCCGTTACATTCTGGAGTTGTGCTGACTCACAGGGCAGCTTTGATAAAGTTTCTTTGATAAAGCCACGCTTGCTCTCTCCGATTATCTGGTTAGTTATTTTGTGTGTTGCCCGTTAATGTTTGAATCTACAGTATGTGTGGAATGTTATGTATGAGAGGTGTTGTATAAATAACATTTACAATAATATTTAGTAATTAGTTATCCCAACTGGCCTGACACAGGAGTAGATATTACAACAAAACCTGCCTTACACAGGAGTACTGTAGATATTAGTACAACAATGATATTGAATACAAGTAAATATTGACTCATTTTAATGCACCATGTTGAATTGCAAATTACAGCATAGAACAACAACAAAGCAGGGACCTACTTGGTTAGATATATAATAGCTATACCAAAATATCCTACATCAATCAACTGTTATCACCCTTGTATAATAACCCATTTTTAGTTTTGACAAAATGTCATCATCACATACAATAGAGTCTGATGTGTACTCTGCCCCGCTACTGGGAATTGCTGACACAAATTTTCGTTCACCACAAGATATTATTTGAAGTATAACATTCTCTCTATATGGTATCAGTTTACCATAAGATATTATCTGAAGTATAACATTCAGTTCACCATAAGATATTATCTGAAGTATAACATTCAGTTCACCATAAGATATTATCTGAAGTATAACATTCTCCCTACATGGTATTTTCTTTGCCCATGTGTGGACATAAATGTCTTTAAGTCAGTAGAGGCTCTGATAAGCCTGGATGCAAGATCATTTGCTGCAAAATGTTACTTTTAAACTGTCGCACAGAAAGAAAATACTGATGATGGAGTACATTTTTAGAGCAATTCAGAAAAGTGAAAGATCACTGCACACTGGTAGACTTATTTTGCTGGTTTATTTTTTCAGTAAACAATGCGTTTCGCCATTGCTTCATCAAGAGTGAACCTGATGAAGCAATGGCGAAACGTGTAGTTCAAAGAAAAATAAACCAGAAAATAAGTCTACCAGTGTGCGGTGATCTTTCACTTTTCTGAATTTCATTGGCGACTGCACTTCGCCAGCACCTGGAAGTCAGAAGGCTGTGCATAGGGACTTTATCCTTTTTAGTATACATTTTAGAGCAAATTGACATGATTGCGAACAGTTTTTCTCCAGGCTCTTGAGAACCTTTGTCTTATTTCCTGTGTTTTTAAACCATATATTATTGGATGCAACAATGGTGGAACAAGAATATAATTGATTGAGTTGAGAATGTTGACCTGTCCTGGTAAGTACTCATTGAAGCGGTTATATAGGAGAGAGAACAGTGTTACCAGTGAGAAATTTATAAAAATGATAATGTGTGGAAAGCAGGTTTCAAATGTTTTCTGTCTTGCGTTCCTTGAAGCTTTGAAGCTGAGCATTATAATTTTAACATACGACAACAAAATGAGAACTACTGGCAGGGCTACAATAAGTATAATGTTAACTATACCATATAGGTTGCTAACTTGATGTTTAATGGCTTGACTGTCACCACATGATAACCGGGTAATGGCTAAATTATCACAGTATAACTTATTGATTTTGTATCTGCACAATGTTAGCTGAGAAGATAGGCATATTTGGAAAAACATTAAAGCTGTAGGACTGAAGTTTGCAACAAACAACAGCTGCATTACTTTCTTTGGGGTCATGATGGTATGGTACTGCAAAGGCTTAAATATGGACACAAATCTGTCATAAGCCATCACTGTCAACATGGAGTAGGTGCAAGCTCCATAGGTTATAATGATAAACGTTTGGATGAGACATCCTTCATATGAGATCAGAGGGGTGTTTGTCAATAATATCTTCATAACCATTGGCCAAACAGCAGTACTCCCTATCAGCCCATTTAAGATTAAACTAAATACAAATATATACATAGGCTTGTGTAGGGATGTATCTAGGAAAATCAACAGCATGAGAGTAACATTGGCTAGTACAGTGGCAAGGTATATCAAGATAACAATAGCAAGTAATACATATCTGGCTGAGCCTATGTCCAAATAAACTGTGAAAGTTAAAGTATCCCTGGTGGAGGATTCATTCATATCTGAATATGACACCTGAGAGATATTCAACACAGACCCATTTAAAAGCCAATTTTAGGCACACTGTTTGACATTAGGCATTATTGAAACTTCATCCAGAAATGCTTGTTATGATTTAAATTTTGTGTTAGTTTATAATCTCACAATCTTGTCCTTTTGTGTCTCTAATCATCATCCCCACGAGGTAATGGACTGCACAGACCAGCACAGTTACTGGTGATTTCGGCAATGTCCTCCCACTGAGAGCCTCACTGCTCAGTTCTCCTCCTTTATATTACATTTTGTTTTGTTTGTACTAAAAGGGAAACTCCCCTGTGTACAGATCCGCTCCACATGATCTGGCCAAAGACACACAAAGGTACAGTACATGTGTAATCAATGTTACTGGTGATTAATTGAAGGCACATTATGGAGATGTGTTTTTGTGGGTATAGTGATACAGTGTTTCTAGGGTATGCCAAGTTTTGTAGAATTTCATCCATGGGGGTCTAAAATAAATCAGGTTATGTGTACATTTAGTGACTGTTCACTCATTGGCCTGTAGATGGCGGTGCACACATATACACATGCACACACACACAGACACCCACATACTATCGGTATTAGAACGGCCGATACATAATTACAAATTCAGTAGGATTAAAAGAAAGCCAAAAATATTATTCATCATCATCATGGCTGCATTTCCAGTAAGTAGTCGTTTGTCCACTAGATGGCACATCGTTGCAGTGAGACGTAATTTTGTTGGAAGTTAAAAGTGGGTTGGAAAAACAATTGACGCTTCCTGAAACTTGAGAGAGTACACTCAAGGGCCCTGAGAATAGCCCTGGGTGCCATTAAGACAACTCCCATCAGTGCCCTGCAAGTGGAGGCAGAGGAAACTCCTATTCAGCTGTGTTTTGAAAAATTGGCACTGACCTACTGGGTCAGACTATGTTGCACTGACAGCCCAGCCATGTCAGTGCTCAAAGATTGTTGGGAATATTATAAAGAAGGAAAGGGATTTGGGTGGTCCATTGAAGAGGCTGCAAGCGTGTTTGGTTTAAAAAGCCTTAAGTTTAACTCTGCATTGGCTATGAGTAATGTACCCCCATGGATCCTTCCTGCCCCAGATGTTAACACAGAGCTACTGAAAGTGAAGGAAGACCACCCTAATGATATTGGATTTGCAATACATTGTAAAACTTATTTGAATTCTGCATTTTATGGGTACCTACAGATATTTACAGATGGCTCAAAAAACCCTTAAACTGGCCAGTGTAGTATTGGAATCTATATACCTGAATTCCAAAGGACGTATGGATACCGACTGAATAACTTCTTATCCATATATTCAGTAGAACCAACTGCTATAATTACTGCATTGAGATGGATTGAAGAAGTCAAGCCTTTTAAATCAGTCATCTGCACAGATTCACTCTCAGTATTGCAAAGCTTTATCTCTGGAAATGCAGTAAGAGATGACTTGGTTATTGAAACAAGGCAGCTTTTGGCTCAACTCAGTAATCTGGGGCTCATTGTCCAATTTTGCTGGGTGCCTCAAGGGTAACGAAACCGCAGATAAAGCTGCCAAGGACGCATTAGGCCACCAATGTATCTCAATCCATGTTCCACTAGGAAAAGGGGAAGCTAAATCTTATATTAAGACAGAAATCATGAATACTGTAGGTGGCAGGATAAATGGGAGTCAGACAAAAAGGGCAGGAAATACTTTAATGTGCAACAGCAGGTTGGGGGGAGAAGAATTACTTCAGTGGGGCTTGGAAGAAGGGAGGAAGTTGTATACACAAGGCTGAGATTAGGGCACGCTGACATCAATGCCACATTACATGTGTTGGGCAAAACTGATGGGCTTTGCACTGAATGCCAAGTCAAAGAAGATGTAGAGCACATCCTTTTTCACTGCAGGAAATACACTGACCACAGGTCACACTGGAGAGAACAGGGAGGAGATGATATCCAAAACATATTGAAGGAAAAGGGAATGCAGGGCAATAGAATTAAAGGTCTTATGAGATAGGCTACTTAAATAATGCAGAATTGATGAGCAGAATATAGGCTGTTTCACATTTTTTATTTATTTATTTAATTAATTTAATTATTTATTTATTTATTTATTTTTTTCTTGACATGCCACGACTTGACCTGATCACATCACACACTCCTGTGCAGTAGGTGGAGATATACAATCCTATATCGTGAACCGCCATTAGCCAAAAGAAGAAGAAGAAGAATGGACGCTTCCTACAGGACTGTAGTTTACCGCAGAGAACGTCTAATAAGGATAGGACGATGTTCACATAAAATGTAATTCCCATTTCTTCTTGAAGCCGAAATAAATCTGAGGATGTTTATCGGACATGTTTGGTTTTTACTGCAGATACGTTAATCTTATTTGTAGAAAACTATAAATGCGGTTATAGCAAGCAAATTGATAGCAGCACTGTAATTGTATCTTTCGACTGTCATTTGTTGCACGTGCTACAAAAATCATTCTGTGCAATGGAAGATTTACCAACGCTTAACCAGCTCTGATACAGTTTTGCCTATACATGCGTGAGATTGAGACGCCTGTTTATTTGTTTTAAGTGCGTGCAGGGTGTGAGAGGGGAATCGATGTGCTTTGATGAAATTAAAAAGCATGTGTGTGTGAAGTATCCAAACAATGACACCTTCATTTCATTATGGCTGCTTTAGCAACACACCTTAAGCTACTGTGTAGTGGGTGGGTCCCATTTAGAAGTGGCTACTTCATTCGCGCTTTCCTTGACTCATGGAGCTGCGTGAATTTTATTACAACTTTTTGCCACGATATGGCAGTTTAAGTCCGCTTGATACTGTAAGGCGTAAGCCATTGGTTTCCAAAGGAGATTTTATTTGTGTCGCCAGCATATATTGTCAATTTATGTTGTAAATAGGCCTACCTTATAAGCCTGTAGCTTAGGGAAGCTATCAGCTTTCTATTATGATCTAGTTTGTTAGTTACAGTTTTGTCTTAACTCCCTGATGTATTTTTGCATTTAGAATAGCCAGAGCCCAGCCTGATCTGCCCGCTATTTATTTTTTTGATTTCTTAAAAGATTGAGCTCGGTCTGGTGAAAGCCAGACTAGCCATGGACCTCAGTTACACAATGCAAGGGAACATGAATCACTCTATATTTGCACGAACAATAACGGACAACAGCTCTTAAACTTTGGCCCGTTAAAATGTGTGTGAACAGTCTAGCGACGCATTTCATCAAGGCCCATTTGAACATGTCAGTTATTTGCACCACTGGTTAGATGTTAAACAGCATTTCGTTTCAGACTACTGTTACTTAATTTGTGCATTAACAATAACGTTTCAGACTACTGTTACTTAATTTGTACATTGACAATAAAGTATCACATAAACTAAAGATGACTAAAATCTTATGTAGAAGAAGAAACATTCACAAAAAATCCATCCATCCAAAAATGACCTTTTGTTTTTTATAGCTGTTGAAAACGGCATGGAACTGACAGAGATGTTTTTGTTTATAAATAAATAAATAAATACATACATACATGCATAAATAAATTATGCTGATACCTTTTGCTTTTCCCAAATACAATGTAGCCTACAGGTGTAAGTGACCTTTCATCAATCCAGTTGCAATGGATGAACTGTGATGAACTGCCCTTCTTGTGATTGTTTAGAGATTTTAAAGGTTTTTTTCCAATTTTCCTAAATTCAGGCACCAATCACAACCGTTGAGGCGGGCTTTACATGATGATGATAGAGCACAGAGGTTAAAGTAGTTTTTTCTTAAATATCAAAGATTATAAATATTTGAAGCTGCTATCGCACTGGTTTTAGACAGGGAGCTAGAAGAAAGTTGTCCATACTGCTTCCTTATGTTGGAATGTGTGGAAATGTACAAAAATTGAAGGGATACCTATATGTGATATCTGCAACAGTGGCAGGCAACTGAAAACTGTTTGATATTCTGTTCATGTATGCAGTAGCTTAGGGTGGACCGATGACACACCCCTTAAAACTCTCCCCTTTCTTTCTTTCAATTCAATAAAGGCATTCAAACATGTCTCATTTATTTCTCTCCAGTCATAAGTTTAATTTCAATTTCTCAGCTACTGTTTACCCCCTTCCCCTCTTCTTTGGCTAGTCTACATGTCACACCACAGCTTTCACTGTTTGTATTTTATCTATGTTTTGTCTAATTCCTATCCATTGTTTTATTTGTTATTTCTTGTAGTCCACCTTCCCCCCACCCTTCCTGTTTAATGATTCCCCATTAATCCCTACTGAGGTTGAGACTTTCTATTATTCCTAACCAATCTTTTTTCTATTATGTTAACCCTTCCCTTTCCCTGTTTGTGTATTGCACTGGATTTGAGTTTGTTTTTACATTTTTGTATCATGCTTGGTTTGTTTTGAGCACTTTGACATAATCACTTAAATATCAACCTCAAATAGTCTACACTATTCCCTCACCTAAACTTAATCCTTAACCTAACCCCTCCCAACTCCCTCTTTTCTGCATGAAATATTGAACTTATTATAATTTTATTATTAAATATTATTTAGTTACTACACCTTTACCTTTTTACACACTAGTCTTGGTATCATTATTATGGTTTGTTTAGAACAAGCTTTTCCCTTCTTCAGTTAGCACATTCCCATCTCACTTTCTTACTTATTTTTCCATAGCTGTATCCCAATAGGCCTGTGCACCCAAAGGCTAACCCCTTCCTCTCTTAGAGAAGTATCTTTTCCTCACTTAACCCTAACTTGTCATGACAAGAACTAAATGACAGTTGACAGAAGCGAGTGACAGAACCGTTAAGTCATGACGCATTCATGACGATAGAGGTCTGCGCGGGACTGATTTTTCTGTCCTGCTCCCGCCCGCTCCTGCATTAATGTGTAATTTTTAGTCCTGCTCCCGCCCACATCTGTAACATGATGTCCCGCTCCCGCCCGCTAAAGTCCGCATGCAGGAGGGATAGCCTATTCAGCTTTTCTTTCTGTCTCACGAAAGGAGCACACACACCTGAGAAAGACTCCAGATGTCAGTTTCTTGGTTCTGAATGTAGGCTGAAGTAGGCCTAGTCTGGTTCCCTCTTCCTCTGTCATGCTTTTGATTTTGAGTTTTGACAACTAGTGCAGTGCCCGTTCAAACATGCCATTCCTGAAGAAAACCCGTAGCCCAATTACATGCACCTGCTTTAAAAATAAGATGATGGGGAAACATCATTCCAACTAAGCATTCAATAATGAATACTGAATATTATAATAAATTAGCCTATAATTAATTTGGCATCTAATACATGTGTAACTAGATGTACCGCAGAGCGGTACAAAATATGACCGCCTCCCAGTCCAGCACATTTTTTCCACAAAAATAAGTCACGCTGAAAGGCATATATGATTCTAACTGTCTCACTGAATTGCATTATGCACACTCAATTCTCACTGGTATGCTAGACAACAAGTACCAAAACATGATTAGTTGATAAATTTCACATGTAAAATACATTTTATACCACCCCACCCCCATCTTGCCTGGTCATAATTCTGAGAAATTCTTGAATTGTGTGCGTGCACATGTTTATGTTTGTGTGTGTGTGTGTGTGTGTGTGTGTGTGTGTGTGTGTGTGTGTGTGTGCGTGCGTGTGCTTGTGTGTGTGCCTGTGTATGTGCCTGTGTGTGTGCATGTGCATGCATTGGTACATATGTCTACTGTGTGAGTATGTGTCATACGTATGATTACTGTGAATGTATGTGTGTGCGTGTGTATCTGTTTATGCACATGTGTGCATATGGAATGGGTTAACATGACCCCTGGAAAATTGGTCATCCTAGGCCCTACGGTTCAAAAGATATTCACAGAAAACTGAACATGAACGGAATTCCACGAAACTTGGCGTGCATTCAGAGGGTGTCATAATGATCCTACACTTCCAATTTTGTGCAGTTTTGACCATGTTAGGTCACAGATACCTACGATTACAACACCTCATTTTTACTTTTTTGTTTTTAACTAGGTGGCGCTATACATGAAATGAGTGGTTATGGAATGGGTTCACATGGCCCCTTAAGATCAACATACAAAAAAAGGTGGTCCTCCTAAACCCTCCAGTCCAGAGGAGGGGCTACAGATCAAAACGAAAAACGATGGTTCCATGCTATCCATGTGGGGCTACATGCCCAACAAGTTTCGTGTACCCCGGTCTTTCAGTGTCCCGGGAATCCTTGACAGAAAATTGGAAAAATCGGAAAGCTTCGCTGCGCGGCGGTCATAATAAATTTAGGCATGGCTGCATGTGACATTTCTACAGATCAGAATGACATAAGCCTAACAACTGTTTTGAGTTAAGGCTAAATGTGTATTAAGCTTACTGAATAACAACCAATTTTGTGGAATGATGCATCATTGTTTGAAATTTGCAATGATGTGACTCAAAAACAGTCTTTAGCATAAGTGACATCGCTCAGACTGCCACATGTTGATGTCTAGCTATGTGGCATTAGCCTATCGCTCGTTTCAATTTGGGACCTTGTCGGAATTGTTGTTTGTTTCGCGTAATCATTTTAAGCAAGCAAACTGCATACAGGGAGTCTTTATTGATGAGGTCAGACATGATAATCATCTTGCATCTTAACCCACAAGCGGTTCCCGAGTAATCCGTTTTTTAAATTGCGACTGACTATCATCAAAGTGAGACCTGTCAGTACCATAGACAGTACACGATCCATGGGGTGGAGCTCCCCTGAAACTGGTCCCCTTAGAAACAGTGCAGTGCAGCGATAAACGTCCTACGTAAATAAGCATATTTTGAAATATGCATTCAAAAATCTTCAAAATCGAGAGTGCACGTTTGTGCCACGCGCGAGCCACATACGAAATCTTAGGTCAGTCTGACAAATGGTCAACGAGATATGCGTGCCACAGACACTTCTTGCTTTATAGATATAGCAGCAGGAACAAATTGAACCCACGTAAACGACAATATAGGCTATAGGCCTGCTATCCGTCAGTTATGCTTAAACCCCGTTTTTTAATGCTGCCTAACAGAACATCCAGCTGAACTATAGTTATGAACACTACTTTAATAATTTCCATATTTAATTTTACGCACATATTTCATTTGCGGGAGTGCAGGATCGGTTTGTGCAGTGAATCATCGGTTTGTCTACCGTTGTCCAACTATGGTTGTTTTAGTTACCATTCATAAGCATTGATATGGAACGGTGATTAAACTTTTTTTTACCATCCCATAGGTGTCCCGTTAATCAGAATTAATAGCTCATCCCACCAGCCAATCAGAAAAGAAGATAAGTATTGTAAATTGCAAAAACAATTTGTTCACTTTACTTGACAGTATTGACATAACAGTGACATGACACTGTCATGAACTCTTTTAAACAAGTCATAAACGTTTATGACATACTGCTTCTGTTATTAAGGACATTCATTTTTGTCATAACAAGTTAGGGTTAGGATTAGGTTAGTGGGCTCATGTGTGGTTCATACCTTATGTCGATACTGTCCAACTATTAACTATTTGACATTTTTTTTAGGCAGTTACCATTCATAAGCATGATGATATGGAACTGAGTGAGTATTCAAACCAGGAAAAAAAAACATTTTTTTAGCCCAGACTGATCTACTTCTGGGGGTGTGCCCATTTCTCTGGTTTAATCATGAATAAAAAAAACAGAATACCTTTTGTTCAAAAGCTCTGATACATTTATTAGCCACATTCCCACCAGTAAATAATATTCCAATCAGTAAAAAAAAAATAATCAAAAAGAGCAATAGTAAATTTAAACAATAGTAAAAATATGAGTTCTGGTCAGTGTGTCCATTAATAAAGATGTGTTTGGTGATATAATGGTTCATTCAAAAATCAATCATCCATTTTTTCTAAGATGACATGTCATTTTGTGTTTACAACTTTGACTGTAAGCTTTTCAATTTGGGTTAGGCCATAAATTAATGGGTTCAGTAGAGGAGGAAAAATAAGAAATTGTATAGCCAATGCATTGCGAACACTAACTGGAAGATGTACTGAACCATCCCAGCTGTATAATACATCAAACAATGAAGTGACCATGACACAATATGCATCATGAACTTTGATCACCCTCACTAGATGAAACAATGGTCATAAAAATTAAAATCAAGACTAACTGTAAAAGATAAACCGCAACTGCCATCATACTCCATACCCGGTTGGCTATTGCTCGATAACATCCCAACATTACTATTGAAGGATTGTCACAGAATAGTTTATGGATTCGAGATCCACAAATGGGTAGTCTAGAAGTAAGGAGAATATGTATTAGTGCTGACAAGAGAGGATAAGACCAGGCTAATACAAGCAACTTCAACAAAGCACGTGGAGTCACAATGTTGTGGTATTGCAGTGGTCTGCAAATTGCCACATAGCGGTCATAAGACATCACTGTTAAAACTGTAAATTCACACATGGCAGAGCTGTAAATCACATATGTTTGAATCATGCACCAACTGTAGCTTATCATGTGAATATCAGACTGCAAGTCCAACAAAAGTTTAGGGTAAAAACCAACAGTCCCGTAAAGTCCATTTGCACACAGATGAGAGAGGAAAATGTACATGGGCTCATGGAGGCTTTTATCCACTGTCACAGTAAAGATCAAAGTTAAGTTGAGTATAATAATGAGGATGTAAAGGACAAACACCAACAAGAAGTACAGAGGCTTGTAAACTCCTGAGTCCTGCAGCCCAGAAAGAATAAAGAATTTAAAAGTGGAGATGTTTCCCATAATTTCAGGCATATTTCACATGTATTGTAATGCTACAGCAAATTCTAACATCATAAAGCAGCATTTAAATACATCCACCTACAAACATATACCAAATAAAATATTATATATTAAAGTGTTTTGATTAAAACCATATTCACAATGTTTGAAACTCTATCAGTTACAGCTGTATACTCTGCTATACCTTTTGTTGTTCTGTGAATACAAGCACTACTAGATAGATAGCTCATTTATACCTTAACCTCCACCTTAGGGACCTATATCATGTTTTGATTTCCACAGATGAACACAGTGAAATGCTACAGGAATGAGATATCAAAACGTGTCATCTAAAGTGCCCTCACAGAGAAATGCTACAGGAATGAGATATCTAAACTGCCCTCACAGAGAGGTACGATCAGTGACATTTTAACACCACAGACCTCATCCTCATAGTTATGACAAGTTGCAAACACTACAGCTGGGGTACAATGGGAGTGCAACTGAAGCATTCAGTTCACAGAGCGTATACAACAACAATTAGTTAATTAGACTATAATTGATGGAACTGGGTACACCAGACATGATAGCAGCACACATTTTTGAAAAAATTAGACCAGACCATTAGATCTTAGACCGTTTTTATGAGCACAATGCTTCAGTTCAGCTGTGCGCTTGGTGTAATAAGCAGGTGCAAATGAGCATGTGAGTTTAATGATATGAAGTTCATGTGTCATAGAAACATTATTGTAAATAACCCCATAAGGGTTCTGTATTTAAGAAATGTATATGTTTCTTTCTATTTTGCCTTTATTATAATATTTGTTTAATTATAAGTTTGTGAATGAATATGCCTTTTACTTTTATGTAGTAACAAGGGGTGGACTTTTATTTTGAAATGGGATATCGCGAGTTTTGTTTTATTATCTGAAGATGGGGGATAGCGTAAGGAAAAAGGACTACAGCTCTAAAAGAACGTTTATTAAACAGTAACAATTTAAGGACCCGTATGAGTTTCACATTGTGAAACACCCCAATCACCATCTTCATGTTGTGGATGCTCTCTGTAATCGAGATGTGGGGAAGGATGTGGGGGAAAAGTGTACAACAAAACCTCACAGGGCTGTTCGAAATTGGCCACAGCCCCACTTCTGCTTTGGCAGTTGTGAAACGTGATCTGCTTGTGGAGTACGGAGAAAGGTTTTTGTATACCTCAGCAAACAGGGAGATATGCTCAGTCAGATGTTCCAATATGTCCAAAGGTTGGCATAACATCTGGACACACTTTTAAGATGACTACCACTAGTTGCATTTGTCAAATAAATGTGAAGTGATCAATTGATGGACTCAGTGTTATGCAGGAAGAAATAATTAAATCAAAGGTTAAGCGATAGTATTCTAATGTTCTATGAATGTCTTTTCTAGACTCTTCCCAAGGTGTGTAGGGCAGAGTACGGGGCACAAAATGGGCCTACCATGTTGGTGGCTCTTCAAAATCAAGTGGAAAGATACAACAGCAAGTGTAAGGACTCCTGTGCCCTCATGGAAACATCTTCCAGAGGCACTCCTCTTGTCGTCGTATGCTCTCCCTTGAAGCAGAGGGTGCACCAACAGTGGGTAGCTGTGTTTCATGGACTCTTCAGGGAAGATGGAGAGAGAGAGCAGCATGGTGTTCATCCTCCTGATCCACAGTTGTGCTGGTGGTCAGCCACCTGGCATTCTCCTCTGTCAAGAGACCATCTTTGAGGGTCTGGAGCTCCTAAAGACGATTGCAGGAGAGAAGGTATTGACATATGGCCCGCTACTTAATATGTTTTTATGTGGAAACTCAAATTTGAAACATGGTCCACAAGCAGAGAAAAGCCTACTGTTGATTACTGTTAAGGTACACATCTGTATTGAACCTATACATCTTGTACCAAAACGGTTCGGTACAAATACATGTACCTTTACACCCCTATGGTACATAGATGTGCAGTATGTACTTTAGGTAACCCCCCTGATAATGCCTTAAGAGACATGCTAGTAGTAGTGAGAAACCTAGCACCCTGGGGGTTTTAGCATGACTACTAGCATCTCGAGCCTAAGGTTTGAGTTCTGGTGAGTGCAGGGTTCTAAAGCGTGCATTTGATCCAGGGAGGCTAAACGCAAGTAAACGTAGTTTATCCAACTCTGAAATTTCAGAAATAGAGTTTATCCACCTCTTATTAGAGTTTATCCACCTCTCAAAAGAGTTTATTCACCAATTGCAACTTTGAACATCCAAAAATCACACTGTATTATCTACATTCACAATATGTACACTCATTAATACTCTAGGAACCATTTGATAACACTGGTATTGTTATAAACATTGTTCTGAATGCCTTTTTTGACTATGACTAGAATACTCTGTTCAGCGGGAAGCATGCTTCTGTTTCCCATGTCGGAATATGCCCTTGCCAATGATAAGGATGGTTTTACCATACAAGGTTTTAACAACTGGAAAGCGGCACTTTAGCGTGACAGGGGGTTACAGAAGCAGAAGAATGCATCCTGCCAAAGTCATGTACTGTACAGTACAGGTTGTGGCCACCAGGTCTGAGCACAAATGTAGAGAAGGTTACAGAGGTCATTTCATCTGAAGACGTGCAGATATTGGATTGAGAAAGCCTGAGGCCCTGTCAGCATGCGTAAACAAAATAACTGTTCAGAAGTGGTTTGAGATCTATGAGAGCCTTCTCACAGATTTGGGAATTACTGTAAGGATGTCCAAAGTCACACCGAGAATCTAGATGAGACTGGGGTACCGGCAGTGGCGATTCTAGACATTTTTAACAAGGGTGGCCCTAGTGGGGCACTGATTAATTCAAGGGTGGCATGAGGCAAAACATCCAGATAAACAGAAACAGGCTCAAGATGTTAAATTAGCACAAATACATTAGGAAAACCATGCACCAAACACCATACTCATCAATTGAAGGGCAAAGACCATGCTCTCACATACAATGTATTTGTATTTGAATAAAATGCAAATATAAATAAACAAACATATTAAATCTAAGTTGTCTATTAATGGGTTATGTTGGGCTAAAACAAATTCCATCATGGGGACATTAAAATATATTATATTCTATTATATGGCTATCTATGGCCATCTATTTCTGTAGCTGTTAAAATAGTTTGACCTGCTTTTTTTGTCTGAGCGGGCAAAGAGCTATAACAAAGTCATCCAAAATCAACAAACCCCTCTCAACTAAATGCTTAAAATATTTTTGTATGAAACATGAATTAAATAAACACCAATTAAAGACTAACCTTAATCTAAACATAATGTTACATTCATAATGCTCAATCCCATTTGTTATGCTTCCCCTTCCCCTGACCTACCCCTTCTCCCTCGAAACAGAGTAGCAATACATAGGGGTGAGAATATTCCCCTTGGATATAGAGACCACACCAAAAGTTAATATTTTGTCACTAGCAATAACTTACATCTGTTTTTTGTCAAATACAGTTGCACTTTCAGCTCTGAACAAAACCGTTAAGAATATATTTAACCAAAAGTGGAACGTGCCCAATGTTTCATTTATCCCTCCTGGTCAGGACGAATAAAACAGGCATGGGGGACGAAAGAAACATACAGTTTAGCCTAAGCTACGTAAACTTTCCAAAATTTAAATATTTCACAACAAATCCTTGACTGGTCACCAGAATTCATATCGCTTAGCCTCAGAGTGCGAATTACCCCACCATAATTGGGGGGTACTGCTCCTTCACTTCTTCTATGACCATCATGGTCCACTACCATATCAATCCCCACCGTGATCGCCAAGTGCAACATGTGTTGTGCAACACATACAAGGTCTAAACATGCGACAAACTGATAATCAGTAGGCTACAGAATATCTCATTGTTCTTATATATCCTGTTGTCTCCCTGCGGCCTGTTCACGGTTATATCCTGTGCCTCTCCTGTCTGCTGAGCACCCCTTTCCTTAACACATATGAACAGTGTATAAAACCTAACTGCACCTACACTTTTAATGTAATTGTTTGTAGATCTTAGTGTTAATATTTCCTGCTTACTCTTTTAGCACCAAAAACTGCCTGATGTGTGCCTTTTCCTTTTCCTCATAGTGTCTCAGGGCTCTACAGTGCGCCCATTTAAAATGATGCCGTGCGAGTGCAAAAAAATATTTAGGCGCACTGGTGCGAATGACTTCTAACCATGTCAATGTTTGTCTACAAAATACACTGCAACTTCAAGAAACATTACTGGTGCAAACCATAGAATCACGTCGCGAATGCAGCATAAAAACTACACCTCCCATCAACGTTAGCAACGTTAGTGTTGTGACTCGCTAGTAGTCGCTTCTATCAAATCCAAGAGCGCGCAGGAAAAAGCGGAAAGTTAGACTAGCCAGCCAAGATGCAAAGATTGAAGAAATTAGTTCTTCTATCCACCGAATTCATTGGATATAGGAGGAACAGGATGAGATTCTGAGAATGCAGTGAGAGAAGGAAAGGTAACCTAACATGCCTTTTAGCCCAGTTGACGGCTGCAATATGCAAAATATAGCTGTAGCGAACCGGCACAAAAGTAGCCTCCCGTAATACTCCCATTTTATTCAAAGGTAGAACGCTACTGACAACTCCAGGCTTCCACGCATGCTTGTTTGTTTACACCGAATACAAGCTTAAGTGCAAAACGAAAGTAGGCCTAACGTTTGCCTACTGCCCCCATCAATGCAGATATTTCAAATAAAAACTCAAAGTATAAAACATATATCCTTGATTAGCCTATGTTGGGTTTTGTGGAAGAGGAAATGGACTGTTTTAGTAGTAGTATGCAGTCAGATAGGTCACCATGGGCATATTTGGATTAGCTATAGATGGATTCACAAATAAATAAATTAGCCTACATTTGGTAGGATACTTGATATACAGGCTAAATGCAAATATGGCAATGTATTATATTATTTTACACTAACAAAATGTAGGAAAATAGAACAGACTGAAAATAAAGTAGGCACTGATCTTTAAAATCCTGTTTCCTGTAGCCTAAATGTTGTCAGTCATTCTTAATATTCGCAATTGGTGCACTGGCATGTTTAACTGTTAGCTGCAGTATAATGTTAGATTATTTGTAAGTTAAGTACAGAACTGACTGTGCGCCCAAATTTTTGTCTGTGCTCCTAAATTGTTTAACTTGGGCGCACAAGTGCTCTTGAAAAAAAATGTTAGTGTAGAGCCCTGCTGTCTCTTTGAATAAAATAAAATCCTAGTTTCATTAAGATAGTATCAGGGTTCTCAGATGAAACTACATTCATCAAACTAAAAATATGAAATAATCGAATGTAAAAACAATACCAACCAATTAAAAACAAATTCCAATTCTAGCACATAATATTTAGCCTAGGCTACTTTTATGTTTCCACAGGTTTCTCTGATGTTATAACATATGTAGGCTTAGCTACATCAGACCCTCTTGTGCCCGGTAATATAAAAACACAGGATCTGTGCCAAAGTAATTTCAAAAAGGCACAATAATTTATTCAAGATAAAATGAGAATGGACACCTACAGTAGGCTATGGAGTCTCCTTGGAAATGATAATCGATTTTACCTCACCACAATGTAAAGCTTGATTTATATAGAGAATTAGCCTATCTTGCTAACTAACCTTGGTAACTAAGCGAGGTCCACTTTACTAGCCTCAGTGGGTAAGTAGCAGGTAAGTAGCCAGTAATTCAATGTATGAAGACGTGACATGAGCTATGAAAGAACAAAACACGTTATAAATGAAGGTAGTAAAATCTTCAACAAGCTAGCAACTCACATTTACCCATGCACGTCAGCAGCAAACTGAATTTAGCCTACTGGAGGAATTTAACTAGCGTTTTGTCATGCAATGTTGACACTTGCTTGAAAAGTTGAAGTGGTTCTCTATCTCAGTTGCTTCTAGCGCCACGGTGGTTAAAAATGGTACGGTCCACAATAGGGGTGTCTGAAATCGCTTTACATTAAAATGTTCCTACAGTGAAAATAGGAGTTGACTTGTATTGTAACTGTAATGATATTTTTTCACAATATCAGAAACATTATCTGACCCCCCCAAAACTAATATTTCTGTCTCTTTGGGGGGTATAGTACCCCCCAGTACCCCCTGTGATTCGAACTATGCTTAGCCTAGCCTATGCGATGAGTGTTTATAATTAGTGAGCTTGATGAACAGTAGGCTACAGTAGACCTGCATCACTGTACGAAACAGGGGCGTGCAGAGACCTTTGAAGGGCAGGGGCTCAAATTTAAAAAAGGGCACATGGAACAACATTTTCAGAAAACATGTTAACTTTATGTAAAACTTAATTTTGATGACAACCCAATAGAGAATACATAGGCTAGCATATTTTAATCATGGATAGTAGTTGGACAGTAGCACATTTTAATAATTTTATATTTCTATAGTGGGTGGTGAAAGAGTTGAGTTGAAGGGGGTTAGTGTGTCCCCACCAAAGCTTAGACCAAACGTACGCCCTTGCACGAGAGCACAATTTGAATTGTCTCTGGAGACACTCTGGCAATGAGTAGGCCTAATGATGCACGCTACTTTTACTCCTTGCATCACGAGGAACCAATCAGATCGGTGTATCTGATATAGACGGGCCAGAGGCAATGAATTATTTAAGAATAGATTGTTGCACCATTTATGTTTATGTCTATGTCACTTAAGAAGACGTTTAATGGTAAGAAGTCTAGGCTTAGATTTTGATGCAGCACAGACTAAACCACATGTTCCTTTTCTCTGCTTTTACCTCATAGGCCTAATACAATATAGCCTTCACTTAGCAAGGATAATGGCAAACAATTCTGGCAACGTCTTGTTTTATAACTTGATTGCATCGATCACATTATTATGACCATTAAATGTGTAAGAACTGTAATACCTGGCCAGAACTACAAGGCCCAGAATGCTTAGCGGGCTAGAGAGGAAGTGGCAAAGAAAAAGAGGGAAAGTTAGATTTGGCGTTGTGGCTGGTGAATAAACACGCTTTTCAGTTCGAACTCGTTTGTACGTGAATCTTTATACTACTATCCAGAGAACCTCCTCCTGAACATATCAAGGTTTACAAATGCTTTGCGTGCTAAAATCTGAGGCTGAAGTAGCCTAAACATAATACAGAATGGGAACGTATTGGATATAGTATTCTAAGATGTAAAGTTGTAGTTGTAATTGTTTGAATGTGTCTGATGTTTTTTTTTATAAATTGTAACAGCATTCTTGTTGTTATGGTTATGCTGTTGTTGTTTTTAAATATATTGACAAATACGTTATATTAATTCTTGTTATTTATGTAGTTATGAATTTTCTGACCCTCATTACCAAATAAAATATGTATTCCATTTTTATTATCATTGTGTAGAAGACAACCTACCTTTGTAACCTTTGTAAAGGTTATATTAAGGTGAAAATCTTGCATAGTGTACCTTTAATGAATGAGGCGGAGTTAAAGACCTCCACAACGCAAAGCGGTTTCATTAATTCTGTATATTGGGACACCGATAGTAGGTGATAGTCATGCATTTATAGCACGTGAGGGAAACATGCAGTTTAGTTTATAAAGAAGCCGACATATTCAGTTTGTTGTACTTTCTTTGATTGCTGACTGATATGGACCGGCGAATAAACTTTTTCACCAGATCTACCTCATAGGTGTCCTGATATACAGAAATAATAGCTACCCTCCCAGCCACACAGAAAAAAGTATTTATTTTCTCCAGGGGATAATACATAACAAACTACATCTTAAATATATCAACAAACCACATAATACAAAAAGGTAATTTTATGCCTTCTTATATTCAATGGACAGATAATACAGTTAAATTTGTCAACAATACATTATGTAAGCTCTACATTTTATAATCTCTAAGTGAAGAAACTATATTTATCAGTTGGGGTCACAGTCTGTACTTCAACATCTAATTTCAGAACAAGAGGTCAGGGTTTATCAAACAATTATTAATTATCCATTGTTTCTAAGATAACACATGTGTTTACAACGTTGTCTGCATAGTACTTTTCCACGTATCTGTGGAAGTTGTAGGCCATAAATTATTGGGTTCAGTAGTGGAGGAAAAATCAGAAATTGTATAGACAATGCATTACGTACACCAATTGGAAGATTTCCTGAACCATCCCAGCTGTAAAATACATCAAACAATGCAGTCACACTATATATGACCATGACCACAATATGAGGCACACAAGTTTTACTGAACTTTGCTCTACCCTCACTAGATGATATACAAACATGGACAATATGAGCATAAGAAATTAAAATGAAAACAAACTGTAGAAGATATACTGAAATAACCACCATACTCCATACCCAGTTGGCTATTGCTTGATAACACCCCAACATTAACATTGAAGGATTGTCACAGAATAGTTTATGGATGTGAGATCCACAAATGGGTATTCTAGAAGTCAGTAGAATAACTATTGCTGTTGCCAAAAGATTAGAAGACCAGGCTAATATAAGCAACTTTAACACAGCACGTGGGAACATAATGCTGTGGTATTGCAGTGGTCTGCAAATTGCCACATAGCGGTCGTATGACATCACTGTTAAAACTGTAATTTCACTTAATCCAGAGCTATAAATAACATACGTTTGAATCATGCACCAACTGTGGGCTATTGTGTGAATATCAGATTGCAAGTCCAGCAAAAATTTAGGGTAAAAACCAACAGTCCCGTAAAGTCCATTTGCAGACAGATTGCAGATGAAAATGTACATGGGCTCATGGAGGCTTCTATCCACTGTCACAATAAAGATCAAAGTTAAGTTGACTATAATAATGAGGATGTAAAGGACAAACACCAACAAGAAGTACAGAGGCTTGTAAACTCCTGAGTCCTGCAGCCCAGAAAGAATAAAGAATTTAAAAGTAGAGATGTTTCCCATAATTTCAGGCATATTTCACATGTATTGTAATGCTACAGCACATTTAACATCATGAAGCATTTAAATACATCCACCCACAAACATATACCAAATAAAATATCATATTTAGTATTATACATTAAAGTGTTTTGATTAAAAGTGTATTCACAATGTTTGAACAGGTTACAGCTGATACTCTGGCTACTTTTTGTTATTCTGTGAACACAAGCACTAGATACAGATACTGTCAATAGCTCATTTATACCTTATCCTCCACCTTAGGGACCTATATCATGTTTTGATTTCCACGGATGAACACAGTGAAATGCTACAGGAATGAGATATCAAAACGTGTTATCTAAACTGCCCTCACTGAGAAATGCTACAGGAATGAGATATCTAAACTGCCCTCACAGAGAGGTACAATCAGTGACATTTTATCACCACAGATCTCATCCTCATAGTTATGACAAGTTGTAAACACTACAGCTAGGCTACAATGGGAGTGCAACTGTGCATTCAGTTCACAGAGCGTAACAACAATTAGCTTCGACTATAATTGATGGAACTGGGTACACCAGAAGTGATAGCAGCACACATTCTTGAAAAAATTAGACCAGACCATTAGATCTTAAACTGTTTTATGAACACAATGCTTCAGTTGTGCGCTCGGTGTAATAAGCAGGTGCAAATAAGCATGTGAGTTTAATGATATGAAGTTCATGATGTTATTGTGTCTTAGAAGTATTGGTAACACTTGACGGGTGAGTTCATAACACATTCATAGCAACTGTCATAAACTGCACATAAAGCATTCATGACTGTTTCATGAGACATGACTCCATGCGCGGATCTACGGGGTGGCAAAGGGTGGCAACTGCCACCCCTGGGACACAGTCTTGCCACCCCTGTTGCCACCCCATTTATAAATCAGATAATATTTTTTTAAGTATATTTTATGTTCATACATGTTGGACTGTGAGAAGGTGTGAAACCCGCACCAAACTCCTCTCAAACAGAAATCGCAGATTTAGAATCCCCGCCCCCTCACAATGGTTTCACCCATCACCATCAGCGCAGTGACCCCCGCGAAATTTCACCATTGGCAGCAGATTGCACAGTGCATGCAACTATGTGTCAACTGTCTGTAGGCCTACATTGAAGTGGTAAGTTTGACCACCAAGTTGAAAAAGTCCATAATCAGACCCATAGTCAGTCCATAAATCAGTTAACCTGGCAACAACCTCACTGTTAGTCTACATCATTTACATCCGCAAGACTTTGTCTCATCGAATTTTTCGATGATGGTCAGGTCAGATAATAAGGGCATGCTCATGCGTAGCTTAACGTTTAACGTTTAAAGTCTATTTGTGTGTGTCGCTAGTTTATAACCTTTGATTGTAAATACTGCTGTCAATGTCAACCCATTAATACACGTGATAATTCAACACGGGTTCTCAAAATTGTCATGCATCCACTTTCCCAGCATCTACAGTATGACTATCCAAATTTGGTCGACATGTCAAATCAAACTAGAATATCTAATCGGTGTCAAGCTGGTGGCGGTTGCGTTTTTCTTTTTCCTTTCTTTTCATATATGGTGTAAATCAATCTACACAAGTAAAAGTAGAGTTACATGACTGAAATTCTACTCAATCACAATAAGTAAAAGTAGCCTACTATTTTCAAACAAACCCTACTCAGAGTAGGCTACTAGACTAGACGTTTGATGATGTCAAAGCACATCACATATGAAGCTTTGTGCATGAGATGTAATTGCTTAGATTCCAGTTAAATCTTCCAGTTTCATTGGGTGATACAGTAGATTTCAATCATTTGCTGGTAGATGAACCAACAAGCTGAGGCCAGCACAGGAGTTTGTGTCCTCAAGAAATGAACATGTTGCTTGTTCACTCGTGTTTGAGGTCGTTTCTTAATAGGATATTTATAAAGGTACTTTAATACAGTATACATGTACTTCATTATTTACCACTTTGTGAGTGAGTGAGTAGCCTAAATTGTGAATGGCAAAACATAACATTTGGCACTAAAGATCAGGGACTGAGGGGGACTGATTTCCATTTAGGTTCGTTCTGAGCAAAAACATTATTTGATATCATAATATTATAATACCTATATAATATTAGGTCTTAAAAATAATAGCCTAACTTAAAGGCACAGAAAATGTCCTTGCTTTAAGCCTTGCAATATAGCCTAACCTATGTATGGTGCTACCAACTGCATGGCAGGCCTATAAATATTTGCCTAGTGTCTCTGGTGTCTTATTTCACAAATTGTTTCAGTAATTTAGACTACATACTTGGAAAAGGCAGTTAGATAGTGTTGGATATTAATATTCTTTTTTTATCAACTAGTAGTTTTTATCAACTAGTAGTTCTAGCCAATTATGCAGGTGAGATACCGATTCATAACATCTGACTAAATTCATCTTATAAGGGGTCTGGGGAACACTGTGTGGGCAGGTGACTTTCTAAGCCTATGGAGTTTTGAATAATATTCAAACAAAGGTTAATTGGAATGATAAATACCGTTATTAACCGGTTATCTAAAATTGAAAATGACGTTTTCACTCCGGAACAATTGGTTTTGCTCCTGTTTTCAGTTACGTCCTTCCAAAAACTGTGTTCGTTTCCGGTTTTCATTTTCATTCTTTGAACCGTTTCTAATCCCTGCTAAAGATATTTGGCCTTTAATTGTAGTGGGGATTGAAGTAAAAACCTTCCAAAGAATTAAATAATTGAATTAGATACCCATACCCAGTACTTAGTTACTGTCCACCAGTGTGTGTGTTTGCATGTTTATTAGTGAGGTGGTAGATTAATAATTACATTCTTGTTATGTACATTTTAAATTGTTGTATTATAAATCCAAAAATAATGTTTTGACTAAGAAGGTACTTACTTGACTGAGTCTTTATTGAATCAGATGGAAATGTTTTGACAGTCACAGTCATGGTTATCATTGCAACAATACTGCATTAGAATCTTGTTTCAATTCAGATACCTAAATCTACCGATGGCTTATTTTGTATGACTAAATTTGTCCATATTCCCTCAAAACTCACTAGAAGACATCATTTAAGGGGTCATGTTTTAAAAATACCCCCAAATCATCAGAATCTTGTTTCAATCCATATAACCTAAATCTATTGATGGCTTATTTTATAAATGTATCCATATTCCCTCAAAACTAACTAGAAGAAATCATTTGAGGGGTCATTTTTTAAAAGAATTCTCTGGGGGAACATACCTCCAAACCCCCCTAGAATTGCTTTTTGACACTGTATAATTTAAGTACAGACTACACAAACTATATAGTGATTACACAGAGAAAGAAATTCACATATTAAGACCCACATCATCCAAAACTCCAGCTACATCTCCGATTTGCCTGCCACCTCGTGTAATGTAATGTAGACAACAAAACATTTTCAATGAAATCCGTAGAATTTTAAGTTTTGAATAATGTCCATGGCCCCCCTCCTGGAACCTCATGCCACCCATTCGCCATCCAAGGAAAAAATCTCTAGATCCGCCCCTGCATGACTCAACATTCATACCAAATCTTTCATGAATGTGGAAGACATAACAACGACAACTTGTCAAAATAAAAGTCCAACAATCGCAATGCAGCATTGCCGTTTTTGTTACAAACCTCTTACCTGATCACGTCACATCTGAGTCAATGGGCTACTCCAGTGCCAAAAAGACAGAACATGGTAAAGCAAATAATTTTTGTTTCATAAAAATTTATTTGTTTTATGATGTAACCTTTGCAGATGATTTCTCATCTTTTACTACTGGGAATGTCCAACCATACCAGGTTACACAAATACGGGTCAGCTGAATGTAGGCTAGTTTACCTCCCAGTGTTAAACTCAGTGATTACGAATACTTCACAACTTGTATAGTAAAGTGACATTCGATGTAGACTTCTTAAAATATTCATAAAATATTTAGAAAGGCTGGGGAGGTTGACTGAATGGTATCCAGGTTACACAAATACGGGTCAGCTGAATGCTAGTTTACAAAAACGGCAATGCTGCTTTGTGATTGTTGGACTTTTATTTTGACAAGTTGTCGTCATTCTGTATTTAAGAAATGTATCTGTTTATACTTTCTATTTTGCCTTTTTTATAATATTTGTTTAACTATTAGTTTGTGAATGAATAGGCCTTTTATTTTTATGTGTAAGAAGGGGTTGACTTTTATTTTGAAACGGGTTATCACGAGTTTTGTTTATCTGATTATTTGAAAATGCAGGATAGCATAAGGAAAAAGGACTACAGCTCTTCTAAAAGAAAGTTTATTGAACAGTAACAATTTAAGGACCTGTATGAGGTTCGCATTGTGAATCACCAATCACAATCTCTACGTTGTGGACGCTGTCCGTCACCGAGATGTGGGGGAAAAGTGTACAACAAACCCTCACAGGACTGTTCGAAATTGGCCACAGCCCCACTTCTGCTTTGGCAGTTGTGAAACGTGATCTGCAGATGGTGTACGGAGAAAAGTTTTTGTATACCTTGGCTAACAGTTGGCTTGAATTTCCCCTTGAGGATCAATAAAGTATCTATCTATCTATCTATCTATCTATCATAACATTTGGACACACTTTTAAGATGACTACCACTAGTCGCATTTGTCAAATAAATAGTGTAAAGTGATCAACTGATGGACTCAGTGTTATGCAGTATGTAAGAAATAATGGTTACACCTTACTTGACAGTATCGACATAAGAGTGACATGACACTGTCATGAACATGTCATAAACAAGTTATAAACGTTTATGACATAACGCTTCTGTCATTAAGTGTCATTCGGTTTTTGTCTTAACAAGTTAGGGTTAGGATTAGGGTTTAGGGTTGGAGTTAGAGTTAGGGTTAAGCATAAGCCCTGAGAGGCCGTAGGTTACATTGATTCTACAACAGCTAAGGGGCATTGTTAGGCACGACGCGCTAGCCGAGTGCCTAAAACCCCCCTTAGCTATTGTAGAATCAGTGTAACCTACGGACTCGAGTGGCTTATTGCTTTTCTAAAACTGTTACTATAAATACCTGGCAAAGTTTCATAAAGTAAAGGCACAGCCACTAGAAATATAACGAGTTAGTCCTAGATAATCATTCTTCCGCCGAGAAATATATTTCCTCTATCTGAATGGTTGCCAAGCAACGTCAAGATTCAGCTACCCTAACTTTTGTATCAAGTTATGGTAGCGCAGTAATATTGAACGAAATGTGGTCAAGGTGTATGTTTATGCTGCATTTTACAACGGCATCGAACGTGATTCAGCCAATCACAGTCAAGGACCAGAACTATCAGTTTTAGAATTAGGGTTAGGATTCGAGTTAGAGTTTAGGATTAGGGTTAGGGTTCATGTGTCATGAAGGTATTTGCTGGCAGGGGACAGGCAGGACCCCTGGTATTTGTGACCGATGCCTGCATGAGAGGAGCTCTGAGACGGGTCTACCGGGATGCCACCCTTCTCCAGTGCCCCTTCCATCTGGAGGTGTTTGTGGAGTAAGGAGAATGGTGTAGACAAAGGGGAAAGGCAGACTTACGTTCAACATAACAAACATGCTGTCAAGGCCGGCTGTAAGCAGAGCCCACCCAAGCATTGTGTCTTGCCCACCCAAGCCCAAGATGGGTGGTCAACCCATAGATTCTTCAGTTGGGCATCTGCGCAGTGTTCAGACTCAAACCCAGCTTGGATGTAGATGAGTTGGCATTGAGTGTAATGGTAGCTAGCTGGTACATATATGGCTACTTAATATGTTTGTGTGTGGGAACTCAAATTTCAAACATGGTGCACAAGCAGAGAAAAGTCTACTGTTGATTACTGTAAAGGACTACATTTGGTACATTCAGTAGCCTACACATCTGTATTGAACCTAACATCTTGTACCTAAACGGTTCGGTATGAATACATGTATTTTTACACCCCTATGTGGGCCCTGTGTGTCTCACAAATGGAGTTCCAGAGTGTAGGGGCATAGTGACTAAAGCACCATGAGCGGAACTAGTATTTATTCTCGGGATTAAGAGGAGACCTTTGCTTGAGGACTGTAGGCATCTGGCTGGAGTATTTGCAGTGATCATATCAGAGATATATGATGGGGCTAAGCCATTCAATAATTTAAAAACAATAAGAAGTATTTTAAAATCCATTCTTTGTTTTACTGGGAGCCAGTGTAGTGATTTTAGTACTGGCGATATGTGATCATATCTTCTCGTTCCAGTTAGTACTCTGGCAGCTGTATTTTGAATTAGCTGGAGTTTGTATAGTGTTTGCTTTGTTAGTCCAGCAAAAAGAGCATTACAGTAGTCTAATCGACTTGAGATGAAAGCATGTACTAATTTTTCTGAGTCATGTTGAGAAAGGAGGCTTCTAACTTTAGAAATTACTCTAAGGTAGTAAAAGGCAGTCTTTGAGATGCTTGAGATATGCTTCTGGAAGTTGAGTTCAGCATCTAAAGTTACCCCTAGATTTCTGACATCCTC
This sequence comes from Alosa alosa, assembly GCF_017589495.1. NCBI lineage: Eukaryota > Metazoa > Chordata > Actinopteri > Clupeiformes > Clupeidae > Alosa > Alosa alosa. Next base: position 21,007,340 of record NC_063203.1, on the reverse strand, counting down.
ACGAGAATTTACTGACAGGGAGGTTAACAGAGGATGAAACTTTTGTCTCAGGGCCTTAGGGCCGACTAATAAAATCTCAGTCTTATTGTCGTTGAGTTTAAAAAAGTTCTGGGCCATCCAAGTTTTAATATCCGAAATACATTGGGTAAGATCATTTAAGGATCTTCTGAGGAAATAGAAATGTATAATTGTGTATCATCAGCATATGAGTGATAGGAGATGTTGTACTGCTGAATGATAGACCCAAGTGGAAGCATATAAATTGAAGAGCAGAGGACCAAGAATTGATCCCTGAGGTACCCCATATAAAACACAATTTCAACACTATAAATAAAACCAAACAAACTTACTTAACTACCTGAGAAACTACAAAATTTCACGTGCAAAATGAACAGTTGTTGAATAATGTAGTAAATTATACTAGTGATTCACTTTTTTGTGTGTATGTGTATTGCACAGGGTATGTTGATGATTTGATGGACATGATCATGGAGAAAGTCTTTGTTGACTCATCATCGTATGGAGACGAGATTCTGAAGATAAACATCCCGCCGGACCTGTCTTCACAATATGAGCATCCAGACAAGGAGGAGGTCATCGCCAGCTATGTCTCAAGATTCAATCAAGGGGCGGGAGTTTGAAGCCTACATATCTTCCATGGGCGTCAGGAAACTCCCGTCACGACACACGGGTAGTGATCACCTCATATCTTTCTACCAAGGAAGCCCCAGCACCAGCTCACAAAACTTCTGTAGGCTTAATACCTGTAACGACTGAGAAAAATGAACATTGCTAGTCAACAGGTTTTATAATGTATGTCTAATTTGGAATCAGTGAATCATTCAATACTGTATTTTTATGTACAATGACAGTGGTAAATAAATGTTTATTGCATGTGTAAAATGCTTCATGTGAATTTGTGTAATATACAGTTTGCTAAGGAAATACTTGGCTATAAGTTCAAGAAAAAAATCTGAGGCAGGCTATATTTGCTTTATTATGTTGTATGAACAGTGAATGTAAGTAGGTTATTACAGGAAACTGTAACTGCTCTATTCCCCATAACTGTAAAGGATCGTAGTCAGCCCTGTAAATGTTGCATGCATTCTGCAGTGAGAACACATTTAGACCGTCCAGGTTTAGAACCTGTTTGCCTATCATACATGGAGGCCTTTCATCCAGCTGCTGCAGCCGTCTTGTAACCTATTATGCATAACATAAGGTAAGTATCTGCAGTGGCATCTTGTCTGCAATCATATATTACTGACATAAATATAGGAAAGATCATGTTACCTGTGGTACCTCCTGGCAGCATAAGTTCTCAGGCTCTGACAGCATTGTTGCACAATTTCCACATGTGCACCTAAACAAACAAATACAAAAGGAGTCATGCATGAATAAAGCTAAAGAAATAATAAACCTGGTTTTTACCCAATAATAGCACCCACGATTACATTTGAACGAGCGTGCTCCAGCTAGCTAGTACTTTCTCAGCCTGACGTAAGTAGGTGAATGGTAAGTAGTGCTAGGCTAGACTTTCTCAAGTTTACAATTCAAACACACCAGTATACATCAATATATCAAGCGCATACATGCAAGTCTCATAAGTATGACAGAAAAATACTGTACTTTAGGAACACTCTGTCTGTAGAGCAATGGTGTCGGAGCCCTCCCTAATTTTACTGTGAAAAACTGTAACGTTAACGTTATTAAATATTATAAGTTAGAGCAGGTTACAGGATCTGCCAACCGAGCGAAGCTTGAAACAGCAGGGTGTTTACAAGACATAACTTCACGTTTAGTGAACAAGAAGCACAATATAGTTTACTACTGTGTAAATACAAATTCATTACGTTTAATAAATAATGAATAATAATTCATAACAGTGCCTGACCTGGCACTAACGTTAGCTATCGATAGCTAGACTAACCTAACGTTAGCTTTCACGGGCTAAACACTGACTATCTAAGTTTCAAAATAGAAAGTACTAAAACTTTTTTAATAGAAAGTTTCACTAACCATTTAGAAGCGTCTTGCTGAATTCTCTGAGTCTGGGGTAGTGCAGGAGACTCCCCTCCTTCAGGATCAGATTCTGGTTCGAACATGTATGGTTGAACTACTGCCGTCATGCCCATGTGAAAGTTAACGTAGTAGTAGTGGTAAGAGTCAGTGGGGCGTGGGCAAAGATTCTAGAAGCTTTGGGCGTGGCCAAATTAGCTGCAGATCATGACTATGTAATGAGCAGCAGAAAACAGCACACTCTGGAAGGGGCTGAAACAGAGGGTAATAGAGGTAGGTAACAATCGTTTCCTACACGCTATTTCCACCAAACAACTTCAGAAACATGTTTTATGGAACTCAAAGACCTATTTGAACTTGTTGAAAAATAGTCAAAATATGGGCCCTTTAATGATATTGGAAGAAAAGTTTTCAATACAGAGAATGTCCTCATTTAGATAGGATGTGATCCAATTAAGAACTGCACCTTTAAGATCAACCAAATGTTCAAGACGATGTAAAAGGATAACATGATCAACAGTATCAAACGCTGCACTGAGATCTAAGAGGACTAAAACTGAAACTTGGTGATTGTCTGTGGCGATTTTAAGATCATTAACAACTCTGACGAGAGCTGTTTCTGTGCTGTGGTTCGACCTAAAACCTGACTGATAGATGTCAAAAAGATTGTTTAGAGACAGAAACCTGAGAAGTTGTTTATATGCAGCCTTCTCAAGTATTTTGCCTAAAAATGGTAAGTTTGAGATTGGCCTAGCTTTCACAGACAGAAGGATCCAGGTTAGTTTTTTTCAGTAGTGGAGTAACAATCAGAGGTGGGACCAAGTCACTGTTTGGCAAGTCACAAGTAAGTCCCAAGTCTTAGCAGTCAAGTCCAAGTCAAGTCCCAAGTAAATACAGAGAATGGCAAGTCGAGTCCAAGTCACATCAAAGCCAAGTCGAGTCCAAGTCCAAGTCTCAATCTTTTTCAAGTCCTGAACAAGTCATCAGGTACTCTTCACTTAATAATGCCATTATTAGACTATCGATCATAATTTTAGCACTTTCATCTAATCCACAGTATTTTTTTTATAAATACAGATTAAAATATGTTCAATGTTTCTGTCTTGTAATCTTTTACGACATATGCATGTGCATACCTGTGTAATATACACATGTGCATACCTGAGTAATCTCTACAAAATGGATAGCTACATGACACTCAGCACAGCTGCAAATATATATAATGTTTTTCCAAATTGCGGAGCCCACTGTAAGGATGAGTAATAATTTGACTGATGGTATTTCACTGCGCTAGGCCACAGATTTGCCTGCAAACAATTTATTAGGCTGTCTGCCAGTGGTGACTCATAAGGGAAGCCAAGGTCAACACTTTTATATTATTTAAAAGATAATAATGACAGTAATTTTGTTTTAAAGTATTAATTTCTTAAGAAATACTAGACATTTGATGCTGTTTATCTAATTTGTAAATGGTGCACGGTCACTTAAGCCCATTGTGTGCCACTGTCCACACGTTCTCATAATGATCTTTTTTTACCAGCTCCGTTCAAATATAGCCTATGGCTAGTCCACAAACTTGTTTGTGCCACATGTATAGCACAATTTTAACAATGATAAGCATGATATTAAGTTGGCACAAACAGCTTTCATTCCTTTGGAAAGAGAAGCATGTATGACATGATGCTTGCTTGACATTTTCTGTTTGCAATTAAAAGTGAATTATGAGCTTGGTAGCCAGTAGCCACCTAGCTACAGTAGCTGAGTGGAATGCGTTTCAATCGGCATATCATGTGCTTCATGTAAATAAATTATTGAATACTTCAAGACTCACCAGTTCCATTACACAAGGCAAAGACAACTCTTCATAATATTCTTGTCCACTTTCCAAATCACAGTGAGTGCAGCTATGTCATAGTGACCTGGATCTCACAGTTTATAACAGTATAGTAGGCTAGTGAGAAACGGATAAATTCACAATCTCCTCTAATCTCGTATTTTTTTGCCTCCACGATTTCTTTTTATATGTTTCTTATATTTGAAAGAAGATATCAATCATCATCAACAATGACAAGCCAGCTGGAACCTACTCGTTTTCTCTCCCTCTCGTGCGTGCTTAGATGTGTTCTCAATTAAATGCAGTAGCTTAGCATAAGTTTAAGTTGGATCTTAATGGAGAGGACTCGAAAAGTATCATCTTTATGTAACATGCTGTTGGTGCTTTTTTGACAAGCGTTCTCTAACAAGAGTGCAAATCAGTTTGCAGTAAAGCTACTAGTGATTGGCTAAATGTTGGTCCTTCCTCTGTCTCTTGGTGCCCTACACACAGTGCATAGCAGCGTGTGTGGGGGTTTTAGGCTACGCTTGTTTTTTTTTTTTTTTTTCGTGGAAAGCGTCTCTGGGTTGACTGGTACACGATCAGGAAATTTAGTTTTGATTCGAGACATGTCAAGTCATCACAAGTCAAAGAGGCAAAGTCGAGTCAAGTCTTGAGTGAATAGTATTCAAGTCCAAGTCAAATTAGCAAGTCATGCGAATTTTTATCAAGTCAAGTCTGAAGTCATTAAAATCATGAGTCTGACTCGAGTCCAAGTCATGTGACTCGAGTCCACATGTCTGGTAACAATAGTATGCTTTAGACTGCTGGGGAAGATTACAGACTGGAGTGAGGTGTTAACAATACCTAGGATGTCAGCAGCCATGCAGCTGAAGACCTTTTTAAAAAGCGTAGTTGGTACGGGGTCAAGAGCACAAGTAGCTGAACTAAGTTGTTGTATAGTTTCTTCCAGCTCACTCAGGTATATAGGAGTAAAACTGCACAGAGTGCCAGTGGGCCTTAAATCAGTGGGAGATGTATTGCTAAAATCAACAGATGTTATATTATCCCTAATAGTTGTGATTTTTTCATTAAAATAAGTTGCAAATTCATTACACTTTTCATGCGAGCGGAGTTCTGAAGGAATCAGAACGGGGCAGCCGTGGCCTACTGGTTAGCGCTTCGGACTTGTAACCGGAGGGTTGCCGGTTCGAACCCGGATCAGTAGGCACGGCTGAAGTGCCCTTGAGCAAGGCACCTAACCCCTCACTGCTCCCCGAACGCCGCTGTTGTTGCAGGCAGCTCACTGCGCCGGGATTAGTATGTGCTTCACCTGTGTGTTCACTGTGTGCTGTGTGTTTCACTAATTCACGGATTGGGATAAATGCAGAGACCAAATTTCCCTCACGGGATCAAAAGAGTATATATACTTATACTTATACATTCGAGGGGGGTTGACAAGCCTATCAATGGTATTAAATAATATTTTTGAGTTGTTCGAATGTTCCGCAATGAGCTGAGAAGTACTGCTGTCGGGACATTTTCATTTCTTTATTATATTGACACAGCTGGTTCTTGAAATGAATGAAGTCAGCCTGCAATTTGGTTTTACGCCATTTGCGTTCGCTTTGCGGCAAGTTCTTTTTAATGCTTTTACCCTCTCAGCATTCCTCCAGGGTGTTTTGCGTTTGCTAGAAGTAGACCTGATTCTCATTGGTGCAATATTATCCATAATATTTGTTAAAGACAAGTTGAAGTACCGGTACTCAACTAACTTGTTGCAGCAAGAATAGGGTGAATTCAAGTCAGAGACAGAATTAATAGAAAAGTCAGGATAGGAATTAGAATTAAAACTAGATGTACCGCATAGCGGTACAAAATATGACCGCCGCTCCAACCCAGTCTCACTCCCTATACTCGTCAAAGGTCAGACAACGCTATCTGCTTTGAGTAGGCCTATTAGGTAGGACTGTACAGTACACAGTACAGTACAGTACACTCCTCAGTCCTACTCGAAGCAGATAGCGTTGTCTGACAGTCGAGTGGGTTAATGCACGTATTTCCAGAACAGGTCTGCAACTTTCAGGCAGTTCTGAGTTGAATATAGGCAGGAGCAGAGCCTATTATAATGGCGATACGGGGAGTAAAATGACTGTTATCGCGCTGTTACAACTGTAGGCTACAATGGCCTAATACAGAAATATGGCGTGTTAGTTTAGTTAGAGATTATTGTTATTATTATTATTTTACCTTACGTTACCTACACCAAAGCTTAATAAAATTATGCAAGATCAAAGTAACCTAAGGTAGCCTATGGCTCTGATGGTCTGCGATTTTTGTTTTTATCATTTCAAACAAATCATTAGTCTAACGTGACGGCATCACCTTTGATGGACATTTATTTCCTTTCGTCTATATTTGACGATGAGGGATTAACATAAATGTCTATCTGACGGACCCCCACGTCGGAAAACAACGCAGAAGGTACACCTTTCTCGTTGGAATTTGACGCCAAGAACCCTTGACCATGCGTCAGACCTTTGACAAGTAGGGAATGAGACTCTGCTGGCTGCTCAGTCCTGTACATCCATTCCGCGAAAAGAAATCATATTAATGAATTTGTCTCCATCTTCTACTCCATCCCCCACTCTTGAAACTTTTGTGTATGCTTGTTTGGAATGTGTGTTTGCGGGCCGCACACAAAGTAGCCTACTGGCGCTGCAAAGGTGAATAGATTTGTAGCACTTGCCAAAAAATGTGTAGCATTGTTATAAAACTTTTAAACTATCTAAACAATCACAAGTAGGGCAGTTCATCACAGTCCATCCATTCCAACTGGACTGATGAAAGGTACACCTGTAGGCTACATTGTATTTGGGAAAAGCAGAAGGTAGCAGCATAATGTATTTATTTATTTATTATCAAACAAAACAATCCCTGTCAGTTCCATGCAGTTTTCAACAGCTATCAAGAAGAGAGTTCATGTCATGGATTTTTGTGAATGTTTCTTCTTCTACTGTAGATATGCATAAGTTTAGTCATCTAGTTCATATGATATTCAGCTTTATTGTCAATGCACAAATTAAATACCAGTAGTCTAAAACAAAATGCGGTTTTACCCAGTGGTGCAAATAACTGACATGTCCAAAAGGGCCTTCATGAAATGCGTTGCTAGACTGTTCATACACATTTTAACGGGCCAAGTTGAAGAGCTACTGTCCGTTATTGTTTGTGCAAATAATATGCTGATTCATGTTCCCTTGCATTTTGCAACTATGAGGTCCATGGTTAGTCTGGCTTTCGCCAGACCAAGCTCAATCTTTTAAGAAATCGAAAAGGAATCGCCGGCAGGCAGGGCCGTTTCAAGGAATTTGGGGGCCCCAAGCAAAATGGACATGGAGCCCCCCCACCGCACGCAACACCTACAGGAACCACAGCATAGCCATACAGTTTAAATTCACCCACACTTTATATAAATAAAAAATGTTGACAGTGCAAATACTGCTGTTGCATATATACTGTGCATTAGTTTTGAACATTTTGAACATTTGAAAAAACACCACCATACCATAAAATCCAATGTCAGCTTCTTCCTCATGAATGGAGGATGAAGTTGATGGTGTACCTGGGAAAATAATCTGAAATGACCTGTGAAGTACGTTTGACCATTTTACTGTTAGCATATTGGAAATGGTCATTAACAGCTCAGCTCAGTGAGAGAAATTCACTCTACTGTACCTTCATAAGTGGAGGTATCCTTAGGAAGAGTCTGAGGGCTGAGAAATTTAAGCAAAGCACCTTGAGGGAGAAAGAAAAGATATGTTAGCATTTCCATATTTTGATATTTAGAAGGGATGCAGCTACTTTCACAACTACCAGTTCTTACTGTAAAAACATCCCAAGCTAATGTTATACATTGACCTAGGCCTACTTGTAGCTTAACATAGCATTTAAGCATTCTGCTGTTTGAGAATTAGACAGACGCACAGTGCTTTAAAGACAGTAAACAGCTGGCGTGCATGAATACTACTAGACATAAATGTTCCAGTCTGCTTTGATGCACGGAATTTATTGTGTGGTTTTCCTAACCCCCATTTGGTAAATAGATTATCATGGTCGAATAGTTAGTATAGCAGAGAAGCTATGCCGCTTTCATCAAAACCTATTACAAAGCTATAGCAATGTTATGTCATTAAATACGATAAACAGTGATTCTGGAACAGATCTGCGTCTTCCTTATCCCGTTAATAAACATATTACAGTATGTAACCATATTCCGTCCGTTCGAAAAAAAAAGTTGCGCTAACTGTTCTAGTTTGTTACAAGCAGCATGGGCTGTCAGACAGGTAGTTAACATAAACATGTTTTGCTAGGCTAGCCTTCCTGCTGCGACATTACACCATTTGTACAAGACAAGTAGAGCTATTTCATCCAGTGTAATTTATCACTTACCACTACCTTGTTTTTTCTTGTCATCCTCTTCCTTTCTCTTCTTTCTTTTCTGGCTTCCGAACGCATAACTTCACTTCATTATGACCATAGACATAACTGCGAAGTTTTATATTTTCCCGGCAGCAGAGCTCACGAACCTGGCTGGCTGGCTGCTGTCAGCGACTACTGAGAGGGGCCCCCTTGAGGGGGGGATCCGGTATTGCCCGGTAACAGTGTCGTTGTATTTTACTGCATTGACCATCAAAGGGGCGCTCACAGTTTGTCGTTGCATTTTATTCTTAACCAGTTGTTGTCTTGGGGCCCCTGGCCAGCTCGGGGCCCCAAGCAATTGCTTGGTTTGCTTGCCTTCTAGCGACGGGCCTGCCAGCAGATCAGGCTGAGTTCACCCAGCCTAGTCCATGGTAGGCGCTCGATAGAAATATTGTTTAATTTTGCGATTGAGATATCCACGACTGCCACCACCAGCGTGTTAGCCCCGGTTTCAGAGCTATTCTAAATGCAAAAATGCATAGAGGGAGTTGTGACAAAACCGTGACTGTTAACAAACTATAAGCTATATAAGGTAGGCACTATGCTAGGCCTATTACACAACATAAATTGTCACTAGGCTATGCTGGCGACCCAAATAAAATCTCCTTTGGGAACCAATGGCTTACAGTATCAAGCGGACTTAAGCTGCCACCTCTTGGCGAAAAGTTAATAGTTTTGCATATCAGTAGTAATACATTTCACGCAGCTGTGTGAATCACGGAAAGCGACACTTCTAAACTAACCCAACCCACTGTACAGTAGCTCAAGGTCTGTGGCTAAAGCAGCCATAATGAAAGCGTTATCATTGTTTGGATACTTCACACACACGTGTTTTTTAATCGCATAGACTACTACTACCAAGCTGGAATCAAAGCACATGGATAGTCCTTAGCAGTCTTTAACAGCAAGAAGTTGGGCTAACGAGTCAGGCTTCATGTTGATGAGCCACAGGAAATGAAGAGATGATCTGCAGCAGGAAATTCAACCTGTTGACACACCAAACTGAGTGAAAGAACATGAACAAATCAGAGCAGGACAGGACCTCTTAATCTGGGGGTTGGGACCCTTATTGTGATTGTGAAAACTGCTGGAATTAGTTCTTAAACATAAAGCTACTGTGTCACTAGTCACTGTTTCTACTGTTTTTTAAAGCCTACTTACAAAGATAACTAGATTCCTCTAAATATTACAAACAGCTTATGAAACAGCAACACTGGCATCTGTCTGGGGAGCAGGGTTTGCTTGACCAACTTTTTAGGAACCTCTGCAGCAGGAAACAAATTACTACCTGGGCTTAAGCATTTTGACACATTACTGAAATTAGATGATATTACATTTTCCTACCTGTTGGCAATGTAATTGTTACACCTTCATAGGGGAGGACTGGACTGGAATTCTGATCCTGTGAAAACAGATACAAAACACACACATGGGTATATTGTGATAGACATGTTTGAAGAGCTTCAAAGGAAAATGGTGATGCTATTTTGCAACAGGCCCGACACAATCTAAGCCACTTATAACGTTACCGGAGATAGAGGATAGTATTCTAACGTATCTGAAAGTTATCCTAATTGTGTAGAGCTAGCATTAGCATTAGTTGTAATTTTAGTATCTTATGCTGCCAACATCATTCGTTGGCGAGACCACAAGCCAGTGAACATTCACCAATATCAAAATGTATTTATTGCATATTGGAACATTACACTCTATGTATTGTGTAGGACACAAAACTTGGTCACGTACAAATAATAGTATTTGGCAAACTGCTTAGCATATGCAGCAAGGACGCTATCGCTAGGTTGGTAACGTTAGCAATGGCGGTCGAACGAAGTCAATTTCCCATGATCTACAGCTGAGAAACATTACCAGTGAAGGACACTTTGTTTAGACCAATTTGTTCGTTCAATTTTTTGGGGGATTTATAAAACTATATATTTTTGGAATCCTTACAAACTTAAGAATCAGAAAATCTTTGGTTGACCAATTTTTAGAAGTCATTACTGCAGTCATTTTAGGACTTGAAAACGGTGTACTGTTACACTAAAAACGCCATAGGCTAATTTGCTGATATCTTGTAGAGTTGAAATTAAAGTAAATCTGTGGTAAAAAATTTGAGGAAAAGTTGTTATACAGCATTTTTAGATAGTTCAAAGGGTCCTTAATACAAATCCACCATATAACATTTAAATCAGGTCCCCAGTGTCTCTGAAGTTTCATTCAAAAATGGATGCCTTGCTCTCAGGCGAGAAAATACTGGTATAGAGTAAACATTTAAACTTTTATGTATCACCACAAAACTTTCCCAGTTTTTCACTTACATTAAGACAAGTATTTCTTGCATTACAAGTTTTCTGAAATGTAATGTTTAAATGTGCAAATAAGGCTTAATCTACTGAAGTATGCAGTAATGTGCACAAATTTCTAAACTTGATCCGGTACATATTGGATGAAGCCTTAAAAATTAGCATTGCTGTTTAATGATATAATAGTAGCCAGCAAGTAAAGAAGGTCCCTCTAAACACCATGGAGGTGTTAGGCAGCATGCTAGAATGTTAACAATCATGAGTTTTAACTTAGCTTTGGGAATCCTGGATATTTTGTTTTATTGTCTTAATGGAGATGCTTATGTGACCCCCAGGGGGTGCTCAAGCTCACAATTTGTATAGCTAAGCTAGGCCACCAATCAGAGCTCTCCCTCAAACTATCTAGGCAGGTTATGTCCAATGACGGAAGAGGAATGGAACTGATGTAATCAAAAAATATACATTTATTAGACACTAGACAGACACCATAAATACACTGATCGGCAATCAGGACAAGCAAATGTTCCACATAGGCAACAGTGGATGAAATTCTACAATAAATTACAACGAATGAATAGGTCTTCCAGATGAGTTACAGTGTATAAAGTCAAATACATTAATAAATACTTTTCACATACACAATCTAAAACACTCCAATCTGCAAGAGGCACTTCATACCAAATGGGCCGTACACAGACACGGCGTTTCACACTTCACACTAGTGAGCACTGCAAACGAAGCACTGTCCCCATAAGAAATATTGCACAATTCCCAGGCCGAACACGTATTACAATGACTGGCAGACAAACAGACAAAGAAACAAACAAAACATTTAAGCTAACAGGTTACCACCAGCAGGCTTCCCCCTAGGCCCACCTAAGTTCCCAGTAAACATTCAACAGATGTGGTAGATTTCCGAGGCACATACATACATGAATTGAAATAAAATGAAATAGTTAAATCCAGGAAAAACAGTGGCTTGTTGGACAGACGAAGGCAATCCTCCTGTAATAAAAAGCATAAATGGTTTGTAATGCTACGTTTGGTAGCATCGTAGCATAAACGCCAAAGTCGAAGGCCAATATCTTATTCAAATGGCTGCAGTCAGTTGGTTACGCTTTAAACTGCGGCACTACTTCCTATTACTAAATGTAGTAGCAATTAAATCAGGACTAAATCTCCGATTGAAAGACTAGCTACGTAAAAGGAGTTGAATGAACTTAGGTTTTTAAGACCAGCCAAGATGAATTAGACGAACCAATGAAGTTATACCAGTGTGGATGACTAATAGCTGTGCACACTCTCGTCAGCATCAGCGTTGCTTCTGCCCATAGACAATATCAAGACAGGAAACGGTCAGAGCTATAAATACTACGTGTTACGTCTGAAGGAAAAGGGGAGCAAGTAAACTTACGTTGCTGCAAACCAGTGTGGATTCACTACTCGCTATTATGTGAGCAAAGTAGACTTGAAACTGCGTGTACCATTTACTGGTCACCATACGCACAGACACCAGGCCGAGCTACAAACAAACAATGAACCGTGTTAAGTGCTACTCGATGGAAACAAGTTTAGTGTTAGAGACCAATAGACGTAACCTTCTGAAAAGACTCACGTTCTCCTGTTTGCACAGCTTATTCCACAAAGCTCACTCTTCAACGCACACCACACTATTGTTCTCCTGTCACTCCACATTTAAAAGGAAGCGCTACTGGTGCCACCTGATCCAAATAATCAGCGTCAGTGGGACGGCCTTAAAGCTGCGCTTCCTGTCTCAACCACCCTACCCACTACACTTAGCTGAAAAATTATGTACTTCAGTATGCATGTTCAGAAAGCATGTTCAAAAATATATTGAACCATCGTGAATTTTCAACACGGTGGCCGTGGCAGCCATTTGTCAACATGGCCATCTGTGCCAACTGTTTTCAGCAAGGCAGTGGGCGAATATCCGGAAGTGGAGTCTGGTGCAGCAGCAGCGAGGCAAATCCTCAAGTGTACACACTACAAGCATTCTTTGTGTGCCCATCGACTCATATGTGGCTCTGTACAAATTAGTTCTGGAGGATTTCTTAATGGAAAACCCACAACTGAGAGATGTTTTCTGGCGGGCAACAGAGCAAGTTGAATCGGCCTGCAAAGAAGGACAAATCCACCAAGGTTGAGTGCACAAATGCAGGCTAACGGTACATTCCTTGAAGGTTTGACTAATGCAGAATTTGTGAAATCATTAAATGAGTGGGAAGCAAAGAAAGCTAAAAATGCAATTTTCAGATCCATCATGAACTACTTGCATCGAGTGGAGACAATCCTCATTTTGTGGCAGCTTCTCGCACTGCTGATCTTGCACTCCATCTTCAGGCTGCAGAAGGACTTAGCAAACTTTTCTTTGCATTTGACAAAATCAGATACAAGCGACTGTAGCCAAGATACATTGCTGACATGCATGACCTCAAAGCTAAGCATCCTAAGACCTGGAAGGAACATCAAGAGGGTAGTCTCTCAGTCACAAGGAGTGGCATTCCGTTTGTGTCAATCGGTGCAGACCATGCATGCAAACATCTCAACTAGGACCTACAGTCCTAGGTCCACTGTAGTGAGATAAATAGAAAGCATCAGGCAATAAACAAGATAAAGGCTGCCATACTCAGTCATGGCAATCCAGTTACTGCTGAAGGTGACCGGTTGTACAACATGATCACATATGCCTATGTCCCACAAGAATTTGTAACACAAATCTTGAGTGCTGATGCAACTGGACAGAAATTGTATGAAAATCAACATACAAGGCTGATTCTTTCAAGCATATCACAACGCAGAAAAGAAGACGAGGAATCCCTATCCAGTACCAAATTAGAGATGATACAAACATCAAGAACATTCTGATGAGCCGTTTACTCTCCCATGACCAGACAAAGGCAGATGTCACAGAGTATCTGGCATCAAAGACCATTGAATGCAGTAATAACAACCCCAAGCTCATCATATCCTCTGCTGCAGGACACTCAAATAGCAATGTCCAACTGCACTTTGAAACAACCAACCATGAAGAAGCAGACACCTAGTTGATTAATCATGCAGTTTTGGCATCACATCACAACCCCTCTGATGCAAAGCTGATGTTCTTCTGTCCTGACACTGATGTTCTATTAGTCATAGCAAACTATAAGAGTCTGTTGAAAGATACTTGTATTTCAATGACATCTGGGATTCTGCAAGTGGAACAAATTTGGACAGCTTTAGGTGCAGATTGTTCCAAGTCTTTTCATGCATTCACAGGAGCAGACAACACCGGGCGTTTTTCTGGAATAGGAAAGACCACTTGGTTCAACATCTACTTGAAAGCAGATGATTGTGTCCTCAATGCTCTACAGATGCGTTCACCAAAAAGTGAAGTAACAGAGGATCAGCTATCTACTTTGGCTAAGTTTGTATGTGCTGCATACTTACCAAAAGGGGGTCCAGATTGACAATATCCCAGAATTGAGATGGTATCTTTTCTGCAAGCACATGGCAGAGAGTGACAAGCTTCCACCCACATGTGCTGCTCTGAAAGAGCATGTCCTGAGAGCCCATGTTCAGGCTATATAACTTTTCAGTTACAGTGATGATGACTGCAAGGATGATAGGGATGTGTAAACTGTTTTTTGGTGCTTTGGATGAGTACGAGGAGTAGGGGAAGGGGAATGTTAGTATCCCGGAAAAAGCGAGTAGAGTCGAGTTGAGCTGATACCATGCAGTGGAAAAGCCCCATCCCAGATAGCAAAATCAGATTGGCACATAGCGGACCGCTGGTGGTATGCCACCAGTGGCGTGCCATTGTGGTCCGCCGTTGGACCGCTCTTTAAATTTAACTTGTCATAAATATTAAGAAAAGTGAATGAAATGATATATGGAGTATAACTAAACAAATGAAAAAGATTTTAGACCAATAGTGGCAAAATATTGGGCAATCTGTCTGCAACCTGCCAGTGGACCGCCAGCAATGGACCACCAGCCAATGGACCGCCAGCAATGCACCGGCAGTGGGGGTGTGTGTGTGTGGGGGTGGGGCTACAATAGGAAAAAAAATAAATAAATAAAAAGAACACACTAAAACAAAACACAACATATAATAAAATAAAGATGTCCTCCAATGAGGGGGGTGGTGGTGGGTAAAAAAACAAACAACAAAAACATAACATTAAGGTTTGTCTTGTCTAATTGTCAACCAAACATTTTCTGATTCTTCATACTCTAAGGTTTCCAAAAATATATAGTTTTCATAATCCCCAAAAAAATTTAACGAAATTACACAAGGAAACTGACTTGGCTCGAGAGCTAATTCTAAATCTCCTTTGCTTAATCAAAATTATGAATTATGTTTAACTGATGTTTACTTACCAGTCAAGAAGAAATATCGCAAGTTCAGAATCAAACTGCATCTCCTTGCTATCCAAGCTGTCTCCATCGGTGGAAAGCACTCCCTAGATTAACGTGTATTTGCTTGCTTCCCATCTGATATTCTTTTCGCCTCAGTTTGAGTTTTTTTTAGCTGGAGGCAATGGAGGTCTCTTCCTAGAACTTTCGGCCATTCTCGCAGTACACTGTTCACTGTAGAACTTGAACTCCGTGGGGAGGGGAGGAGCAGGAGGGGTGGGAGCAGGCGTGCGTAATTGGCGTTGTCTCTTTCTCGACTGCTCTGGGCTGCACTGAAGGCGGTTTGGCGGTATGTTACTACCTGTCGCCACCCTCAGGCGTAAACTGGTATTGAAAGACTGGACGACGGGGCTAGTCGGTTAGCACGCTAATTCTGGAGGAGATCTCTGCAATGCTATGCATATTCTTGATTAGAAAATGTCAGTAGAGTTATTTCTTCACATTCTATTGATATGTATAGTTGATTTTTGAATGCATTACACTTCAAAAGTTCACAAAAAAGACACATTGTGCCTTTAGGATGCATCATAGACAGGTTATCTTATATAGCCTATATATTTTCCATTAGAAAACCATAACGTAGCGAACGTGTTGTGGCTAACTCACTTAGCTCCTGTTAGTGGAGCTAAGTGAGATAGCCACAACACGTTCGCTACGTGATGGTTTTCTAGTCATAAGCAAATGAGATGACAGTCGAAAGATACAATTAGTGCTGTTATCAATTTTCTTGGTAGCCTATAACCGCATTTATGGTTTTCTACAAATACATCAATAATCAAATTGGCCTCCATCACTCAACCAATGCTAACGGTAACATTATTTTACCTACTCTAGGCTATTGATATAACTTAAGATTAACATAGCCTACCTGCAGTAAAAACCAAGCATGTCCGATAAACATTCTCAGATTTATTTCGGCTTCAAGAAGAACTGGGAATTACATGTCATGCAGAAATCACCCTACCTTTATTAGACGTTCTCTGCGGTAAACTACAGTCTTGTCCTTGTAGGAAGTGTAGTGTCTTTCCAACCCACTTTAGATTAACCCTCTAGGCGCCACGGTCGAGTTTACTCGACAAGATGCGGTACTGAATAAAACGGCCGATTTAGTCAAATAGGGTGTCATATTTCGTTCGACCTCCACTCCACTAGATGGCAGACAAGTCATATGTCATCCCAGAGTCGAAAAAACGACATGCTTTAAACAAAACTTTCTAGCTACAGCGCATTGAATCAGTGCCTGAAATACCGGAGCTAGTGTGCGTGTGAGCCACTTTGTCAGAGCGATATTGTCAACGTCAGCGAGTATTTGCATTAGATTATCGTCTAATGGCATCAAAAAAGTTTACCTGAAATGAATTGTTGGGTCTTCTATTCGCGGACCCTGATTCTGAAGGGGAATATCTGCTTTCAGAAAATGACAGTGATTCGTTAAGTGAGGCTTCAGATGTGTCCCTGCCTTGCAATGATGCAGCTGGACAAAGTGAGAGTTTACTCCATAGTTTAGCTTACACCAAGCACAAACGTTGAATCGTTTGCCCAATGTCACTGGTGGGAATAATGTTTCACGGGTTCGAGTGTTCATCAGGAAGTTAGCAGGGTGTTAGTGGTGTGGCTTAACGAGGCTGGAGGTAGCCTAATATCCATAGCTAGCTTCTGTC
Source organism: Alosa alosa (assembly GCF_017589495.1). Lineage (NCBI taxonomy): Eukaryota > Metazoa > Chordata > Actinopteri > Clupeiformes > Clupeidae > Alosa > Alosa alosa. The sequence goes on along the minus strand of NC_063203.1, from coordinate 20,990,640 downwards.
TTCAGAACGGTGCCTCTCGCAATCGGCGGCGACAGTAACGTGGTGGAGCCTTTGTCTAATGCCACTGGGTATGTTAGACGAGGTCGGTGCTCATAGGACAGTTAGGGGGAACTTAGAGGCAGTGTGGGGAGTCGCGAATGAGAATGACAGTAGGCCTAGTCCGAGCTGTGCAAATTCTCTCCACTTTCGGCCGAGGCAGATCTGGCCATGCTGCTCGCAACAGGAGCAGAGGTGGTGACATCGGGCAGGAGAGCCATTAGGCCATGCATAGTCTATCACAAGATGATGGGAATGCCGGCCCTGTATGGATAGGATATGGATATGGATAGTCATTATCTCTACAGCAAAAGGCCTGCTACATAAAAAAAAAAAATTGTCAGCCATTTATTAGTAATGATTTACACTGTTGATTATCTATTTCCCTGACCATTTAGGACATGTGTTCTTTTTTGTGTGTTCATGTCCTTGTGATGTGTGTGTTTTTGTCAGCTAAGAAAAAAACATCAACAAAAACAACAAAAAGAAAACAAATACTACAAAAACATTGTCTCTTGTCTTGTCTCGTCATCTCACTCCTGATCTGTGCCTTGCCGTGGCAAGTGAGCTTTTGAACTAAACAGGTCTTTTCTACTTGTGTTTGTGTGTCATCTGAATAATATATATGTGCCCCATACATGGAATCAGAGTGCCTACTGTATGTAGTAAATGGAAAATCTCTACAGCAAAAGGCCAGCCTACCGCTACATGCATTTGGTTTGTTTCTGCCATTTATTAGTAATGATTTATACAGTTTGTTTACTACTTACTATTTACCTGAGCATTCAGTATTGTCCAATATAGCATACAGAAGGTGAGGGACATTTTGGGGGAAAAGAAGTGGTGCATTGTATCATTCAAACATGCAACTTTTCATGAAAATTCTATAATCCAAGATGGCTGCCACCATATGACATCATAATATGCAAATTAGATATAAACATTTAATCTCTACATAAACTTTGGGTCATCCTTAATATTTCTCTAATTTACAGAAAGTCTCTATCTCTTATCACTTTTAAGATATAGCCTTTTGAAATGAAGATGTCAAAATCGAACGTTTCGAAAAAAAAAACCTCTGGCGCCTAAAGGGTTAACTTCCAACAAAATTACGTCTCACTGCAACGATGCGCCATCTGGTGGACAAACGACTACGTGACGCCAATACTGGAAATGCAGCCAAATTATTGTAACTGGGTCATGTTTGGAGTTTATCCTTTTTTCATTTCATTTGCAAGTTTAATAGTGTATGTCTCCTTTAAATGCCAGAAAACTACAGTGACGTCAAGATGTAGTTCCCAAAGGGGTTTTTGTAGTGATTTCTGGGTAGATTCAGAGGAGCGGGAACGTTGTAAAGGAGACAAGTAGCCAATAGTTTTTGAGACTATCCTGAGATCTGTATCCTGGTGAGAACACCCGCCAATGCAGTGACGTGTATGAAGTTTATTACCGCTATCGTTTTATGCCACTGAGATTTACACTGTACCATGTTGAGTTGAGCTGCTGCTTTTAGCTCCGCCATCTTAAATGGATTTTGTAAGGCTAGTTAATGTTAATGAAACACTAGTTGCTGGAGATTGAACATTGGTTCTATTTTTTATACACTTGTAGAAGACAGAAGTGAAAACATTTTCTTTTGGTTGGGCTTTTGTATTGGACCACATTGAGAGCTACAGAGCTTAATTTTGTTTTGTACTGATATATCCTTTCTAAATATCCTTTTTCCATATGTCCTATAAAGAACCCTAAATATATCTTTGTTGGTTTTGATGTCCGTTATTCCCCGCCAACAAAACTTGGTACCAGGAGTGGGGTAGGCAAGCTGATTGTTTAAGAGCTAGTCTAGTGTGGCAGTAAACGGTAGTGGTGATACGAGGCAGTAGTGACCTGTTGGACGAAACCAGCCTGGTGTGGTGTAGACTGAGGAAGTGGCCCCGTGGACTTCAGATCGACTGAGAGGAAGTTCAGCACACAGACTGCACCTTCTGGGATTTCATCGGTCCTGCTCATCACCGCTGACTGCTCAAGAACTTTATCCTTTGAACACTCATAACAGAGACTGTGTATAATGGAAGCGGTTGCACCTATCGCTGAGGATGCATCTGATATTTGAGACATTTTAGAACACATTGCTGAACTGACTAGGAAACAGCAAGAGGCAATGGCATCTATTGCTGCCTTGGGTCAAGAACCACAAAGGTCATATGTTTATGTACCTAGAGAACGGCACATTGCACCTTTTAGCGGCGAGTATGAGAATGATGGCCGTACAGTTGATGATTTCATCAAAGAGGTTGAACGTGTTTTGAGTGTTAGAAATCAATCAGCAAACGACAAATATGACTTTGTTATGTCACTGTTAAGAGGTACTGCATTAAAAGAAGTAAGGTTTCGTAGTGACCATGGATCCAAACAAGTCAGTGATTTGTTCAAATACCTCAGAGAAGCCTTTAGAGATAAAAGATGTACAGCTCAGCTGTTGTATGACTTTTACAATCGCAAGCAGAAAGATTGTAAGGATGTTCTTGAGTACTCGCATGCCTTATGCCAGATTCTGAGAAATGTGTTGAAGCAAGATCCGAATGCACTAGCTAATGAGAAACTGGTCCTCAGTTTATTGAAGGCCTTAGGGATCCATTACTTAAGAGGGAATTAAGGAAGTTTGCAAGAGAGAAACCAGACTCTACCATGATAGAGGTATGGGAAGAGGCATCTTTGTGGTCAATAGAGGAGGCCACCAGAAACTCAAAGACTTCTAAGACTAAAGGAGACAGTGTGGATAAAGAGGCTCGGTGCGCTGTAGTCAAGGCCAATGAACAACAATCAGTGACTTTAGATGATCTCCTCAAAGTAGTAGCAGAGCAAGGGAAACAGATCAGTGAGTTAACAGCAGCTGTAAAGACCCTGACTACTCAAACCCCTAGTAATCAATCCATTGTCAGACCTCGTGCTCAGTTGAGATTTACTGACGATGGCAAGCCAATATGTCTCAAATGTCAAGGAGAAGGACACAGCACGAAACTGCCCAAAGCAATGGGATGGGAACAGTCAGCAAACACGTGGTAAGGGAAACGAGATGCCCCGGTAGCTATGAGTCGAGCGATTACGGGGGGTACATTAGACTTGGCCAAAGCTTTCCCAAACCATGACCAGGTCCTTGCCCGTGCTGTAGGAACATGTCCTGTTGTAGAGATGAAGATTGGTGGTGTCTCGACACGTTGTTTATTAGACACTGGCAGCCAAGTAAGCACAATAACGGAACGGTTCTTTCGTCAGCATTTGTGCGGTGAAGAAGGTGATATGCTGTCCACAGCTGGTTGGCTGAGATTGACTGCTGCCAATGGACTAGAGATTCCATATCTAGGCTATCTTGAGTTAGAAGTAGAGACTGTGGGCCTGAAAATCCCTGACTGTGGTTTCCTAGTTGTTAGAAATACACCAAGCTCTGAAACGTCAGTACCTGGTATTCTGGGCATGAATATCATCAGTCGGTGTCGTCAGCTTGTTCATGCAGAGTTTGAGACTACTTTGGAAGGAAAACTAGATTCCGATTGGAGGAGTGCCTTCCAGCGAGTGCAGAAATGTTCTTTCAATAAGCGAACAATAGCTAGAATGGCTGGTAAAGACAACATACATATTCCCTCTGCATCAGTAGTCACAGTCATGGCAAAAGGACTCCCACAGAAGTCGGAAGGTAAACGCCAGTGGCTACTTGACCCAGCAAATATGCCAATCCCAAGAGGTCTTATGGTTCTGCCCACGTTAGTGGATTCTGATAGCAATACAGTACCTCTGCAGGTAGTGAATCTCACTCCAGAAGATGTGTGGTTGAATCCAAGGACACGTCTTGGTGTCTGGTCTCCTGTTGAGTGCCTTAGTGATGAACCACAAGTCAAAGTGAAGTTTCACCGCATTTCAGCAAGTGCTGAACATGTCTCTGTTGAGCAAACAAATTCTACCACTTCCGGCATGCAGGCTTTCCTAGACAAACTAGACCTTGGGGGTAGTAAAGAACAGCAGGAACAGTTAAGGGCTTTGTTGGCTAGATATACAGATGTTTTTGCTATTGATGATGATGATTTGGGATATACTGACAGAGTTAAGCATGGGATCAAGTTAGTGGATGATGTGCCAGTTAACCTACCGTATCGTCGCATTCCGTCTAATCAGTACACTGAAGTTAAGGAGCATATCTCTCAGCTGTTGAAGAAGGGTGTGGTTCAGGAGAGTTCTAGCTCTTATGCTTCACCAGTTGTTATTGTACGAAAATCTGATGGTAGTATATGACTATGTGTTGATTTCCGCAAACTTAACCAGAAAACCAAGAAAGACTCTTTTCCTTTGCCGCTAATTGATGAGAGGTTTGATGCGCTGCAAGGGGCAAAGTTTTTCTCATCAATTGACTTGGCAAGTGGTTATCACCAGGTGGCAATGGAAGAGCATGACCGATAAAAGACTGCCTTTACAACACCTTTTGGTCTTTTTGAATACTTGCGTATGCCAATGGGGGTCTGTAACGGACCCGCAACATTTCATAGATTAATGCAAACCACAATGAATGACTTGATATTACAGATTATGTTAGTGTACTTGGATGACATTTTGCTTTACTCTAAGACCTTTACCGAACACCTGGAAAGGCTTGATATTGTCTTGAAACGACTGCAGGATACTGGTCTCAAAGTTGAAATTGAAAATTGAAAAGTGCCATTTCCTGCAGCAAAAGGTTAAATTCTTAGGCCATCAGATTTCAGCTGAGGGAATTGAAACCGATCCGGAAAAAATAGTAGCTGTGAAACAGTGGCCGGTGCCTACCACATTGAAGGAATTAAGATCGTTTTTAGGCTTCTGTGGTTACTATAGGCGGTTTGTGGAACATTTTTCACGGATAGCAGGCCCTCTTCATGACCTAGTAAATGTCTGCTTGAATTCAGGACCCCCATCTAAGGTGAATTTTGTTAATGTGTAGCTTGTGGAGTTCTGAATGCCAGAATTCTTTTGATGTTTTAAAGCAGAGACTTACTAGTGCGCCAATACTAGGATTTGCTGATTTTACTCGTCCGTTTGTTGTTGAAACAGACGCCAGCAATAGTGGTTTAGGAGCTGTGTTGTGTCAACAACAAGGAGGGAAAAGGAGAGTAATAGCATATGCAAGCCGTAGGCTCAGAAATGCAGAGAAAAATGACAGAAATTACAGCAGTATGAAGTTAGAACTTCTTGCTCTGAAATGGGCATTAACTGAGAAATTCAGAGGTTACCTCCTTGGTTCCAAATGAACTGTCCTAACGGACAATAACCCCCTGTGTCATCTTTGTACAGCCAGGTTAGGAGCATTAGAACAGCGATGGATGGCACAACTGGCAATCTTTGACTTTGAAGTCCAATACAGGCCGGGGCGGTCTAACAAGGCTGCTGATGCTCTATCTAGGCACCCTTTAGCAGGGGAGCCTGAGCCTGTTACTGAAGATGTGGACTATGATGGTTGTGTGGCTATCTGTAATTTGATAGAGAAGGGAACCACACTTGGAACTGAGCTGACAACAACAGGATTTGAGAAATACCAAGGCAGTGAACGTACACTAGAGCTTTTAAGACAGAGATGTTTCTGGGTGGGAATTCATGAGGATGTCAAACAGTGGATTAAGAAATGTGAACGTTGTGTGTTGACCAAAATGCCTAATCCTAAAATTCATCCCCCTATGAAATCATTCTTAGCTAGCCGACCCTTAGAAGTAGTTGCGGTTGATTTTACTTTATTGAAACCGGCTAGTGATGGAAGGGAAAATGTCTTAGTGATCACGGGTGTGTTTACAAAGTTCACGCAAGCGTTCCCTACACGTGATCAAAAAGCAGATACCACAGCCAAAGTTTTATTGAGGGGGTGGTTTATGAAGTACGGAGTGCCTGAGCGTTTGCATTCAGATCAGGGGAGAAATTTTGAGAGTGCAGTGATTGCAGAACTCTGTAAGCTTTATGGCGTGAAGAAAAGCCGAACGACCCCTCATCACCCCACTGGAAACGCGTTTCAACAGGACGCTTCACGAACTGTTACGCACCCTCCCGCCTGAAAAGAAGCGCAGATGGCCCGAGTACTTGCCAGAGTTGGTCTATACATACAATGTGACCCCACACTCCACAACGGGCTACTCCCCTTACTATCTGCTCTTTGGCGTTGATCCTCATCTTCCCGTTGATGCGCTCTTAGGGCAGGAGTCATCTGTTCAGCCCAGTCACGACTGGCTCGCTATACATCAGAGGCGACTGAAAGACGCTCATGCCAGGGCAAAAGAATATTGTGAGCAGAAAGCAGCTAAACGTATTTCTATGCTTAATGAGAAAGTTTACTGCCCCCCCATTGAAATAGGCCAGACTGTGTATTTGAGGAACCGATCTCCAGGCCGGAATAAAATCCAAGATGCCTGGAAACCCATCCCGCATCGGGTGGTGGAGATACAGGGGACAACTTATACAGTAGAACCTGTGGAAGGAGGACCTAGCAAGAGAGTGAACAGAGTCGACATTAGACCCTGTGTGCCTATGTCTGTCCCTATGCCGCAGCAGAGAAGCAGGTGTCTGAGTACATCCCCGGCTGACATGCGAGAGGCCAGTTCAGATCCTGATGCTGCGCTGGATGCTGCGCTGGATGATGGTGTGATGGTGGAAAAGGTGACGGTTCCTAATCCAGATCCTAGTTTGAGTGGAAACCTGCAGTCAGCCCTCCCTGATGAATCAGAAGAGACGGTGCCATCCAACAGTGTGCGCAGGCGCGAGCCAGAGGAGGAACGCCAAGAACCAGAACCAGTGCGTGACGTGGACCTGCAGGACCCAGACTGGGAAGATGAACCAGAACCATTGCTTAATGTAGACATACAGGAACCAGACCTTGAAGTAGAGCCAAAACCTAGCTCAGTCTCTGCGTCAGCCCCCACCCCCCCGTAGAAGTCAGAGGTCACATGCAGGGGAACATTCTAATCTGCACCATGAGCCAAAATCAGTGTTAGATCCACAAATAGTTCAGCTGCAATCTCAGATGATTGCTGTGTTAGGTACAGCTTTCTTTAGAGAAGCCGTGAGAGCAGTTAAAAACTCACTGGTAGTCACCGAGGCCGGTGACAAGTAAGCAGGGGAGAGTGTAACCGGGTCATGTTTGGAGTTTATCCTTTTTTCATTTCATTTGCAAGTTTAATAGTGTATGTCTCCTTTAACTGCCAGAACTACAGTGACGTCAAGATGTAGTTCCCAAAGGGGTTTTTGTATTTGATTCAGAGGAGCGGGAACGTTGTAAAGGAGACAAGGCTGCTGGCACGAATGCAGGAGAATAATCGTCGCCAATAGCGTGTTTTTGAGACTATCCTGAGATCTGTATCCTGTAGAGCTGTCACTTTACGTTCGAAAATCGATTGCACAATCGATTGGACCAACCAACACAAGTTTCGAAAACTAAAATAGGGAATCGATTTTAACCAAATATGTACACTATTAATTTTAAACAAATAAAAAAGATAGATGTAACAAAACTCACAAACAAGCAGAAAAAAAAAGAATTCCGAAAGTGCAGTAGGCATTGCGAAAGCTAAAAAGAAAATTCCCACCAATTTTACGCACCGGAAACAGGTGTTTCAGTCGGCTGCTGTGCTACGTTTCTTTTACTGTCTATGGCTACGTGTTATGCCAGAAAATGGAGGACAACGCGATCAACCTGTGCGACATGAGAGAGACGTGGGATTAACCCTAATAACTTGAGGAGTTCGATATGGAAGCACTTCGGGTTTTGAGTAGATCAAACTATGGAGGTATGCAAACTGTGCAGTCGTGAGTTCCTACGTAGGCGAAATTTGTTTGACATTTCTAATCGTAAACACGGCCACATTGAAGCCTGCAGTAATGTTTTTCACTGATGTTATGGCAGTCCACTCTGCTTATTGTTTTTCAAGAATGTTGCACTCCAGTTTGTCATTGTGCACGAAACTTCATGCCAATAAATCATCAGAAATATTGCTGGCTTGTGCGTCTTCAAGCGTCCTCTTTACGTTTGTCCTAATGCCTGTTAGTTGTCCGTGGATTGCTGTTGAAAATCGAAATGTCTTTAGACATGGAAAATCGATTTTGAATCAATGAACACTTATGTCTCAAAATTGAACAGGATTTTTTCACAAAAGTGACAGCCCTAGTATCCTGGTGAGAACATCCACCAATGCAGTGACGTGTATGAAATTTATCACCGCTACCGTTTTATGCCACTGAGATTTACACTGTACCATGTTGAGTTAGTTTTATCCTGCTAGATTTGTAGGCTGCTGCTTTTAGCTCCGCCATCTTAAATGGATTTTGTAAGGCTAGTTAATGTTAATGAAACACTAGTTGCTGGAGATTGAACATTGGTTCTATTTTTTATACACTTGTAGAAGACAGAAGTGAAAACATTTTCTTTTGGTTGGGCTTTTGTATTGGACCACATTTAGAGCTACAGAGCTTAATTTTGTTTTGTACTTATATATCCTTTCTAAAGATCCTTTTTCCATATATCCTATAAAGAACCCTAAATATATCTTTGTTGGTTTTGGTGTCCGTTATTCCCCGCCAACATTATTATGATGAATATTTGGTTTTCCTTTAATCCTACTGAATTTGTAATTATGTATCGGCCGTTGTAATTGCCGGTACTGATGGTATGTGCGTGCCTGTGTGTGTGTGTGTGCGTGTCTATATGTGTGTACCACCATCTACAGGCCAATGAGTGTACAGTCACTAAATGTACACATAACTTAATTTTTTTAGACCCCCCCATGGATGAAATTCTACGAAACTTGGCATACCCCCAGAAAATGTCAGGTTAATCATACACATACAATTTGGTGCAGTTCTGAACATCTTAACTGAAGAGAGGGGAAATGTTTGCCATTTTTTTTTTTGCAAATCACAAATGAGTGATTATGGGCTAGGTTGATGGGGACCAAACACATACCATAAAAAATTTTGCCATTTTTGGGTTTCTGGAGTGGCCCCAGGGACCAAACGAAATTTTTCCGTAAAAGTCTAGTGGGGCTACATGCCCACCAAATTTCATGTGCCCCGGTGGTTCGGTGTCCCGGGTATCCTTGACCAAAACTTCACTAGCTTCGCTAGCGGCGGTCATAATTAAGGGCAGGGCTCAGGTCAGAGAGTGGCCTAATGTTGGTGTAAGCAGTAATAAACTTGTCAACTGTGTTTTCCCGAAGTTGCGTCTTGTAATTATTTTTTAATCTGGAGTAGTCTTAGTAATCCAAGCAACATTAAAAAATATAAAGTGGTGATCTGAGATACCAACATCTAGGGTACCTACAATGGTAATGTCAAGACCTTTAGAGATGACAAGATCTAGAGTGTGACCTTGATTGTGAGTAGGTACAGAAATGTGTTGGACAAACTCCAACACTGATAATAAGTCAGTAAACTGACCAGCATAGCAATCTGTGGTAATATCAACATGAATATTAAAATCACCCGATATAAGAATAAAATCATACTTTACTGTAATGTTAGACAAAAACTCACCAAAGTCAGATATGAAGCCTGTTTTAAGCTGTGGTGGGTGGTAAACAGTGATCATTAGACAGGAATTTGAATGTGAAGATCTCATTTCAAGAGCTAAGTACTCAAAAGTAGAGTAGGTACAAAGAGAGACATTCTTACATGATAACATATTAGAAAAGATAGCCGCAACACCACCACCTTTCTTATCAACTCTAGAACAGTGCGAAAAGGAGAAATCAGGTGGAGATATTTCAATAAGTTCCTTACTGCCTGTAGAATCCAGCCAGGTTTCAGTGAGGAAGATACGATTTAGCTTATGAGAAGTAATGAGATCATTAACTACAAATGTTTTATTTGAAAGAGATCTAACAGTGCCATCTGAAGGGGGGATGTGGAATTGGAGTTGTACAGTTCAGTAGGCCTAGAGCCAAAATGAAAAGAGGTAGGCTTTGTCATCTCATGGCCATGAGAGACAGAGCATACAGAAGCAGGACCCACAAAGCTTGACATGTGCATATGACTGAATGTATGTCAGAGTGTGCTAAAGGCTATGAACTGAATAAAGTTGATGGTTAACTGTTGAGTTCCTTTTTGTTTGGATGTACACCATCCGCCCTGTACAAACTGGGATTAGCAGCATGGCAAAAGTTCTTGAGCCAATTATGAAGACTCGGAATAGACTCACGGAATAGGGCCAGACACGATACAACGTTTCCCCAAGCTTTCAATAGTGCAGTATAGATACTCGAGCTCTGCTTGGAGTCTGATGGAATTTCTGTCCATGACGTCATTCGTTCCTACGTGTGTGATGACAATGTTTACAGTCAGATGCCAGTCAAGGAGAGAGGGGATTAGTTTAATTATGTCATTAACTCTACCTCCAGATAGACAATAGGTGATTGCACCCGGTAAAATTAGATGTCTTACAATGGAATCACCAACAACGAGGATTTCAGGCTTGCAGTGCACTTTACTATCGTAGTAGGTGGCTGTATTTGGTGGAAGTTGCAGGTATTGAGTGCTATCAGAGTTAGCGTAATTGGCGTCGGCGCCTGAGGAGTTTGGCGGTGCAGACCCCGGGCCAGACAGACCAGTGTCAGGAGAATGATGGACATATGGGGCTGCCGGTGTTGCCGAAATGTTACTGTCAGGAGATGAAGTACAGATTTGGAGACCACCGACAGCAGCTGAGGGCAAACTGGCGCCGAGTGGTGGATGCAGTGTTTCAGCCCGAGGGCCAGACAGACAGCCAGGAGGGTGGCCTTCAGATGTTGGAGAGGCTGTGACACCACCACACATGCTATTACTTCCCTCATACAGTCCAAATGTACTTCTACATCTTGTGTGAAAGATCCTGACAAACAAGAAAAGATAGCAAATGGCTTGAACTTGGAGGACAGCTATCTTTGAGATACTACAAACATGGCCTTTTTCCTCATTTTGGAGAGGCAGTGTTGAATTTCCTTGTTTTTTAAACCATATATAACCGGATGCATAAGTGGGGGGAAAAGTACGTAATTCATGGACACAAATGCATTAAGCTCTTTTGGTAAAAAGTCACTAACACGATTATATATAATAGCAAAGAATGTGGCCACAGAGAAATTTATAAAAATAACTAAATGTGGAGTGCACGTTTCAAGGGCTTTTTTTCTCGCATTTGTTGAAGCCTTGCGTGTTAACAACACAATTTTGAAATATGACAGAAATATGACACATACAGGGAGAACAGCAAAAGCAATGAGGAGAAATATTCCATACACATTATTTACAAGACTCAGAATGCTGTCAGTGCATGATAAACTAAATACAGCCAGGTTATCACAAAAAATCTTATGAATCATGTCATGGCACAGGGAAATCTGTGTTGTCATGCATATTTGACCAATTAAAAAAGCCACGGGCACAAAGTTAGCAGCAAATGACAGTTGTATCACTTTCTGTGGGGTCATGATGGTGTGGTACTGCAAAGGCTGAAATAAAGAGACAAATCTGTCATAAGCCATCACCATTAGTATTGCATAATTACATGCTCCATAGGCTCCAATTAGGAAAACCTGAATGAGACAGCCTTTGTACGATCCTGTATATACATCTGTTAAGAGCATGGCCATCACCTTTGGCCAAACAGCTGTACTTCCAATCATCCCATTTGCAATTAAACTAAATAAAAATATGTACATTGGCTTATGGAGAGAAATGTCCAAGTAAATCAAAAGCAAAACAGAAATATTGACTATGAGGGAGACAAAGTAAATCAAAAAAATACCTGTGAAAAGTACATATTTGACTGAGCCCATGTCCTGGTAAGTTGCATAAATCAGTGTGAGATGGAAAGACTCATTCATGTTTGCAGTTCATATCCAAAAGAAAAAAAAGCATATTGATATGTTCTGTGAAAGCAGAGTATTGGATTACGTAATACACTTAAGAACATTAAAATAAGAACATTACAAGACTATTAAAGACTATAGTTTACATTTCTTGACACAATATTATTTAGTAATTTAAGATTATAGTCACATGATAATACATAGAATTATATCCCATTGATCTACATTATTGTTTTGGGAGGTTTAACTGAATTTCACCAACATCACGCCTGTTTCCTTTTAGAAGTAATCATAGCCTTGTGAAGCTGAAATTCATGAACCCCATATTCCATCCCATGGGCAACACTACTGAATCACTGTGCCACTGATGGTTTCACCTTGAATCCTCCTTGTTTGCACCTGCTCTTTTATATTCCACTTCTTCAAATCTGTATAGCAAAGGGGATGCCTCTCTATGCAATGATCCTTAGAAGATGATCGTCATTGTTGCAGTTGAGTCAGCCAGAAAAGAAAAATGTTCCTTGGGGGTTCTACAATATTAGCCAATAGGGCTACTGTTGCAAGCCTTAGAACATCAGTTTTAACAAAGTTGGATGGTCTCACTTGCAGTACAACTGTGTTGAAAGGTAGCATCATCACCTGGTATGGGAATACAGGCTGTATACAGTGCCCTACAGTGAGCACCTCTCCCTACCCTGCATGCATGCATATATATATATATATATATATATATATATATATATATATATATATATATATATATATATATATAACCTAGGGTAGACATGGTGGTTGCTATGCTAACTAAAGCTGTTGATATCCTGGTTGCTAGGGTAATCATGTTGGTTGACAATATGAAAGTGGTTGCTAGGGTAATTGAGAGGGTTGCTAGGGTAGATATGGTGGTTGCCATGCTAAATAAAGTGGTTACTATGCTGTTTGCTACTAGTCTAGCAACTCTGTTGGCTTGCGAGCCGGAAAAATTTAAATTCGATCAGACCAATCAAGTTTGAACAACTAGCCAACTAGCTCTGTTGGTGGGAAAATGCATAGGACTAATAAGTTGTAGCGCTACCCTATTGCGTGCAGAGGGAATTTGAAAGACAACCATTTATCCCGCCTCTCGGACTGAGCACTGCGAATGGTGAGTCCCCAGACATCTTGATGTGGGTCTGGCTCGTCAGGCTAGTTTGCTATAGTTGTCATGCTGGTTGTCATGGTGGTTGCTAGGTTGACATTTTAGTGGTGGTTGCTAGGTTGTTGCTAGGGTAATTAAGATGGTTGTTAGGGTGTTGCTAGGGAAGATATGGTGGTTTTTATGCTAAATAAGAACCATAGCCTCAATAACTTTCAATAAGTGTATAACTTCCATAACTGGAGGTCCATTGAGCCGTTGGCAGTGCAAAACCTAAAAAAGAATTGACAGTGTTGACAAGCGCATTCAATAAGAGGGAGGAATGTTTTCTCCTCCAGATGTTGCACACTCACAGCAAAAATCAAGCATGGGTGCAAGGATGGATATGGATTGTCTGTCTGGCCGGGCACACATGGCAGCAGTAGCCTAAATGAGCAAGTAGTAACTGCCTGATGACACATGCTATTTCACACCCCGCTGCCACATTTGCTGATGATACAACTGCTGCCCAGGGCCGAATTTGGGCATTGGGCAAAGGGGCTGCTGCCCCGGGCCCTGGCCACTAGGGGCACCGGCGCGGGACATTTAAAAAAGAAAAAAAATGTCTTATCGTCACGTGTCACTGCCCGTATCAATGCATGCTATCACAGACAACAATGGCTTCGCATGAGACGATTAGGAAATATGAAAGCGGAGCTCGAAAAAAGAGAGAGCGGCAGCCAGACATTCTCTGTAAGGCGCGCCTGCAGGTGTGCGGCTGTACACACTGTGCGTACCATCAGGCTACTCAACAACGAGAGAGAATTTCCCCTGTGTGTGTGTATTCACACCAAATTGGCCTACCATAACTTCCCAACTCTGCACAGTATCCTATTAACTGCATGACAGTAGGCTATTTACAATTTTCTGTAAAGTAAAGTTTGTAAACACATTATCAAAGTCAACTTAATGCAGAATATATGCATGTGCACACCATTTGTTTGAGCAGGAGAGAGAATACGCACACACGCTACAGAAGTTGTAGGCTAGGCTACTTGTTGTTTTCTTTTACTATCTATGCTGGTTATCAGCACACAATGTTATAAGCTAATTCACTAACTCGTCGAGACTTATCATGGATAGAACACATTTTTTTTAAAACAACGAAAACAGAAAGGATGGAGACCGCAAAGCGAGAGGAGTTATTTCGGTAACACTTTACTTAACGGGTGAGTTCACAACACATTCATAACAGCTGGCATAATCTGCACATAAAGTATTCATCTTTACTCATCAACATCTAATTTCAGAGCAAGACATTAGGGTCTATCAAACAAAGATTAATCATCCATTGTTTCTAAGATAACATGTGTTTACAATGTTGTCTGCATAGTACTTTTCCACAAATCTGTGGAAGTTGTAGGCCATAAATTATTGGGTTCAGTAGTGGAGGAAAAATCAGAAATTGTATAGACAATGCATTACGCAAACCAATTGGAAGATATAAGCGTAAACTGCATCTTATTTGATACATATTATAAAGAACTTACCATGTTAATAGTGAATATTATTACACAGCAATCTTGTACTAATGTATTTCTACAAGTCTGTTCAATTTGCTAGTTCAGATGGAGAATTAGCAAGACCTTTGACAATTGTGCAATTTGTTTGAGTCAGGATAGCTTTCTCTGTGGCATGTAACCACCTGTAGTAAAGATTGTTTCTCTTCTTCTGATTTGGTTAATATAGCAATCCTGTATCAACTTGACGCCCTTTTCTCCAGTGTCATTCATGACTTTTAGTGATTGTAGCATCTTCTCTGCACATGTGAATACCTCATTTTTCTTCCATATCTCAGGCTGTGTTTGTAAGAATGACTCTGGTAGGCCAAGAATTGTGAAGAATGAATTTGTATTTGTACAAAATTGCTGAGGATCTTCTGTTCATAGTTCCCATGTGCATCAAGTTGGTGATGTTGTAATGAAACATATGGGATGTAGACAAGAAGTACATTTTTCATGAATATATACCAGATTACAGAGACAAGCAATGTAATAATCTGACACGGCTTTGCCATTTAACATTGTTTAAGTGAAAATTCTCAAAACTTCAAGGGGCTTGTGCAACCTCTAAATCATCTTAAATTTAGATGAAATTTTAACCCTATTCCTTTTGTCTTTATTGTCCATGTTTGCAAGGTTCAAATCATGGAATTTATCACTTCATTTTTTTTGCTTATTTTCATGGGCCACCCTAGGCGACCTGTAGCCACCAAAGTTGTTGGCTATCTTGAGGATCTGCAAATGAAGTTAGCTGTAAATACAGACCTACAGTATGAGGCTTGTGCCAAGTACTTGACCTGTCTTTTGCCATCAAGGCCCAGATCCTCAACAGAGTGGAGCAGGCTTACAGCAACGCAGAGGACAAACTGGTCAAGTATATGTCATATGGACAACCTGCCATTAATTTCCTTCAAGAGGTCAGAGTGTTTGATCCTCGTTACACTGCATTTATGAGTGAAATTCAAGCATTCTGCAAGATAGACTGCCCATTCTGAGTGCCCTTGCCAAAAGATACAAAGAATGTAATTGTAAACTCTGCAGATGCTGAACACAGCAAACAGCATCTACAAGCTGGTGTTGTCCAGCCGAAGGAGATCAGTCACAAATGACAACCTAAAAGCATTGGTCTTCTTGTATCACAACTACAGACTAACACGTGGAGCTTTTGAAATGGATGAAATCCAGGAAGATTTTGAGGAGGCCTTTGAAGAAGTTTAAGCATTGAGGCCCCCATTTAGATTGGAATTGACAGTGTCTGACATTTACCACATACTGAGGTATTGGTGATCCATAGGTATCTGTTGTATCTGTTTAATGTTACTTGTTAAAAAACATAGGCTGCTGTGTTTCTTGGAGCACTGGCATTTTATTTTAGTTTTATACATTAAAAAGCATTTAAATAAATACATTGTTTATGTATTTGGTATTTTTCAACTTAAATAATGCTTAATAAAGCATATTTTGTTAAATTCATAATTCTTGCAATTCTTTGTTCGGCCTTTTTTAAAAGGATACATAGATCACTTTTCTTAGTTTTCATAAGATCAACTTAATTCTGAATGAATTGTTTCATTATGATTATAAAGAGGGAAAAAAAAATCACAACTTTCTCTCACAATTTTCACATTTACCCTCAATTTCATCGCAAAAAATTGGGCAAGCAATTTCTTTTAAATTGCTTTTGGGTCTGTGCCGTATAGTCTGTTGTGGGAGGCCTTTGATTATTTTAGAATCCCAGGTAGCATTAAAAGCCTAGTAAAAGCATACTTTCTGGATATTCAATTATGTTTTACTACAGCTGATTACACCACAGGGTGGCAACAACTTGAGATAGGAATCATGGCCGGATTTACCATCTCCCCACTTGCTTTTACAATGGCAATGGAGGTCATCATTAGGGCCTCAAAATGGGTAGTGGGTGGGGAGAAGTTACAGGGAGGGCCACGCCTCCCCCCGATTAGGGCTTTCATGGACTACATGACAACCTTGACGTCAACCGTTCCATGCACCAACAGGTTGCTGGATAAGTTAAATAGTAATCTGCAATGGGCCAGAATGAAGGTGAAGCCAAGTAAGTCTAGGAGTCTCTCAATTGTTAAAGGGAAGGTAATAGATAAGAAGTTTGCTATAAATAAGGAGGTGATTCCCACAGTTCTGGAGAAACCAGTGAAGAGTCTGGGAACGTGGTATGATGCAAGCCTTAGTGATAAATCACAGGTTGAAGACTTGAGACAGGTCACTAGGCAAGGTATTGAAAAAATTGACAAGTCAGGGCTGCCAGGTAAGCTCAAGCTGTGGCGTTTGCAGTTTGGTTTGTTGCCTCAGCTAATGTGGCCATTGACAGTTTATGAAGTTCCTCTGTCAAAGGTAGAGAGGTTGGAAAAAATGATCAACTCCTTTGTCAGAAAATGGCTCGGAGTCCCACGCTGCTTAAGCAGTATAGCCTTGTATGGGAAGGGCATTGTAGAGTTGCCCATATCTAGTCTGACAGAGGAATTTAAGTGTGCTAAGGCTAGATTGGAAATGACTCTTAGTCAGTCCAAAGACCCAGTGGTGAGGAAAGTTGCACCCACAGTTAATGCAGGGAGGAAGTGGAACCCAGAGCAGGCAGTTAAGCAAGCTCAATCAGCATTAAAGCATAGGGATATAATGGGCCATGTGCAGAACGGGCAAACGAATGGTTGTGGGTAAGGAGAAGTTACCCTTCCTGGGGCGCAAGCTAAGATAAGCTAACTGGCTCATTTGTTTTGTGTTTGTGATGGACTGTGCCTAGGTTGATGGTACTTGGCTAAGGTTTATGGTTCAGTCCGCATCAACGGGACGGACCAACCTAGCCAACTTAGACCATGCCTAGGTTGGTTAAGGGTATTCGGATGTTTGTTGTGGTAATATGGTGGCAGCATGGGGCGTAAGCTAACTGGCTAATTTGTTTTGTGTTTGTGATGGGGCCTAAGCTAACGGGCTAAGCTAACTGGCTAATTTGTTTTGTGTTTGTGATGGGCTGTGCCTAGGTTGATGGTTGGTTAATTGGCCAGGGTTTTTATGGTTATGGTTCAGTCCACATCAACGGGACGGACCAACCTAGCCAACCTTGACCATGCCTGGGCTGGTTAAGAGTATTTTGGGTATTGGATATTTCAATGTGGTAATATGGTGGGCAGCATGGGGAGTGTCTCAGGACGCTGGTTTCACTGTTAAGCCTTCATGAGGTGTCGTGGGCCTAACTTAATGAAACATCGGTGAATGAGGGTGCCCACTTGATAACCCCAATGACTTGC
The DNA here is from genome assembly GCF_017589495.1 of Alosa alosa. NCBI lineage: Eukaryota > Metazoa > Chordata > Actinopteri > Clupeiformes > Clupeidae > Alosa > Alosa alosa. Next base: position 20,972,804 of record NC_063203.1, on the reverse strand, counting down.
CGCATTCTATATACTGCTGTTGGATGGGCCATTTGTATTGTGTGTGTGACCATTTGTTGGCGGATTTGTGGGTAGTGTGCTTTTTAAAGTTAAACTTGAACAGGGGCTTCTGAATGTGTTTTTACCTTGGATTTTGGCACAAGGGATTTAACATCTAATTCTGTGTATTAATGTAATAAAAGTGGTCACGAATTTTAGGTCGCAACAATCACAAAAAAGTCTCACGAAATCCTGGAGGGACTGATTAGAGTCCTCTGGAAAGCCCCACCATTACAGACATCATGATTGATTGGTTATGATTAATCTTATTTAAGAAATATTATTTACTTACTTTGTTGTTATGTTAAGGTGGTCTTTGTCTTCATTGTCTTCACTACAAGTTAGCATTATATCATTGATTCCAATGGGAAAGACAGCTAGTAGGACTACTTCACACATTACATTAAAATCCTTTTACTAACACAACTGTTATGAAGAAATATGTATATGTAACTAACTCATGTCAAACCTATGTACATTACCAAACTAATTTGTTTCCAATACCCCAGGGGTCTCAAACACCCGGCCCGCGGGCCCAAATCCGGCCCGCGTCCTGCCCAATTCCGCCCGCAACGTATGACAAAATAATAATGTAATCCGGCCCTTGAGGCTATTAATTGCGACAAACAACGATACTGATTAAAATAGGCGATAGATCCAGATGCGGTGACAAATCTCATTTGTAGGCCTACTCTGCTCCACTATGTGCAAGACATCCAGAGCTTGATTCAAACCCAAAATCGCTGCGCAAAGTTTTCAGGAAATACTTGTATTACACGCGAGAAACACAAAGACGATGCAGGCCATAGTGTTGCAGAAATTGAAGCAGAAATTAAGCAGAAATAGGCCTACACCAAATGTTGAAAAACGTTCACGTGTGATGAAGTCTTAGGTAAGCTATGTTATTCACCTATTCTAATTCTGAAGGAGAATATCCTTTTGGAGATTATGATCGATCGTCTATGACAGTGATAGTCACGGTGCGTCTGTGAATGGAGGTGCGTGTATACAACGGTGTCCACTAAGCATACCATGCTTGTTTCGATCCTCTGCCCAACATAGCTTGGAGGTTGCAGTGGTAATCGTGATGATAGTGTCCGTAATGGATGTGGTACAGACAGCAGGGCTAGTAGAAATAGGGCTCTAAAGAACTACAAAGTCACCCGCAATATGATGCGAACTTCTGGGTACTGCAGATTACCCGCGATAGGAACTGTTTGACCAGAATACTTTATTGTAGGCCTATATTGTAGTAATCTATTACTAAACCACAACATCTTAGGTGTTGGTATACATCTTAGGTGTTTTCCTGTTAATTTGTTATGTGGGTAATATGAAAAAAGGAAAGTAAACCTGCTTAAATATGTTCATCCAGTATTTACTGAAAGGTGCATAATTTGAAGTGCTTGCCATCCAGTGACAAATTAGATGGGTAAATTTTACCCCTTCATAAACTTTTTGTTTTACTCAAAGATTTTTACATTTACAGTAGGACTTTATCTCTGACCACTTTCAAGCCATGGCCTTTTGACATTTTCATATAAAAATCCAATGGTGTTGGCAATGGCTTTCTTAACCCTGATGCCTAGTTTGCCAGGTTATAACAAAAAGTTATGAAAGGAAATATTTTTATTTGGTGTGAAACACACACACATACCTGTTTTTATGTTTTTCATTTATTTTATAATTTGTATAAATATTTATTTTATCATTATTTTATTTATAAGCTAAGGTTGCTAGCACAGGTGTCTAAAACTAGATAAAAACACTTGCACTTTCTGTTTGCAGTTTTGTATGGTATTTGAAAAAAAGAACATTGCATTTTCAGAAATAGCCGGCCCTCCAATCAGATGACGTTGGCAGAATTGGCCCCCAGCTCATTTGAGTTTGAGACCCCTGCAATACCCCAATGTTGAGGACAAATTTAGCCCGTAGCTAACACTTTCCATAATATCCAATGTAAAACGTTCTTGCTAGCTAGCTAACTGTGGAACTTTAGTATAACATAGCCAATTATCTCACCTAATTGTAGGAAATACGTTCGTATTTCAAGTGATAGAATTAAGGGTTGACTTATGTTTAGCTGACGTTGACATATAAAGTTAACCTTGCCGAACTTAGTTATCACCACTTTTGTTCGGAAATTCTAAAACAACGATGTTTTTTAACACTTCAAAATAACATTTGCTAAACGAACCTTACATTTTTCAGTAGACATAGGTGTGTACATTTACTGCCTGAAATATCCGATTTTGTTTACCATGCTGAGTTATAGTGCTGGCCTGATGGGTCAACGGCACATGAACAGTTAGACCGAGAATTCTCATAATGAAATTAAAATTCCACTGGAGCTCCAAGCGGATGTGTACACGCAGCCTTACCAGGGATGGATTACTGCACGGGCCTACCGGGCCCAGGCCCAGGGGCCCAAGGGGTCAGGGGGCCCTGAAGCCCAAGCCTTTGAATGGAATCATTGCCTCAATATCAACAAATCAGGATGTAGGCTATGAATCTGATTTAATTTAGTATTGGCCATCCCCAAAATCCACCAGAATACAGGAAATCACATCAAACAAATTAAAAAAAAAAAAAAACCCTCCCACATATAATACGACAATAAGTGGGGGGCCCTTAATACATCTGGGCCCAGGGGCCCGGAAGTTCATAATCCGCCATCAGCCTTACAACACTGTTTACAGCTCTTCGAGTCACGGTAAAATGTCATTTTTGGTACATAGCTAATTTAGATACACCTATGGTGTGGGTGCTTGCGTTTCTTTAGGAATCTGCCGTCTTGGTTTGTATAGAAATGACTGTGACTACTCGTTCGTGACACTCCTGTTAGTAAACTGGAAATAGCAAAAAATAGGAATGTAATGGTCACCTTAATCCAATGAACACACAGATGACTTTCACACCAACCATATTTTGTGCCTTTTATTCATTTTTGTCAAAGATTTAGTACAAGCCCTTTTCGCTCCCCACTTCGATGCAGCTCCATAGGTTTCCATTCAATCGAAACGTCATATTTCACTAAAAGGGGGGCGTGTACGTGCAGCACATACAAAGTTCCTGGATGTGCCAGTTGTCCGTATATTCATTGTTTGAATGTGTCTGGTATTTTTTTTTTAAATAATTTTAACAGTATTCTTGCTGTTATGGTTATGCGGTTGTTGTGTTTAAATATATGGACAAATAAGTTATAATAATTCTTGTTATTTATGTTGTTATGCATTTTCTGACGTACGACATGACATGTTGCTGACCCTCATTACCGAATAAAATATGTATTCCTTTTTTATTATCATTGTGTAAAAATATTTTTTTTATGTAAATCAGGTTTCTAGGCCAAATATACTTGCATATACAATGAATTTGGTCTCTGCATTTATTCCATCCGTGAATTAGTGAACACACAGAGCACACAGTGAACACACAGTGAGGTGACGCACACACTAACCCAGAGCAGTGAGCTGCCTTGCTACAGCGGCACTCGGGGGCAGTGATAAGTGTCATTGTTGCAGGTGAGGCAGCCAGAAAAGAGAAATTGCAAGCCTGTGGAAGTCATAGAACAACAGTTTTTACAAAGTTCGATGGTCTCACTGGCAGTACAACTGTGTTGAAAGGTAGCATCATCACCTGGGAATACAGCCTGTGACTACAGTGCCCTGCTGACAGTGAGCACCTCTCCCTACCCTGCAGGATATATCCCCCCACCCTGCATATACATAGAAATTGGGGTAGACATGGTGGTTGCTATGCTAAATAAAGCTGTTGCTATGCTGGTGACCAGGGTAATCATGTTGGTTGACAAGAAAGTAGTTGTTAGGGTAATTAAGATGGGTAGGGTAGATATGGTGGTTGCCATGGTAAATAAAGCGGTTACTATGCTGTTTGCTAAGGTAATCATGCTGGTTGTCATGGTGGTTGCTAGGTTGACATTACAGTGTTGGTTGCTAGGTTGTTGCTAGGGTAATTGAGATGGTTGTTAGGGTGTTGCTAGGGTAGATATGGTGGTTTGTATGCTAAATAAGAATCATAGCCTCAATAACTTTCAATAAGCAGAGATCCATTGAGCCGTTGGCAGTGCAAAACCTATAAAAAAAAATTGATGGTGTTGACAAGCGCATTCAATAAGAGGGAGGAATGTTTCCTCCTCCAGATGTTGCACACTCACAGCAAACAACAAGCATGGGTGCAAGGATGGATGTGGATTGTCTGTCCGGCCGGGCAGGCACACATGGCAGCAGTAGCCTAACTGAGCAGTAGTAACTGCTGATGACACATGCTATTTCACTCCCCAACGGATTGGGATAAATGCAGAGACCAAATTTCCCTCATGGGATCAAAAGAGTATATATACTTATACTTTTCTGATGATGACTGTTATGGTTCAGGCTCCTGCAATAGCTTCTGTTAGTACACTACGATTCTATGTATGGTGCGTCTTACGTCATACGTGTTGTAATGGTTGCAATGGTCTTCAGTAAAAACCCATGAAGAGATCTGTGTTTTATTTAAGCCCAATCACTAGCTAAGACACTACAATGGCGACGAGGTACTTACTTACTTACTTACCGACGGTGAGAGCTCTACGGATAGTCAGAGTAGCCAAAGGACAGTCCGGTTGAGAGCAGCTCCGCTAGCAACAGCAAGGAAGATGGCTAGCATCGGGAAACTGGAGATGTTTCATGACACACAGGAAAGCTGGGCAAATTATACCGAACGACTGGAGCAATACTTTATTGCCAACGAGGTCGCAGATGACAAGAAAGTGCCTGCCTTGCTATGTTTGATCGGCCCAAAGACCTACGGCTTGCTCCGTGATTTGACTGCCCCAACAAAGCCATCCAGCAGGACGCTCGATAATTTGGTAGCAACCAGGGGCGTAGTCAGGATTATTTTATAAGGAGAACCAGCTGGGTCCAGACTTTTTATTGGGGTGGCACTTGAGAACCAAAACTACTATATGAAAACCACTTAAAAATTTTCGAAGGTTAGGATAGCCTATTTTAATAATGGCAATAAATTGTGTAAAGCCAACACTGATGAACATGGTTGAACTTATTTAGCAGAGGAAATACTTCAAATACTGTATGCCATCAAACCAAGTAACAGCAACAAAACTCCACAGTTTAATAGCTGATATAGTTGTAAAATGTTAACACTAAAGCTTTCCATTAAACTGTTTGTTGTCCACTCCAACACATTTTCCATAAATAGGCCAATGCTATACAAAGTACATTATGATAATGCACCTTACTTAATCAGTCTTCATTCAAATGACATCAACTCAAAGAACAATAATAAATACTACAAATATTGTATGCAAATATGAAATCTTATACTATTGGCAAAAAATATTTCTTTTTGATACCCACTCCAAGTAGTTTAACATGGGAACAGTGCAATTATTTGTTGTAATTGTTCAGATTTAGAGTGTCAGAGCTAATGACACTCAGACACTAAGGCTGAGTGTCATTAGCTCTGAATTAAGCCATTGTGCTATTGAAAATGAATCATGTCTGAAAGCACAGCAAATAAACAAACATATTTAATTTGAATTATTCAGTCCTCAAACTTTCCTGCACTGTCTCCATTCTCCACTCAAGCAGCGCATCCTGCCTCTGCCTGACCAGCTGTGGCAAGAATCTGACACGGTCAGGTCTAGAACCCGGGCCATCGGAGTGGCAAACTGACTTTTAACCCACTAGGCCACTGAGACTAATGACTCAAGTGCAGAGCAGACAAAGTAACATTAAAAACTCAGTTAGACACACAAGCTCAGAAGATCCGAAAAAGTCAAAAACAGTCCAAAAACTTAAATCCAAAAACATCAATCCAAGGCGTAATCCAGAAAATCAAAGTCCAAGAGACAAGCCAGGGTTCAGATAACAGGGTTCAGTCCGAGGGAGAAAAAGCAAACAAATCCAAATGGAGAATCCAAAAGAGATACCTTAAACAGTCCGGTAAACAGGTAAAGAATCCACAGGGCAAAGTATTCCACAAAATCCCACAAAGGCTTAGAGCTTGAGACACACAGGGTTTCACGAAGACTTAGCAAAGACACAGACAAAGAGCAGGGTTTAAATACATTGACACAATGAGGAAATGACACATGTGACCAGAGACTAGTGCTGGGCGGTATACCGGTTCACACCATATACCGGTGTGTATTTTCGTTATGATATGAATTTTTAATATACCGCCATATCGGTGTATTTGATTACACAACGTTTGGAACGCTGCGCCGCGCGACAGTGTTTCAGACGGGACTTTTTTCACACGCACGCATGATGCCACTGCGAGGCATAGTGAGGGTAAACACAAAACACCTGAAGTTTTTCCCCTGAAGTATGACCCTTAAGGCTTAATTTGTCCTTAGATAAGAGGTTTATTTAAGGGTGTTGCACAGAATACCTTAAATTGTTTCTTTAGTTAAGGAAAAACGTTAAAAAAGGGAAACTGCATTAAAAGGGATTTACCGTCACGAAAATTCTATTGAGATTGTTCAACAGCTGTAGCTAGCTGGCTAGTAGGTGATGTCGTTAGTTAGCAACCCACCGAACACAGTGAAGTTTAATGAGCTTATCATTCATCTCACCTTAAGAATATTCGCTGAAATTATCCAGGTAGCAAGTAAAGCATGTTATAGACATGCACTGAGCAATACTAGCTGGCTAGTTAGAAATGATCCTGACTGTCATCAGTGCACCAAAACGAACTTTTTTGTTAATGTTTTGCCTAGTGAACCGAACCGAAGCTCATGGCAGGCTAACAAGACATCCACATCCACATGAAGTTAACGTTAGCCTACCACTAACGTCATGTAAACCACACAATAACAATAAGGCATGTTTCTGATAGGCCTATTTGACAGAGTAAGCATATTAACAGAGAGGTTTCATTTTAAATTGTATAATTTTCAAAAAAGTATAAAGTTGCACTACTTTTTGTATTGGTTTTATAGGCTACAAGATGTTTGTGAAATTTGCACAGTAAAAGTTCTGTATTTTGACTGCAATTGTCTTTGCATTCTGATTAGATTCTTCATTAGAATCATGAGTGGCTCTTTGTAAACAGCATCATTTTCTGGGGCCATGCAAAACTGCATTACCACTAGTGTGGAGTTATTCTACATCATGACAGTAAAATAGACCATCCTTAGTCGATGTACTGCAGCAATTCCTCTCTCAACCTGTAGAAAATGCTGTGAACATCTGATTATGCATGGAAAAAAAAATACCGTCATATACCGTGAAACCGTAAGAATTTAGAAAAATACCGTGATATACATTTTTGGTCATACCTCCCAGCACTACCAGAGACAATGAGGAACAGGTTAATTGGATAACAAGAGGATTGGGTAACAAGTGACTAGCTAGGGACAGAACTTTTGTTTTTGGCAACATCTAGTGGCCAAAATAGTTCATGCGTGACAGAATCACACTCAGTCGGCAAATTATGGTTTATAAAGTAGCCTAGGCTAGGGCCTATTAGCCTACTTTTATTGGAGCCATTAGGAGATGTGTGCCTAATAGGCTTGCTTACATTTTACCCGAATATTATCGAAATATTTTTCTGCGGGAATCCGCTTATTTTTAATTAGCCCCACGCGTCAATGTCAGAGACTAGCCTCTTTACCTAACAAGGACAGCCCGATGTAGCTCACTTTGCCATGATTCGTGATACATTACATCTTATTAACATTAATGTTCCAACTCATCATCAACTCACCTGTTGTTACTGAGGTTAAAGCTGCAGTTACAAAGCCTACAGAGCTGGGGATGAAGCTGGCATGAAAACAGCGAGAGCCAACCTGTCCCGTGGCATCAAGGAAGCAAAAAAGGAATACACTCACAAGATAACCACCCACTTCAAAGACAGCAGGAACTCACAAAGCCTATGGCAGGGCATTCAGGCCCTCACGGGACTACAAGCCAGCCACAGAGCTGTGAGAGCAACATCCCTCTGCTCAACAACCTGAACCTTCTTTGCTCGCTTTGAAGCACAAAACAGCACCTGCCCACAGAAGACCCATCCCCCTCTACATGAGCAGCCCCTGTGCCTCTCTGCCGACAGCGTGAAGAGGACACTTGCTGCTATCAACACCCGTAAGGCAACAGGTCCAGACAACATCCCAGGTCGCGGCGCTGAAGGACTGCGCAGGGGGAGCTTAAGGATGTCTTCACAGACATCTTTAACACTTCCCTGAAGCAAGCCATCGTCCCATCATGTTTCAAAGCTGCCACCATCATACCTGTGCGAAGAAAACTGCTCCATCCTGCTTCAATGACTACCGCCCTGTGGCACTGACACCCATCATCATGAAGTGCTTTGAGCGGCTTGTCATGTCACATATCAAAGCCATTCTCCCCCCCACCCTGGACCCCTTCCAGTTTGCATACCGAGCCAAGCGGTCTACAGAGGATGCAATCTGCTCTGCCCTCCACCCAGCCCTCACCCACCTGGAAAAAAGAGACTCATATGTGAGATTGCTGTTTATAGACTTCAGTTCTGCATTCAACACCATAATACCACAACAACTCATCTGCAAACTCGACAAACTGGGACTCAGTACCTACCTCTGCAACTGGCTACTGGACTTCCTCTGTCAGAGGCCCCAAGTAATGCGTGTTGGCAACAATACCTCAAGCAGCATCACACTGAGCACAGGGGCCCCAAGGCTGCGTGCTCAGTCCGCTGCTCTTCACCCTGCTGGCATGACTGCACTGCAACTTACAGCAACAATCACATAGTGAAATTTGCTGGCGACACAACTCTGGTGGGTCTCATCACCAAGGGCTAATTTGAGACTCAATACAGGTTGGTCGACCATCTGACCACGTGGTGCAGGGACAACAACCTCCTGCTGAGCGTCAGCAAGACCAAAGAGATTGTTGTTGACTTCGGAGAGGTCACCCAACACCTGCCACTGACCATCGACGGTGCTGTGGTGGAGAGGCGAGCAGCACCAAATTCCTGGGGGTGCACATCAGCGAAGACCTCTCCTGGACCACCAACACTGCATCACTGGCGAAGAGAGCTCAGCGCCGCCTGTACTTCCTCGCGGAAACTCAGGCGAGCAAGTGCTCCACCAGCCATCATGACCACATTCTACCGAGGCACCATTGAGAGCATCCTCTCCAGCTGTATCGCTGTGTGGGGCGGAAGCTGCACTGAATACAACAGGAAAGCCCTGCGGCGCATAGTGAACACAGCTGGAAGGATCATTGGTGCTTCACCCCCTCCCTGAAGGACATTTACACCACCCACCTCACCCATAAAGGCGACCAAAATTGTGAGTGATGCAAGTCACCCCGCTCACAATCTGTTTGATCTACTGCCCTCTGGGAAGAGGTACAGAAGCCTGCGCTCCCGCACTACCAGACTCACCAACAGCTTCATACACCAAGCTGTAAGGATGCTGAACTCTCTCCCTCCTCTCCCCCCCTCCACCCTCAGCTACATAACATCCTGGACATTGGACCCACAATGGCCGCCTGCACTACTCCACTTGCACACTTGAACACTTGCACACTTGTACACTTTACAACTTGGTGTTGTTGTCCTGAAAACACAACACTTCTGCTGCTCTTACATAACTTGCACCACTATGCCACTTTCTTCATTACTCAGGTCAAACAGAACTACCCAAGCCTCTTATTGGCCTGACTTTGCACTAGTTTTTTATTGACTGTCTATGCACAATTTCAACAAAATTTTGCTGCTCTTATTTTTTCATTATTATATGTGCCCTCTTATTTACTTATTTACTTACTTTTTTGTTTACTTGAATGTTATGTTTGTCTGTGGACTTAAAATTGGTAAAATATGTCTTGTCTTCACCGTGGGATAGTGAGAAACGTAATTTCGATCTCTTTGTATGTCTGGAACATGTGAAGAAATTGACAATAAAGCTGACTTTGACTTTGACTTTGACTTTGACTTTGACTTTGATTTGTTTTGCAAAAATCCACAGCTCCCAGTTCTTCTGGTCCAATCAGAGCAGGGCTGTGTGAGATCTGACTGTCAATCACAGTCTGGTGCAAACTCGATGAGAGGGTGCTTGGTGGTAGTGGGGGTGGGGCATGAGAGTTGTAAACATTCAACACTTTGGCTAAGTCCCCTCAATCTGTCAGACTTGCCAACTGCAGCTGTAAGTAGTAGTCTACTGTCAAGTGTTTTTAACAGATGGCCACTTTGAATGGTCCCGCTGCTGCTGCAGCCTGCATTGCTCAACTCACGATTTGATCAGAACCTTAGGCTACACTTCCTGACTGGGCCAATGGTCGTAGATCGAGTGTAGTGCAGCAATGGGTTGAGAAAAGTATTGATGTTCCAATACAGTCATTTTCCTAAAATCGAAAACTGCAGCAATCATTTTTTTTTTTTACTTTTCGCTGAATGGAGCTGGGGGGGGGGGGGCAAGCAGGGCGGCCGAGTTTTGACCAGTGGTGGCCGTGGCCCCCCTGGCCACCACGTAGCTCCGCCCCTGATAGCAACATTCCATCTAGTCCCAAACCACTTGTCATTGCAGAACGCTTCCGTTTCCACAAGCGGGATTAGCAGGAAGGGGAGAGTGTGAATGCTTATGCAGCAGAGCTAAGGAGGCTTTCTGAACATTGTGAGTTTGGGACTAATTTGAATAATTCACTCAGGGATAGATTTGTGTGTGGCTTGGGACTGGACAACATACAGAAATGTTTACTAACAGAGTCTAACTTAACTTTTGGGAAGGCAATAGAAATTACATTGAGCATGGATACACGTCAGATGCAATAGAGAAGGGCACAGAGCTGACGACTGCCGTTTTAGTGAGGAGACATGCCACTAATGTAAGCGCAAGGGCCATATAAGAGCAGCATGCAAAACTCAACTTCAGGGCCATATAAGAGCAGCATTCAAAACTCAAAGGAAAACAGACAAAAATAAAGAATCAGTACATAATGTAACGCAGGGAAGCGACAGTGATTCGGATGACAAGTTCCTTGGAACTATGGAGTTAAACAGCAGCAGAAAACACAACATAATATGGGTGACGCCAGAGATGGAAAACACACCACTGAAAATGGAATTGGATACAGGGTCAGCTGTTTCCATTATTCCTGTGACAATGTACGAGAGACATTTCAAAAACATGAATTTGAGGAAGACAGACGTCATACTCAAGGCGTATTCCGGAGCAAAACTAAGTCCCAAGGGGATGTTACAGGTGCAGGTCCGATATGGCAAGAAAACACAGGAATTACCACTACTTACCACCAATACTATATGTAGTAAACGTAAATGGCCCCCCGCTGTTCAGCAGGGACTGGCTGAAACACATTAAGCTAAACTGGGGTGAGTTAGAGCTGCTGAGAACCACAGAGACGGACACACACAAAAGACTGGAACAGTTACAGTACATGTATTGAAGAAATATGAGGCTGTTTTCCAAGATGAGATGGGAACAGTAAAGGACTTTGAAGCAAAACTGGTGTTGAAGGATACAACACCCACATTCTACAAAGCCAGGCTTTGGCCCCAGTGGTGCCCATCTTAACCCTCCTGTTGTGTTGCGTTTTATGTTTACTAGTTTTGTGTTCCCGGTCAAAAATAACCGCTGCATTATAACTTGTTATAAATCCATAGTAGCACACATATTATCATCTAATGTTGTTATAGACATTTGCATCAACTTGTGTTCTATTGGATATAACCAGTTTTGTACTTCCATTTACTATTTATGGCTTGCAGGCCTCACTGACCTGAGCTCATGCAAGTCAGAAAGGGGAAGATTCTATTGGGGAAAGGTTCCAGTGGGGGCTGGCATATAAGCAAAGAGGGGGAGTGAGGGTGTGTTTGTATGTGTGTGTTTTAATGTACAGAAGCACATATACAGTCTATCTGATCAATAAATTTGTGTCGCTACAACAACCCAAACAACTGCCAGATGGCTCTTGTAAGCAGGGTGTCTCGAAATGGAGCCTGGAAAACCCTACACAGACTTCACTACAGACTTTAGCAGACTGGTTTAGAAATAATTTAATAGCCAGAAATAGTCCTGCCCTGCCCTATTAACTGCCCTATTAAAGAAATACTTGGTTAACTGCGAGTGAATCCCGTTTGCAGCCGTAGAAGAAATGTATACGCCCTGGCTGCAGCTTAGCGATTTAAAATGGCTCAAAACCACTTTGTATTAAGTTTTAATGATGTATATTGGTTACACCGATAGTTGGCAACAGTCATGCATTTACAGCACACAAGGGAAACATGCATAAACGTTTTCACCAGATCTACCCCATAGGTGTCCTGATATACAGAAATAGCCACCCTACCAGCCACTCAGAAAAAAGTATTTCATGTCTTTAGGGGACAATACATAACAAACTACATCTTAAATATATCAACAAAGCACATAATACAAAAGAGGTCATTTTATGTCTTCTTATATTCAGTGGACAGTTAATTCATCAACAATACATTATGTGCGCTCTTGTAAATATTGTATCGTATTTCATCATTGCAGCCTATTTTCTGCTTTAAGCTACTACATTTTATCATGTCTGTTGTCCAAAGTATTTAACTGATATCAAATCATGATTAAGTAAAGAAATTATCAATTGGGGTCACAGTTTGTAATTCAACATCTAATTTCAGAGCAAGACATCAGGGTTTATCAAACAATAATTAATCATCCATTGTTTTGAAGATAACACATGTGTTTACAACATTGTCTGCATAGTACTTTTCAACAAATCTGTGGAAGTTGAGGGCATAAATTATTGGGCTCAGTAATGAAGGAAAATCAGAAATTGTATTGAGAATGCATTACACACACCAATTGGAAGATTTACTGAACCACTCCAGCTGTATAATACATCAAACATTACCAGTGGCGTAATAAACTAATGGTGGCCCCAGGTGCGAGAGCCCTGCGCGGGTCTCATACCAAAAAAATTTGGCCCAGGATGAATTAGCTCTGATACATGCAATACACATTAAGGGTGACTTCAATTGTTTATGCAAAGGGCCTGGGGGACCGAAGTAGTTTAGTAGTTACAGATTACAATTTCAAATAAAAAACACACGACTACATATCCATTACATGTGAAATCATTAAAAAAGTATTTTATTAACAGCCTGCAGGCCAGGGTAATCTAATATTACTGCATTAACATCAACTCGCATGGAATTATGGGAACACTCAATGCGCCTCTTCAAACCTCTGCTGAAACTGCAAGCGTAGATTGCTTGCTTATAAACTCGCACTGCGCATAAACAAAACGTAATGTAGCCTAACTTATTTAACCGTCCAGAAACCAAATAAAATCATTCATATGCATACAATCCCCAATATGCGTAAATTAGGCCATTAGAAGAAGGCCATCTTACGAGCCTTTCGTTGTGCAAAATCGTCAACGATGTTCCCAATATTTAATGCTCTGGCTCTCGTATTTTCAATGGACAGGATAGCTAACCCACGGAGTCTCTCCTGCCCCATGCTGCTCCTTAGGTAGGTCTTAATAAGTTTGAGTTTGGAAAAAGATCGCTTAGCTGTTGCCACAGTCACAGGCAATGTCAGAAACAACATGAGTACACACTTCCCCGAATGTGGATGTTACACTGTCATAATCTACCACCAGCATGTTGGCAAGTTGAAAAATAGATGACTTCTGTGAAATCTCTGCTTTAAAGCAAGACCTGAATGAGAGGAGTTGTGTTGGGAATGTCGGTGCAATGTCCCTGCTATAATGGTCTGACAAATGTCTTGCCTTTTCAAGCAGTTCATCATCACCTGCGAGTTGAAGGGTCATAACACATGACAAGTTTCCCGTCATGTGTTTGAATCTCTCTCTGCATCGGTTAAGCGCTCATCTTCCGATAGATCGTCAAAGTGACGCTTCACTCTCCGTGCTCTAACATTCTAAAGTTAAAAAAAAAAAAAAAAAGGAGGCAGGGCGGGGGTAGCGACGGGCCCCGGGAGGTCACGGGCCCTGGTGCGACTGCACTTGCTGCACCTACTATAGTTACGCCACTGTTCATAACTGTTTCCCTCAAGCAAGAAAAATGTCAGGCCAATCAGTGACGAGAGGGGAAGACGAAACCGAAACTTATTGTGATAAAGAGAGGCAGCAACATTTCCAAAAGTCAAAAAATGCAGTTGGAAAAATGCAGACATGTATATACAGCAAATGTAGACCTACATACATTGTTTTCTGACCGTTGATGCTGTTTATTGTCAGTTTGTAAAGTTTAGGCAAAGTAGGAAGTAATGTTAGGAATCTCTGATCAATGTGATTGGTAAGGCTGGACCAATGATTTCAAAGTTAGTGCCCGTCCCGATGCAAGTGTTTCTCTCTGAAAATGACATCTGTGTACTCTGCCACGTTTCAGGGAATCTCTCAGTCACAAATTTCAGTTCACCATAAAACATTACCTGAAGTATAACATTAACCCTCAATGGTATTTACTTTTCACAATGTGTGGACAAATAAATACGTTTTCAAATCAGAAGATACGCTTGGATTCAATATCATTAGTCATATAGGCAGCTGCAATTTGTTACATAGTCTGTTTTAAACTGGCTGTCACACAGAAAGAAAATACTGATGCAGCAAATGAGAACAAGCTGACATTCAAATATTGCAAAAAACTGATTTTCTCCTGAGTCTTGAAAAACTTTGTCTAATTTCCTGTGTTTTTATGCCATATATGATTGGTTGCAAGAAGGGGGGAATAAGGAGATAATTAATTGAGATAATAATGTTGGCCTCTCCTGGTAAGTGAGGATTGAAACGGTTATAAAAGAGTGAAAACAGTGAAACCAATGAGAAATTCATGAAAATAATTATGTGTGGAGAGCAGGTTTCAAATGTTTTCTTTCTTGCATTCTCTGAAGCTTTCAAGCTTAACAATATAATTTTAGCATATGACAATAAAATGAGAACCATTGGCAGGGCTGCAAAAACTATAGTGTTAATTATACCATGTAAGTTGCTAACTCGACTTTGAATAGTGTGCCTATCATCACATGATAAGCTGGTAATGGCTAAATTATCACAATATATTTTACGCACTTTGTATCTGCACAAAGTGAGTTGAGAAGATAGGCATATTAGGCTAAGCACTGCAGCTGTAGGGCTGAAGTTTGCAACAAACAACAGCTGCTTTACTTTCTGTGGGGTCATGATGGTATGGTACTGCAAAGGCTTAAATATGGACACAAATCTGTCATAAGCCATCACTGTCAACATGGTGTAGTTACAAGTTCCATAGACTAAAATGAAAAAAGCTTGGATGAGACATCCTTCATATGAGATCAGAGGGGTGTTTGTCAATAATATATTCATAACCATTGGCCAAACAGCAGTACTTCCTATCAGCCCATTTAAGATTAAACTAAACACAAATATATACATAGGCTTGTGTAGGGATGTATCTAGGAAAATCAACAGCATGAGAGTAACATTGGCTAATACAGTGGCAAGGTATATCAAGATAACAACAGCAAGTAATACATATCTGGGTGACCCCATGCCCAAATAAACTGTCAAAGTTAAAGTATCCCTGGTGGAGGATTCATTCATATCTGAATATGACATCTGAAAGACATAACACACACAACACACGCAAAACCCATTTAAAAGTCCATTTTACCCACACTGTTAGACTGGCAATTAAGCATTAAGATAAGATCTAATCATATATCAAGGTTTGTTATAATGATAATGTTATAATCTCACAATAATGACCTCTTGTGTAGTCAGCATTCCATCTAACTGTGGAGTAAAACACAGACCAGCACAGTTACTGGTGATGACCTCTCGCTGAGAGCCTCACTGCTCAGTTCCCCTCCTTTATATTATTGCACTTTGTCTTGTGTATAGTAAAGCAGAAGTTCCTCTGTGTACAGATCCACTCTGCATTAACGTTAGACTCTAGACTCTATTTTGAAAAATGGCTGCCGTGGCCCCCAGGGGTTAAATCCCCTCTATTTACCAATTGCGGTGCCCTGTATAATTTTTCAACAGGCCCATCCTAAACTTTTCTTTCAAAACACATCTTACTTTTAATTTTTTCATGATTGAATTGAAATAAACAAATAATTACACATCAAAGGATACTTGGTGTGTTAAGTACCCAACGTCTTATTACAGGCAGTGCTGCATGGAAGGCACTAGGATTAGGTGCTTTGATGTCAACGGTCGCATCGCAGCCTTGAAATCGACGGTGGGGGCTTAAAACACCATTGAGCACATAATAGACTAAAACAGCTTAAAAAATATTTAGGCTGCTTATGTTTTCTTTTAAATCTGGACCTATCACAACAATGTCTGTTAATCCTGCGCAATCTCGTCACACAAGACATTCATTTGGATGTACTTTCAGTGTTTCTACAGCATGCAGAAAGGAGCAGGCAAAGAGAAGAAATGTTTTAAAAGTCTCTTTGAGGTGATGGACATATGTAATGAAGATGGTTTTCCAAATGTTCAGTTTCCTAGAAGCTCTAGCAGTTCTAACTTTACCTATAACCTCTTTTACGTTGAGCATGTATTTTCCAGTATTAAGAAAACAGAAACTGCTAATAAAAAATACAATGCTCTGAACTAGCTCTGTCCGTTGACATTTAAAAGAGATCTTATAGCAACTCTTAACTACGATGAAATCATTAAAGCTACATTGTGTCATTTCTTCTCCCATCTAGTGGTGAGATGGTATATTGCAACAGACCCCACCCCCCAACCCAACGGCGATTTACTAGCTACGGAAGCCGCACCATAAATGTCCTAGCTGAGGTCACAAGTCATACACAACTTTACACGAGTATTCCTTCTCGTAATGAGGTTATTTTTGAAAAATTTGAATTGAGTAAATTGAATTTAGTAATTTAGTCTGTGAAACTATAGCTCATATACTTCATGCAAAATGAATAATGTCGTTATAGATTTCTTATTTAGGCTTCTATTCAGCGAGCAACTTATCAGTGCTAATAATATTCAACAATACTGAACAAGATATGTAGCTCAAGATAATGCTAACATGGTCTTATATCTCGGTACAAAGAGTCAGAGATCATCAGGTGATTCAATGTTAGGGGTTTCCTGGCAACCAGGAACCATGCATAGTTATCATGTTTCATGCATAGTTAAAACATTTTCCACTTACAATGATTTATAATAGTTTTCAAAATTATTATATGTGCCCTCTTATTTATATTTAAACTTTTTGTTTACTTGAATGATTTACTTAAAATTGGTCAAATATGTCATTTTATGGGTAGTGAGAAACGTAATTTCGATCTCTTTGTATGTCTGGAACATGTGAAGAAATTGACAATAAAGCTGACTTTGACTTCTTTGACTTTGACTTTGACATCATTTTATAGTCGGCGACAAGACATTCCAGGGCATGCTGGGCATGCTGGGATGGGGAGCGAACATTTGGGGTTTATGTCTGTATTTCTCCTTAGTTTTGAGTGTAATGTTAGCGTCTTTATTGTAACATGTTTCCCTTTTAGTTCTCCCTCGTGTGTGATCCTCTTTGTGTGGGGGGCTGCGTCCACCCCTGTATGTGTAGCGTGTGTGTGTGTACTTGACCTGCCCCGTGTGTTTTGTGTTCTGTGTCTGTGTCCCTGCCCTCGATCCTAAATAAAGCTTGCATTGAACGAAGCTCTGTGTCCTGAAACCTGAAAACGTTACAGTGGCGTTAGAAGTGAAAGCAATGGAGGCCTCTGTTATGGGACCGTGCGGCGGAGCTGTCCCCGTCCCGGGAGTTATCCTGGGGGCAGGCTACCTGACGCAACCAGCCCTTGTAAGGGCTCCAAGACGGCGCACCAAGGCTCGCCGGAGGAGGGAGAGGAGACGAGGCGCGGTGATTAAAGTTTGGCTCCGCTCAGCACAGGAGACCCCGGGCAACCTCTGCACTGGAGAAGAGCAACTGCTGGAGCTGTGCGACCTGGAGGAGTTTGAGCCGGCGACGGACGAGTGCGGAGAACTTAGCGACAGGGAGGACGGCAGCGAAGACGGCAGCAGTGCGGGAGCCGCGCGGCCAGCAACGCCAGTCGGGGAGGGCCCGGAGCGCCTGCCCCCGCAGGGGGAACACATCCGTGAGTTGGCGGCTCACCTCCGGCCTCCTCGACGGCCCGGCTACTGGGGCCCTTTTGTCGCCGGAGAGTTAGAGGCGGCAAAGCGGAGCGGAAGCCTGGGCGGACGCACCTGGTTCGCGCCGTATTGGAACCGGGAGGAGTGCGCTGACTTTTGGGTGGGGGCCCTCTAGTGTGTGACTGTTTTTGTGTGGGTTAACTGGGTTAACTGTTTTGTATGGGTGACTTTTGGGTGCGTGTGAGAGGCACCGTGCTGTGGGTGCCTGTTCTAGTTGGCCTGTTGGCCGGCGCCTTTAAAAAAAAAAAAAAAAAAAAAAAGGTTTGTTGTGTGGAGTTCAATAGCATGGCCACCTCGGGGGTCGTGCCTTCGCTGAGGCCGCGAGGGAGTGGAACGGGCCAGTAGCAGAGCAGGACGGCTCTACGAGGAGGGACGCCGAAGACGGTAGCTGCAGCAGGAAAGCTCAACGTGGTCCGGGTTGCGCTTAAGTCGGTGCCTGTCTGTCCTGGTCGGGTGAATCGGCGGAGCCGGAGCGGGCGTTGGTACAGCTACATCTGACCCCCCCTCGAACCCCGGTGCTTGGTACAGTGTCGGCGGTTGAAAAAGGCCACCTAGGGCCCCGCCAAGAGAGGAGGAGTGCAGCGGTGACACGCCAAGGAAAGTGCAGCCTGAGGGCGGCTGCTGAGAGCTGGGAGCTGGTGACGGCCCGCGTGGTTGCTAGCTGCGCCCGCACTGGATTGCTAGCAGCGTGGCTCCCGTTGAGTGAGCTCCTGCGGCGCACCCCACGCGGAGTTGGCGGTACTGTCGCACTGGACTGAGTGGCGGGCGACAGCGCCATTTTAAGCATGAGGCTTCCTCGTGGTCATTGCCGAGGACGGCAATGGCTTGTTGGGGGAGCTGTGTAACGTCGGCGCACAAGACATTGCGTAGCGTTCTCCCACGCAGGGCATGCTGGGATGCGGGAGCGAACATTTGGGGTTTATGTCTGTATTTCTCTGTATTGTAGTTTTGAGTGTAATGTTAGCGTCTTTATTGTGACATGTTTCCCTTTTAGTTCTCCCTCGTGTGTGATCCTCTTTGTGTGGGGGGCTGCGTCCACCCCTGTATGTATAGCGTGTGTGTGTACTTGACCTGCCCCGTGTGTATTGTGTTCTGTGTCTCTGCCCTCGATCCTAAATAAAACTTGCATTGAACAAAGCTCTGTGTCCTGAAACCTGAAAACATTACAGAATTTTGGATCACAGTTATATTCACATATTGATGTTCGTAGCTGTATCTGACATTTCCAGTACATTGGTTACCTTTTGTTTCATTGTGAACACACATATAGAGGCCTAATTTATGTACATTTCTGTAACAACTATGAGGGTAAGTATCTGATAACTGCTAACCACCTTACCAGGTGTTTGTAACTATGTTTGCTTGTTATCAAATACTAATGTTGTTATTGAACATATGATGATGTAAGACGATAAGATAATGTGATAAGATAAGGTAAGATAAGAGTTCGCTTATCAGCCAAATAACCCAGCGTTTTTGATGTTCCTGGGGATTAGCAATGTATACTGTAGTGCTACATGTTTACTGTACCTTAGCAGCTAGCTGCTACAGGTTTACTGTGCATTGCTTGACCCCACTGGATTTTTGCTTGCATCAGTTATTATGTTAGCAGGTGGGGAATCAGCTAGGGTAAAGTTTAGTGAATTGATGATGGTGACTAAAAAATAGTGACTAATGTAAGAGCAAGCAGGTTAAAAGGTAAGTTCACCTAGCTGGTCCCCACCAGTGGTGGAATGTAACGAAGTACAAATACTTCCTTACTGTGAACAAGTAAATTTTCCGCGTGTTTGTACTTTACTTAAGTAAAATTTATAGTGCATACTTTTTGACTTTTACTTCGTTACATTTACAGCAATTATCTGTACTTTTACTCAGCTACATTTCTACAACACCATCGTTCCTTTTTATGATACATTTTATGATCAGTCTCTGACAAAACACGTTTGTTTTACCCAAAATAGGGGTTGCTACCAAAAGATTCTGGGCACGTGCATTCTTAGAGCTTCTAGTCTAGACCAGGCAAAGTGTGAGCTTGTAGCCATCTGAGCAGGCTATATTCACCAGGCCCATGGCTACACTGTACATGCAACTGTGTTGCCTTTCTCCTGTTATTTGCAGCGTTAGGGCCTCTCGGATTTGATATCCACAGGATCAGCCGGTACAGGCTATGCCCATGCTTCTGTCACGCCTGATCATTTTAAATTATATGCAAAACCGGTGGTTTCATTTTCCAGATTAGGAAAATATTCCTTAATTGTGTGTGATCAAATAAAAGATGCATAGCCTACAATTTAATGTGAGCGCTTCATTCAATGTCTATCTCGCAAGTGAAACTGAACCTTCATAAAGATACCTTTCTCAGTAACTTTTCTGTTCAATCACCATTACACGATCCACCAGCGTTTCCCTTTGTCTACCCACGTTAAACTTCCTTCACTGAATTATAATCAACGGATTACAGTCTCTAGAATTTTAGGTCAGAATGTAAACTAAGATGGTATGAACAATTGGATTAGCTTAAAAAAACTATCTGTCGGTATAACCTAAAAACTAGCTTAATTAAAATGCCACAGCCCATACTGATTGATACTGATACTGATACTGTTGATCTTTATTCACCGTATTGCAGTGATGGTCCAGCCTAAACGATGTCCAGACCAGGTGTCAAGCAATAGGCAGTCCCTCCAGGAATTCGCCAATTTGCGTCAACAATTAGCAAATTCAGCAAATCCTCGTGAATTTGGGCGACCTCGCAATTTTGTCCAAACACTGCAACTTTTTTCGCAAATTTGACCAATCATCATGGTTTCCCCAGAATTTCACCACCACATCATCCCTCAGAATATTGACTCAGATGCCACACTCACTTCTGCAGACACCAGAGACTGCCCTTTAACTTGTGAACTCCTCTGTAGTTTTGATGACAATAAATAGAAGGCCGTTAATGATCTGCTTTACTTGCATCTGTCATCTCAACCTAGTGTTGCTAACCTGCTTAAGCTATGAAAGTAAGTTAATTAAAGGCCTACTTGGTTTACTGACATTTGAGTAGGCTACAATGGCAAACATTTACACCTGGAGATGTCCTTTTAGCTCGTGTCCAGCTTGTGGGCTCAGTTTGTGTAGTGCTACCAAAATCATAGAAATTAATAACATTGTAAGACATTTACCTCTTCTATGATGCAAGAATGATTTCATACGAGTTATTTTTTAACATTTATTTTAACTAATGACATAGAAAACAGAATTCTATCCACATATGCACTATGCAAAAGTTATTTCCATTAACACAGTGAAAGCGTTCCAATCCACTTAGATATGTTATTACGCTACTCTCACGCCCTTAAAGTGGCAGGCAGTCAATTGACATAGGCTACACACCACCAATGTAATAACATTAAAGAAAAGTGTAGACTAATAGTTTAAATCAATATGAAATTACTAGATTCTTAGTTATTACATGAACTAATTATGCTAAATTCACAGAAATAAATTATTCACAAAAAAAAATCCATGAACTTAAAAATGACAACATATTGAATGTATTGAGACATATGACATTATGCCATCTCAAAAGGGGCTGTCTTTTTTGGACATGGAACTTTGTGACCCCTAGAGTATTTACACAAATGTATTTTTGATTTTCTGTAATCCTTACTATTTACCTTTACTTAAATACATCAAGATGAAAAATAAAATCAATTAAAAAAAAATTTAAAAAATAAAAACTATTTTGCAATTTTGATACCTTTTAATTTTTCCCAAATAAAAAACAATGCTTCCATCGCAATTTTTTAGAAAAGGTGAAATCAGGCATTTTAGATCAATAATCTCAAAAATCCAGTCCTGGAGGGACTGAATAGGGTGATGTGAGATGTCATCAGCTGTGATGACTAACACTGCCCTATCTTTTATTGTAATTGGGGTTTCGCCAGAAAGACACCTGTTTATCAGCATCCAAAGGTTTTTATGGGTGGAACCCATTTGTCTCATCATGCATAAATTATATGCAAAACTGTCTTCTGGGTTTTTTTTCCCAGATTCTGGTTTTTTCCAGTTGTAACAGGGCTTACCACCATTACATCATTCACCTTTTCACCATTTAGTTCACTGTGAACTCCTTCACCTTGACCATCTAGCCAGGTGTCACTGTTAACTCCTTCACCCCCTCGACTATCCAGCCAGGTGTCAATGTGAACTCCCTCACCCCACTCCTTGACTGCTGGTCTGTTTAAGATGTGTACAGGCCTTGAAGTCTCATAATAATTGCAGTAATATCAAAGTTTATAAAACCATACATGCATCCGTTAAGTCATAGAAATCCACCACAGCGTCTATCACCAACGGTAAGAGTTTTACCTACTCTAGGCTATTGATATAATTTAAGATTAACGTAGCCTACCTGCAGTAAAAACCAAGCATGTCCGATAAACATTCACAGATTTATTTCGGCTTCAAGAAGAAATGGGAATTACATGTCATGCAGAAATCATCCTACACTTATTAGATGTTCTCAGCGGTAAACTACAGTTTTGTCCTTGTAGGAAGCGTAGTGTCTTTCCAACCCATTTTAGATTAACTTCCAACAAAATTACGTCTCACTGCAACGATGCGCCATATGGTGGACAAACGACTACGTGACGCCAATACTGGAAATGCAGCCAAAATATTATTTATGATGAATATTTGGTTTTCCTTTAATCCTACTGAATGTGTAATTATGTATCGGCCGTTGTAACTAAATGTCACTAAATGTACACATAACTTAATTTTTTTAGACCCCCCCCCCCATGGATGAAATTCTACGAAACTTGGCATACCCCCAGAGAATGTCAGGTTAATCATACACGTAAAATTTGGTGCAGTTGTGAACATCTTAACTGAAGAGAGGGGTGATTAAAGCAGAATGATATTGCATTTTCATTTTTTACCAGGGGGGTGCAAATCACAAATAAGTGATTATGGGCTAGGTTGATGTGGGCCCTTGAGACCAACATACCATAAAAATTTCTTCATCCTCGGTGCCACAGTTCAGGTAGTTATTTAGGAAAAACTGCATTTTTTGGGTTTCGGGGCCCAGCTGGGGAGTGGCCCCCGGGGACCAAACAAAATTTTCCCCTAAAAGTCTAGTGGGGCTACATACCCACCAAATTTCATGTGCCCCAGTGGTTCGGTGTCCCGGTGTCTATGTCTTGTTAATAGCCTTTTAATAGTAATAATGATTGTGACGGCTGCAGGCTGCAGGCCGTTCTTCCTGCTTGTGCGCTCTCTTCTCTCTCTGTCTCTCTTGCAGGTAATTGCTGGCGTGGGCGTGGCTAAGGCATTCCCATTACGCTACTAACCAGCAGGTGTATAAAGGGTACACGGTGCACCCCTGGAGGGGGGCTGGGCTGCGTTTGGGCCTTTGGCGTTTTGGAGAGCTGCCGTCTTATTCTTTGTTTTAGCATCCACGCATTCACGCACTTACATCTCAACATACTTTTGCTACATGCACCCTTGCGAACATACTGACACTCATTACTGATGAACATAACGTATCATTTAAGTTATTTAATAAATACGTTAAAAGTTGGTCCTTTTCTGGTTTGTCCTCCTTTGTTTGGTTATGGCCTTTTGAGCCAGGCTATAACATGGGGGCTCGTCAAACCAACGCGTTTAGATGCTGAGTTTTTGTAGAAACCAACGTCGGGTTACAACGCTGTATTTTCGAAAAATTCTGGACTGAGGCACCGCCGCTGCATGAGGTTAAGCAGTTTGTTTGATTTTTAGCGGTATCTTGGTGTATTGAAGAGCTCAGTCCTTGGGGGTGACATGAAGACGATAGGGGGTTAGTTCATTTAGTATGGGTTTTTGTATAGTTTAGACGGGGAGTTATAAGTTGTTGACCTGTATCCTGCACGGGGATGCTGCCTCTAGTCATAATTGCGCAACCTGTGTTTCTTATATCGGCCTTTGGTTTGTAATTTGAATTAGTTAATATTTTGTTTTGGATTTGTGATTAATTGCATTATCAGGACCATGTCATCTGTTGATGATTTTGTAACGACTCCGTCAGCGGAGTTGTTATGTGCGTTTTCGAAGAAACAATTGTGGGAGGTTGTAGCGCGGTATGAAATTAGTGGTTTGGACAAACGGTTGCGAAAGGATGAATTACTTGGGTCTTTGAAACAGCAGTTGGTGGAAAAATGAATTTTGCCTCATACTCTGTTACTATCGGGAAAGCCTAGCTTGTCATATGAAGGCCTTACATTTGAGCAAAGAAAAATAATTGCTATGCAGCAAGAACATGACAGGGAAATGGCGAAACAGGCCAGCAGTCAACAGGTTGAACTAGAAAAACTTAGGATGTCTGAGTTGATTAAGCAAAAAGAAATTGAGATGGAAAGAATTAAACATGAACAACAGATGGAGGCAGAAAGGCTTGCGCAACAGTTTCAATTGGAGGTTGAACGTTTGAAATTGGTCGGGGAGGGGAAATTGACACCTGAAAATGTGGGCTTTAGGAGTGCGCCAGCGCGTTCATTTGATGTAGCTCGAAATCTCAAACTTTTGCCAAGATTTAATGAACGCGACCCCGACATTTTTTTTCTCTTTATTTGAGACTGTAGCAGATGAATATGAGTGGCCTGTATCTGACCGTCTGGTCATGTTACAAAGTGTCCTCACGGGTAGAGCGCAGGAGGTCTATACAGCATTGCCAGTTGAGGATCGAAAAGATTATGGTAGAGTTAAGGCTGCTGTTTTGAAAGCGTTTGAACTTGTTCCGGAGTTTTATCGCAGGCGTTTCAGAGCTTGGCAGAAAAGGGATAAGCAATGTTACGTTGAGTTTGCCAGGGAGCTGACGACCCATTTTGACCGATGGTGTTCATCACTGAATATTAAATCTATTGAGGAATTACGGGAAACCATGATTATGGAACAGCTTAAAAAAAAATCTGATCGTGTTTCTATGTATTTGAGTGAAAACAAAGCAAAAACTGTTGCTGAGGCGGCAGCATTGGCCGATGAATTCAGTTTAACTCATAGATATTATCATTAGGGTGATTCACGTATGCGAAATGATTTAAGTCGTGGAGATAATTCAAATGCACAGCGTCCGAGAAAATTTGAGTCGCCATCTGCTCCAAGAGGGTTTGTCAGTCCTCGTAGTAGTAAGGGTGGTGCAGATAAAATATCTGTCTGTCATTACTGTTTTGAAGAGGGGCATTGGAAGGGGGAGTGTCCGGTTCTAAGACAAAAGTCTCGGAAAGCTGGGCCTAATACTTCTCATAGCTCAAGTGCTCTGCTAGTCGACACAGTGTCTGATTTTCCTCACAGCAGTGATAATGTTGTGTCCAAAAATGTCAATCTGACTGGCGAAATTTTTGAAATGGGGATAAAACATGATTATTCTCCGTTCATTACTGAGGGGTTTGTTTCCCTGGTGGGTGGTAATGGGAGAAGATCGATTAAAATTCTGAGGGATACTGGGGCTTCGGAATCTTTTATTCTTCAGGATATGTTGCCATTCTCTCAGGCTACCAGTGCGTGGAGGAATGTGTTAGTGCGTGGAATTGGTTTGCAAACTCTATCTGTCCCATTACACAGAATGTTCCTTCAGTCTGATTTAGTGAATGGGGAGGTCATTGTTGGTATTCGTCCATCTTTGCCAGTGCATGGAGTGGATATGATCAGGGTAGGAATTTCACGGAGGCCACGATGGCCATGGCCGTCGTAGCCCCTTGCGTTAGCCGTGAGGCCCCTTTGAAAATCAGAGGTTTACAGGCCACGGTGGCCTTGGTGCCCCCTTCTTTCAATATTCTGCTTTGCGTCCTACTAATAGCGATTTTTATTTAGCCTGTGGCCTGTTAAAATAATCTTAGCATTCACAGCGCAAATTAATTTAGTCATTTAAGCAGTGGAGAAAGTGGCAGCGCAAGAAAGAAAGTGCGTCCAAATTCACCAATTCTAAGTTGAACTACTCACGAAGTAGCCTATTCATCACACAGACATCACACGTATCACATGAAAGAGCTTTTTCTCAGCTTTTAAACTATGTTAGCCGATAATTGCTGTGTTGAACGGTTTGAGAAAAGTAAATAATATAATTCAATTTCATCATACATTCTACTGAAGGTTTTCGTCCCATGATCTCCATACCCATTCATCTCGGTGTAATACTTTACGAACCCTTCTTTTAACACATGACAACCCATATATCAGAATAAACAGGAGACCTTACCGAACACAAAGGTGGAAAGCAGTCCCCTGTACAGTTAGCCGTCCCAGAGTAATCCAGTTTTGAATTTGCAGTAAAGTTCGACATACATGGATGTCTCCAAATTTGGGCTTTAAGTTTTACAATGTGTTTAAATTGTTCCACATGATTTCATAACGGGCCAAATACAAAATAAATGTTAAAAATATCGCCTAGATATTGGTAAATCAGAGGACAGCTGACTAAGAGTTTGTAAAAGTAGCCTTAATGATCACAAAATGCTAAGCATGCATCTAGGCTATTTGAGTTTCTTAAAGCTGAGCTGTGCTTAAATTGTTCAATACATGATTTCATAACAGGCCAAATATAAAATAAATGTTCTATATAGCCTAGATATCTGTAAATATTAGATAGTCAGATGATTTACAGTTCTATGTAATATGTCATGTTTTCATTTCATGTTTTTGTAATGTTTCATACAGTGATGCAGGTCTACTGCAGTGAATAGGCTAAAAACAACTTTGATAATTTTTATAGCCTACTACTAATAGTTAACTTTGGCCTTGGTGCCCTGACATGTGGCCTTTGTGCCCCCCACCAAATATGCCCAACTGAAGGCCAAGTGGCCTTGCCCCCAGAATGATGAAATTCTAAGCCTGGATATGATACTAGGCAACAATCTAGGTGGATCTTTTGTCTGGAGAGGTGTGCCACCGCCACCTGTTGTGTGTTTTTCTCCATCACTTGATGTTGAGCTGTCTAAAAAATTCCCCGATGTGTTTGAGTCATGCGCGGTCACTCGTGCCATGTCTAAGGTGAAGTCTGAGTCTTCCTTGGATGTTAAAAATCACTCTAAAATGTCAGTGCCTGGTTGGTCTGTTCGCCCCTCCTCTGTTTCTCAAGATGAGTGGATAGCAGCCCAACAGTGCGATCCAGCGATAAAAGGGCTATTTGATGCTGCTTTAACGTCTAACGACATAGCTTGTGCGACAAATGGATACTTTGTGCAGGATAAGGTGTTGCTGCGTAAATGGTCTTTGCAGGGTGAGCTAGGCATGAGTGAGCCTTTGGTTCAAGTAGTTGTCCCAGCTCAGTTTCGGGAGGTAGTGCTAAAAACGGCCCATGACGATTTGTCTGGCCATCTCGGTGTTAGAAAAACTTACGATCGAGTTTTGCAGCATTTCTACTGGCCCAAACTGAAAAAAGACATAGCTCACTACGTTAAGACTTGCCATACATGCCAGATGACCGGAAACCGAATCAAGTTTTTTTGATTCCAAGCTCAGCCTTTTCAGCATCTGATTATAGACTGTGTTGGTCCTTTACCAACTCAAAAAGCAGGGCATGAATATCTTTTGACGGTGATGTGTCAGGGTTACAAGATACCATATCCAAGGCTGTTGTTGTTAAAGCCCTGTCACAGTTCATCTCAATTTTTGGTATTCCTAAAATCATTCAGAGCGATTGTGGGAGTAATTTTACTTCAAAAATGTTTACAGATATTTTGAAGTGTTTGGGAATTAAACAGAATTTGTCTAGCGCGTATCACCCACAGAGCCAGGGAGCTCTGGAGAGATTTCATCAGACCCTCAAATCTCTTCTGCGCGCATATTGTGTTGAATTAAAACGTGATTGGGAGGACGGGCTGCCTTGGCTCATGCTGGCCGCCAGAGAAGTCATGCAGGAGAGCCTGGGTTTTAGCCCTAATCAGCTTGTTTTCGGGCATAATGTACGTGGCCCATTGGCAGTTCTTAAAGATGGTTTGACTCAGGAAGAGCCACCAATGTCTTTAGCAGATTATGTGCACGGTTTTCAAGAGGCGGCTGTTTTGGCAGGCGAAAAGCGCGGGAAAAACTTCAAGAGGCAGCGAGGTTAAAATGAAGTGTCTTTTCGACCGGGGTTCTGAGGTCCGTGAATTTAGGCCTGGGGATCAAGTCCTGGCCTTGTTGCCTTCAACCTGGTTCTCCTTTTGTGCGTAAGTTTGTTGGGCCTTACTCTGGTATCTAAAAAATGTCTGAACAAAATTACTTAATTTCCACCCCTGATCGTAGAAAGCCCTCGCAAATATGTCATGTTAATTTATTGAAGCCTTATTTTCAGCGTGATTTTGAAGGTTCCCTCGGTGGTAGCGGCGGGTGTTTCCACTGTAAGCTCTGTCGAAATGTCTCTTGGTGTTTCTGGCCTTTCCTCGGTGGCAGCGGAGAGAGAGGAATTTCCCGATACGGCAGGCATGCAACCAAGATTGAAAAACTCTGAGACGTTGGAAAATTTGGAACCGTTGTTGGGGCATTTGTCTTCATTGCAACGTATGGAGTTGGCACAAATTATTGATGATTTTCCCATGCTGTTTGGTGATACTCCTTCTCCTTCTCGCACACACTTAATAGCACATGATGTGGACGTGGGTGATGCTTTGCCTATTCGGCAACGTTTTTACCGTGTGCCATTAGAAAAAAAGCAAAAATTGGAAGCCAAAGTTCAATATCTATTAGAGAATGATTTAGCTAGGCCTTCTTTCTCTAGTTGGGCTTCACCATGCATTCTTGTAGGTAAACCAGATTGGACATCTTGATTTTGCACGGATTACCGTAAATTAAACAAAATCACAAAGCCTGATGCTTTCCCGCTTCCTCGTATGGAAGACTGCATCGACCAGGTTGGCGCTGCCAAGTTTGTGAGCAAATTTGATCTGCTTCGAGGTTATTGGCAAGTTCCATTAACACCTCGCGCACAAGAAGTAACATCTTTTATCACTCCAACAGGTTTATATTCTTACTCTGTAATGAGTTTTGGCCTTCGCAACGCTCCTGCCACTTTTCAAAGGCTTATGAATAAAAAGCTGATACCTGGGCTCAGCATTTGGTGCGGGTGCGTGCGCTTTTGCCAGAGCTACAGTCACTTATCTGGGAAAAGAGGTTGGTCACGGGAAAGTTGGTGTTCTCAGTGCAAAAATAATGGCCATTGAACGTTTCTCACCTCCGACGACGAAAAAAGAGCTAATGCGCTTTCTAGGGAGGGTTGGCTATTATAGGAGTTTTTGTCCAAATTTCTCAACCGTTGTCGCGCCATTAATTTGCTCAAGGCTTCAGCTAAATTTTGTTGGTCGGAGAAATGTGAACAGGCTTTCCAGAATGTTGTTAACCACTGCTCCAGTACTCGCAGCTCCTCAGCTTGATCAGCTGTTTATAGTTCAAGTCGACGCAAGTGATGTCGGAGCCGGAGCAGTGTTGTTGCAGACACACGGGGTGGATCACCCCGTCTGTTTCTTCTCCCGAAAATGTAATGTACACCAGCGAAATTATTCGGTTATTGAGAAGGAAACACTGGCTTTAATTTGGTGTCTCCAACATTTTCATGTGTATGTGGGTGGTGGAGCACCAGTCGTCGTTTATTCCGACCACAATCCTTTGACGTTTCTTCATTCCTTACATAGTCCAAGTCAGCGCTTGATGCGCTGGATTCTTTTATTACAGCCCTACAACCTTCAAATTAAACACATTTGCGGGGCTGATAATGTACTGGCTGATACATTATCACGTGCTCCGATAGAGTAAAACTAATGTAAATGTAACTGTAACAATTGTTCTTTATTCTCTTTTTTCCGCATTCTCCTCTCCTCCTACTTGCTGTTCTTCCAAATCCTTAATTTGCTTTCATAGGATCCCGATTGCTGGAGTGTTAGAACTGGTGAGCTGGTGCGAGAGATGAATTCCGGTAAAAATGGGTATTTTTGGGAGGTACATTTACATGGGTTGTTGTTGTACTTTTTGTTAGTTTAGTTTTTTATTATTTTATTATTATTATTATTATTGCATTAATTTCATGTTAATTGGGTTCAACTGGGGGCCGAATTTTTTAAGGTGGGTGTGACGGCTGCAGGCTGCAGGCCGTTCTTCCTGCTTGTGCGCTTTCTTCTCTCTCTGTCTCCCTTGCAGGTAATTGCTGGCGTGGCTAAGGCATTCCCATTACGCTACTAACCAGCAGGTGTATAAAGGGTACACGGTGCACCCCTGAGGGGGGGCTGGCGCTTGGGCCTTTGGCGCTTTGGAGAGCTGCCGTCTTATTCTTTGTTTTGTTTTAGCATCCACTTACATTCAACATACTTTTTGCTACATGCACTTGCGAAAAGTTGGTCCATCTCAACATGGCCTTTTGAGCCAGGCTAACATGCACCCTGTAATATAGGGATTGTCAAAGTTTTTTTTGGTCTGTCATTTTCTGGTTTGTCCTCCTTTGTTTGGTTATGGCCTAGATTTTACGGAAAAATGTTTTGTCCCCCGGCCAGGCTATAACATGATTTTTCTAAATATAATTGAATTATGAGGATGAAGAATCTTATGGTATGTTGGTCTCAAGGGCCCACATCAGCCTGGCCTATAATCAACTCATTTTTTTTTTTAATGCTTTAATCGCCCTATCTTCAGTTAAGATGTTCAGAACTGCACCAAATGTTATGTGTATGATTGACCTGGCATTCTCTGGGGGTATGCCAAGTTTCGTAGAATTTCATCCATGGGGGGGTCTAAAAATATTAGGTTATGTGTACATTTAGTGACTGTACACTCATTGGCCTGTGGATGGCGGTGCACACATACACATGCACTCACACACAGGCACCCACATACTATTGGTATTAGAACGGCCGATACATAATTACAAATTCAGTAGGATTAAAAGAAAGCCAAATATTCATTATCATCATCATGGCTGCATTTCCAGTACTGACGATAAGTAGTCGTTTGTCCACTAGATGGTGCATCGTTGCAGTGAGACGTAATTTTGTTGGAAGTTAAAAGTGGGTTGGAAAAACAATGGACGCTTCCTACAGGACTGTAGTTTACCGCAGAGAACATCTAATAAGGATAGGATAGTGTTAATTTTGTCACCTATTTTTAATTTAGTCTTAGTCTTAGTCTTGTGACCTAAATGTCCTTTTAGTCTTTGTCATATTTAGTCATTCAAATATAATTTTTTGTTAGTCAAGTTTTAGTCAACTAAAAGTCTCGTCATTTTAGTCTAGTTGTAGTCATAAGAAAACTAAAGGTATCTTAGTCTTAGTCAGTTTTAGTCAACACATTTTAGTCTTTTTTTATAACAAATTATTTCTGATTACCATTTGAGTCAAATAGTGTTTCACACATCTCAATTTTCCAACAATATTGTGTGTCCACAGGGCTACTCGTCTGTTATAATTACTCATTCTGATTTTTTGTCAGTCAGTATGTTTACATGCACAGGTAAGTCGAGCTACAGTTGAAGAGTTCAGTTCTAAATCCGTCTGACCACTTTTCTTTTAAATGAGCATTTAAATTCAGTCTCCTATAGGTTTTTGCCTATAAATCGATATTTCAGACCAGGAAAGGAGTGGTATTTAGTGGGTTTAGAAGTTAAATTATTTGATTAGCGTATACTATGTGTGGAGAGCATCCCCTCACCATCTTTATCTCATTTTTGACATAGGTGGCATTTAGAGGCTTTTGCATCTGAACCCTTCAGTTATAGCTCGGCTGGGATTTGACCATAGACAGTAAAGATTTGACTGGACCACTGTCATATAAGTGAGACCAGTGTTTCTCAAAGTGTGGTCCGGGATTCTGGTGGTCCTAAAGCTATCTCAAGTGGTCCGTTGAGCAGGCGTGGTAAAATATAATATAGATGAGTTGTTTTGCAATGTTGTTTGCAATATTGAACCAACTTGTATGTAAAAACAGTTCTGCAACACTGTCTATGTAAGATATGCCAGTTTAAATCATACAGTATGAATCACACACAATAAGCAAAGTGCAAAGACAATAAGCAAAGGTGGTTCAGTGAGTAGGCCTATAGTGTAGACTAATTATAGGCTACTGTTGAAGTAGATCTACATTTTTTTTTTTAGCTAGGGTTAGTTAAGTGGTCCTGAAACTGAAAAAGTTTGAGAAACACTGTCGAGACCAAAGTATTAATGTTTTACTCCCGCTAGATGGCTATATGCTTCAAACACAACATTCCCCAAACAGACTCTCCATCTTAGCCATAGCTAACTTGCTAGCGAACTTTCCATATTAGCTAACTTGCTAGGAAACTTTGCATCATCAGTCTAACTAGTTAAATAGTTGACATTACATGATGAACATTTTCGTATGGACATTCTGGTGGATGTTAATTTGTATGAGAGAAGCTTCAACTTCTGGGTATGTAGCATTGTGGCATAAAGATTAGGTAGTTAGTTGGTAACTCTGGCAGAAATCTCCAGTGTTCTTGTTCCATGTACTTTAGGTGTTGCAGCCACAGGGTTGCAGCAACAGCACGTGACTAGCCTACAGGAAAGCTGTTGGGCATTATGAACTCATTCGAATATTTTGAAAACATAACAGCTAGATATTCTGTCTTCTCATTTTGTAGACGAAAATGAAGAGAGATTTTATCTTAGTTCTTATTTCATGCAAAACATTTTAGTCTCGTCTTTTCGTCAAAAATAATGCATCTTAAGATAGTCTTAGTCAGTGTTTCAGGACATTACTGCCGCCTCGCCATCGCCTCGCCTTAGTCATGAAAAAAAAAAAAAGGTCGCTGATCTAACATATTTCCTCTCGCCTCGCCTGACCTAAATTAACACTAGGATAGGACGATGTTCACATGAAGCCTAAATAAATCTGAGGATGTTTATCGGACATGCTTGGTTTTACTGCAGGTAATGCTAATCTTATAATATCAATAAGGAATTAGGTAATGTTACGTTAAGCGTTGGTTGAGTGATGGAGGCCAATTTGATTGATTGCATTTGTAGAAAACTATAAATGCGGTTATACCAAGCAAATTGATAGCAGCACTGTAATTGTATCTTTTGACTGTCATTTGTTACCCCGCTGCTTTGTTACCCCGCTGCTCATCCAGCTACACTGGCTACCTATGGCTGCCCGCATCAAATTCAAGTCTCTAACGCTTTGCCTACAAAGTAGTCTCCGGTTCTGCTCCCACCTACTTGAATGCCCTCATACAGACTTACACTACCTCCAGACCGCTGCGCCCTCTGATCTAACGACGCCCTAGCTCTACCACCGTACGCTCAAGCCAATCCAAACTTTTCTCATCTGTTGTTCCTCGTTGGTGGAACACACTGCCAGTTCCTACAAGGGCAGGGACATCCTTTTCCACTTTCAAAAACTCCTGAAGACCCAGCTCTTTAGAGAACACCTACTCATAGCAACACTTACAACAAGTCTTACTGATCCTAGCACTCACCAGCCGCTTTTAAACTGACAAGTAACTGTTAAAAACAGCACTCACCCCGACGACTTATTCTTACTGTACTCTAATGTTTTTTTTTTAAACTGTCCTAAAATTGTGAGAATTGTTCTAAAAACTTACTGTTTACCATGTTGTTAGTCGCTTTGGTTAAAAAGCGTCAGCCAAATGTAATGTAATGTAATGTAATTTGTTGCACGTGCTACAAAAATCATTCTGTGCAATAGAAGATTTACCAACGTTACACCGGTCTAATACAGTTTTGCCTATACATGCGGGAGACTGAGAAGCCTGTTTATTTTGTTTTAAGTGCGTGCAGGGTGTGAGGGGAATCAATGTGCTTTGATTCCAGCTTGGTAGTTGTAGTCTGTGAAATTAAAAAGCACGCGTTGTGTGAAGTATCCAAACAATGTGGTGTGAAGTATCCAAACAATGACACCTTCATTTCATTATGGCTGCTTTAGCAACACACCTTAAGCTACTGGGAAGCTAACAGCTTTCTATTAGGATCTAGTTTGTTAGTTACAGCTAACAGCTTTTTGTCATAACTCCCTGATGCATTTTTGCATTTAGAATAGCCAGAGCGTGGATATCTCAATCGAAAATGAAACAATATCGGGTGCCTATGGACTAGGCTGGATGAACCCAGCCTGATCTGCCCGCTATTTATTTTTTTGATTTCTTAAAAGATTGAGCTTGGTCTGGTGAAAGCCAGACTAGCCATGGACCTCAGTTACACAATGCAAGGGAACATGAATCAGCCTATATTTGCACGAACAATAACGGACAACAGCTCTTCAACTTTGGCCTGTTAAAATGTGTATGAACAGTCTAGCGACTCATTTCATCAAAGCCCATTTGGACATGTCAGTTATTTGCACCACTGGTTAGATGTAAAACAGCATTTCGTTTCAGACTACTGTTACTTAATTTGTGCATTAACAATAACGTTTCAGACTACTGTTAGGCCTACTTAATTTTTGCATTGACAATAAAGTATTACATGAACTAAAGATGACTAAAATCTTATGTAGAAAAAGAAACATTCACAAAAAATCCATCCATCCAAAAATGACCTTTGTTTTTGATAGCTGTTGAAAACGGCATGGAACTGACAGAGATGTTTTTGTTTATAAATAAATAAATACATACATACATGCATAAATAAATTATGCTGATACCTTTTGCTTTTCCCAAATACAATGTAGCCTACAGGTGTAAGTGACCTTTCATCAATCCAGTTGCAATGGATGAACTGTGATGAACTGCCCTTCTTGTGATTGTTTAGAGATTTTAAAGGTTTTATAACAATGCTACATCTTTGGCTATTCTACAATCTATTCACCTTTTCAGCACCAGTAGGCTACTTTCTGTGCAGCTGCACACACACACTCAGGCATGCCAAACAAGCATACACAAAAGTTTCAAGAGTGGGGGATGGAGTAAAATATGGAGACAAATTGAAGTGTGATTTATTTTCGCGGAACGGATGTACATGACTGAGCGGCGGTCATATTTTGTACCGCTATGCGGTACATCTAGTTTTGTATAGTACCATTTATTCACAAAATTCAGCCAATATGGAAAAATAATAATATAACATATTCAATATACGGACAAAGTACATAATTCAAGACAATTTTATGTCTTATTGTTATTAGAAAGTAAATATAGGCCAAAACAACATCAATTTGTTGACAATGCATTAAGCTCTTATATAAATGTGGCCAACTTTGCTTTGTCTCTGCTTTAATACATTTTATAACTTATGTTGTCCAAAGTAGGCTATATTAATTCCACATTGTGATCAAGTAACATGAATAAATAAATATAGTAACTATAGTAGAAGAAAAGTAAAAGCAAGAGTAAAATAAATAATAATGAAATAAAATATATTTACAGTCACAGTGTGTCCACACAGGTAAAGCTGTTCGTATATTTCATTTAATTTAAGACCAGGATAATCAAACTAGGACATGGTTCAAACAACAATCATGCATTATTTCTAAGACAACACACTTTGTGTTTACAACTTTGTCTACATAGTACTTTTCGAATCTTTGGAAGTTGGAGGCCATAAATTAATGGGTTTAATAGTGGGGGAAGAATCAGAAATTGTATAGCCAACGACACATTACACCAATTGGAAGATTTACTGAACCATCCCAGCTGTAAAATACATCAAACAATGCAGTCACAATATATATGACCATAACTACAATATGAGGCACACAAGTTTTACTGAACTTTGCTCTACCCTCACTAGATGATATACAAACATGGACAATATGAGCATAAGAAATTGAAATTAAAACAAACTGTATAAGACATACTGAAATAACCACCATACTCCATACATGGTTGGCTGTTGCCCGATAACACCCCAACATTACCATTGAAGCATTGTCACAGAATAGTTTATGGATGTGTGATCCACAAAAGGGTATTCTAGAAGTAAGGATAACAGCTATTGCTGTTGCCAAATGAGAATAACCCCAGGCTAATACAAGCAACTTTAACACAGCACGTGGGAACATAATGCTGTGGTACTGCAGTGGTCTGCAAATTGCCACATAGCGGTCATATGACATCACTGTTAAAACTGTCATTTCACTTAATGCAGAGCAATAAATAACATACGTTTGAATCATGCACCAACTGTGGGCTATTGTGTGAATATCAGATTGCAAGTCCAGCAAAAATTTAGGGTAAAAACCAACAGTCCCGTAGAGTCCGTTTGCACACAGATTGCAGATGAAAATGTACATGGGCTCATGGAGACTTTTATCCACTGTCACAATACAAATCAAAGTTAAGTTGACTGTAATAATGAGGGTGTAAAGGACAAACACCAACAAGAAGTATTGATGCTTGTAAACTCCTGAGTCCTGCAGCCCAGAAAGAATAAAGAATTTAGAAGTAGATAAGTTCCCCATTACTTCAGGCATGTTTCACATGTAGCATCCACATACAATAATATACCAAGTAACATTTTATATTGTAAGACATAAAAGTATTTTTGATCAGTTATATTCACATATTGATGTTTAAAGCTGTATCTGAGTTGCAGTTCAGTGCCTACCTTTTGTTTTATGGTGAACACAGCATGGCTAATTTATACCTTAACCTCCACCTTAGAGACCTACCATATTTGGGTTTCCACTGATGAACACGGAAATACCACTGAAAGTACATGTACCATAGAGCAGTACATGACATGACCGTCACATGGTGTTGCCACCTGCTATGTGAATAAAAATAAAGCATTCCATCTCCATCCACTACAATTCCTATAAACAACACATCACATCTCTAGTAATATTTAGGCTACTTCAACATGGATGAACATAGATAAAAATTAGAAATGATATGATCTACCCTTAATTAACAAAGTTTTCATGAAGTCTGGAGGGGCAAGCGATCTGCAATCTGTCGATATGACCAGCTATAACCCCCTAACACCTTTACCCATTACGCCATCCTTCATCACTCCATATAACAAACATATCTGAACAATTTTATGATGTCATAGTAGTATTTAATTGTTTTTTAATCACGGCTGAATGACCAGCAGCCTCATTTAATTACTGACGTAACTCAGTCTTTTGTGCCATTGGTTAACTTTGTCAATGAAAGCAACATCCCACATTAAACATAGAAGATGGTAGAGAAAAAAGCAAGAAAGAGGAGAATAAAGCTTTTAATTAAATTCAAATGGACATTTTATTATTTGTGGGAAAACATTTCCTTAATTAGCCTTCTTACAGAAAATCAGAAAACAGTGATATTGTACGATATTTGAGATGCATGCGCTACAGTTATCTCTAAAGATTGCTGTAGCCTACAGTGGTGGCGACTAGAGTTGCGAGTCAAAACATTGCTAAGGTGCAGCTAGAGAGTTCAGAGTGCTCCAGACCACTCTTACCAACGAATGACATACAAAAGACATTCGTAGCAAAGTACCTTTTGGGAAATTCATGAAAATGTTAAGGTAGAGTTTAATGTTGAGCTTAAAAACTACATAGCGCTAAGGCTTCGGGAAACCAGCCCCATGGTTTTTCTTGGTCAGTGGTGTTATCATTTTTAGTGCCATTAAAATAGTATTTTCTTGACTACACGTCAGACCAAACCTATTTTGACTTTGAAACCCGCTTGTGGGTGCGCAATTGGCGAAACGCAATCACTGTGTTTGGTATAAAATAGGAACTAGACTTGTGTCTGGCTTGACGCCAGGTGTAAGATAGCAAATGCAGTTTGAAATGTAGCTTTTTAAAGGAGAATTCCGTTGTGATATTGACCTAAAGTGTGTTGAAACATGATACCGAGTGTGAACGTATGTCTCATAGCCCATCTTGTCCCCTGCACTCCAAAATCTGGCGCTAGTTAGCCGATGCTACCAACAGCTTTTTCAATGGTGGTGCTTCGGCATCGGGCTAGCGATGCAAATAAATCACTGTTTTAGAGACGATTTATACAGACAGTATCTTAACGAAGTTTAGCGTTTGCAGCCATCTTTAATTTAGTCACAATAAGTCGAGTAAGAATGAACAGGTATGATAAGGGATCAGATTCCAAAAATAATTCAGTGGAACAGAGGGTTTGTTTTTTTCGAAACTAAGGGATATCGGACTGGGCTGTCGGACCAAAGGGAATTTTTCAGATTATTGAAAGGTCGGAACAATGGACCGTCAGGGAAATGGGCAGTCCCCGCGTGGCTGGCTGTCATCAGATTGGAAGTTGTTCAAATGGCTCTTTCACGGTTGCGGTTATTCAGTGAGGCGTGGTGGTTTATGGGATCAGTAGTTCCTTCGCTTGGAAATGAAAATAGGTACACAGTCTTATACCTTTGACCTTTTTGGATTTTCTGTTTGTTTTTTCTGGAAATGATATGTTGTATTTTTATGAGTTTCGGTCTAAAACTCATTAGTTTCAGATTTTTCCAGACATCGATGGGAGAAATGAGTGGGAAACTTACTTCCAGAAACTAAGCTGTCGAGCTGTATAGATAGCCGAAGTCACGCCCTTATACTTCCGGTCCATGGGACCTATCTTTGAAAAAATATGAACAGGAGTCAATGGAGAGATAACAATTATTTTTTGGCCCCATTCAAATTGTGCCATGAATTTCACATATGATGTCTGTGAATTTAAGACAATTTTTTACGTCAATAAAGTACTGTTGTTCGATAGACTTTAAAAGTTATTTTAGTTTTGTGCGAATCCGTTCAGTTGACTACATCTCTTGTCTCGAACAATGTACGTCACCAACGTAATGAAACGATACGACTAGCTGTTATGCTAGTTGACTGTTACATCTTGCTGCCAGCTATGTCACTTAACAGTAGTTTATGCACAGTCTATGGACGAATACAACTTACCTGATGTGTTTAATGCTCTGACTCATGGTATTTTCATCGGCAAGGGAAGCTCAAATAAGACCTGTTGCTTGTATGGTTGTACAATCTGGTGTGGCTGTGAATGGGTTAACCTCACCAGCGCGACTGGTTTGTAGTCGTTGGAATTACGATCTTTCACAATGTTGTAATTCACTTTTACGAATAATATAATAAATAATCGGGACCAGAAAATAATTTTTCTTTTGCCATTGACTGCCGTTCATACTTTTTCGAAACGGAAGGAGCGTGACTTCGGCTCTCTATAGACTATGTTGTCCCAAGTAATACCGAGTTTAACTGGCTTCAGCGCCACCAGCCAAAAGGCTAATAGTGGAAGTGTTTAGGGAAGGCTGCTAAACGTATCCAAAAGGAACCTTTTTAACCACGTATCATGCTCAAAATGGCACCATACTTCTGCAGTAGTATATCGGGCCCCTACACATAAAATGAAGCATCAGGAACTTAGTGTACCGGGAGTTTATTTTAAAAGACGGTTTTACAAGACCTGTATCTGTAGGAAGAAAATTCCGTGGCTTTCTGGTCTGGTATCGTCAAATCGGTGGGTGCGTTCGACCGAATCAGCGCTGCGCAGATCTGGCTAAACATAAGACATACTTGTATTGAAAGATTCAGCCAGATCTGTTTAGCCAGATCTGCGCTGCATGAATGTGCCCGCTGATTTGACAATACAGTATACTGGACCAAGAAGCTTCCTACAGATACAGGTCTTATAGCAGTACGTGGCTGGCAGATCGGTCGTACACAAGCTCAGAAGTATTTCTTTGGTCACAAAACCTGAGTTGTTTGATGTAATAATGCTTCTTTCTGACTACATTTTACAAAATAAAAGCATAAACCCTGAACTTATTTGTTTATACAGAACTACTGCCATTTTAGGGAGGATTATAACTACTATTAATTGCCTTCTGCCTCATCAAATACTTTGTTACTGTACTTAAATAAATTTTCCACGTATTTGTACTTTACCAAAGTAGAATCTATGTGCTGGTGGTGACTTTGGTGACACTGTGATTTTTTTTTTGTGGGGAAAGGAGCAACCCTAAAACATTAAAAAAAATTCCTGGATCAAACGTCATTTTGCGCTTAAGGGCCTCAAAACCAGCCATGTAGTGCATTGAGGTTGGTAATGTCCGGACCACGGACTCCCCCCTCATCAGCCTCAGCCTCCTCCTTAGGTAGGCCTGGCCCATCTGGCTGAAGCTCTGCCAGGCAACAGGAGAATGTGCAATGTTGTGTAACATTGCAGTGACACTGGTGGTGATTGATGACACTGTGACTGTGGGGAAAGGAGCAACCCAAAACATTAAAAAAAGTCCTGGATCCGCCGGACTGAAGACCAGGAGTCCCCGGCTGATTTGTTGGTAACACACACGACTCGCAGCGGACTGAAAGGAGTCCCCGGCTGATTTTCCACCGCCCGATGGTGCCTTCCACCACACTTCTGGCCAGACGATGGGCCTCATTGTAGGCACGTTGATGGTTGTCCTCAGGGTTGGCCACAGGTGTGAAGAGGTATGGCCGGAGGGGGTACCCACTGTCGCCGAGAAGTCGCCACTCATCCCTGGACGCAGTTGCCCTGCCGACCAACAGCGGACTCCCTGAAAACAAAGGAGTCGTGCGTGCTGCCCGGCCATCTCGCCACGACGTCAAGGATGATGCCCCGGTGGTCACACACCAGCTGGCAATTGATGGCCGCGTACCCCTTGCTGCCAATATAGATGTGACCATCATCGTGGGGTGTCAGTATGGGCACTAACGTGCCATCCACCACTCCGGCCACCTGAGGAATTTGATGCTCTCGGAAGAAATGCCCCTGGATCGCCGTCATCTCCTCTCTGGTGGGGAAGCCGACGTGTAGAGGCACCAGTCGCAGCAGGCAGTCCGTCACTGCCTGCACAGCCCGTGATACGGACGCCTTGGATAGGCCATGCCTATCGCCGACGACCTGCCGGAAGCTCCCTGTTGCATAGAACCTGAGGGCGGCTAGGAGTTGCCAGAGCGGTAGAAAAACAGATTGACGACACTCCCATAGACTTCCATAGGAAACAATGGCGGCGCTTTTTCCAGATAATGCCAATAACGTCAATAATGAATTTCAGACAAAACACATTTGGTTAGCCTTTTGTAGCAGGGCAACTTTAGATGATAGGCTGGTTGTCAACAGGTTTTTATTTTTTATTTTTTACTGGATTGCGTTAGCTAGTCAGCTCATTCACATACATAGTGTTAACGTTAGACATGCTATGAGGGGGAACACAAACTTTATCTTGATAAAATACATTTCATACAGCATGGTAACTCTATATTCAGATGTGCTGGTTATCAATGGGTTTGTGATTAACGCTCTTCAGGTGAAAAATGGAGGAAATTAATGTGATTATTGTCTTTAAACCTGATATATATTAGCTTGCTAGATGGCGAGTTTTATGGCGTTATGAACTGACCATGGGCTGAACATGACATGAAGTAGGCTAGTGTCCACGACTCGTGAACGAGGGGATTTCAGTTATGAATTTCAGGGGAAGCAGTAGGAGCAAAACCTAGACTATTATAAGTTGTTGTTGTTGTTACTGGTGCGTGGCTCTATTGTGTCCCTTGCCAGCCCAGTCCTGTGCCACTATCACTGTTCCAAACGGGACAGTGGCACAAGCAGTAGGCGGGTGTGGCACGAGCGTGGTCGTGGCACAGTATAGCGTCTGTAGCCTACAGGAGTTTTTGCTCCAACTGATGATCGGTTTCAGTTCATTTAGTTTTCAGTAATTTTACATTTCGTGCTGGTGTTCTTGGTGTAATAATTTTGATTGCTTTATCTGCCAAGTAATTTGTCAAATACATAGCAAAGTTTGCATGGAAGAGACTGACGTGACAAGAGGGCATTGCCTTTCATTAGGTCAGCTATCTTTGTAAGTAGGACAAATGTCTTTTTTGGATAACTGAAAAGTGTAGTCAGGTTAATAGGGCATAGATCACTCTGAAAGTAATCCCCAACAAAATCATTCTTCATGTTATTGTTATAGTTTTTTTGTGTACTTGTGGCACCCCCAACCAGCCTTGCAAATGGTTGGCTGTGTATGGGTATGTAAAACTCTTGCTGGCCTCTTGCTGGAGATGGCCTCTTGCTTAGGTTTCTGCTACTTACTTAATGTGTTGTCCCAAGTATACACTGAGTGTTACCTGCTTTGTTCTCCCTCCATTCTCCACTGTGCCTGTTCTGCTTATCCAGGACCAAGGATGCAGAGGACAAGAAGGGTGTGCGATATATGACTGGAATGGTCAGATAAGATCATTTTTTATGTTTGAGGTCCTCACGATGGGGCCCTTACACAAATGGAGTTGTGTTGATCCAGCATCTTCCACACCTCCCATAACACTCCCGACTCCAGCCAAATGTTGCATCCTCCTTACCATGCAGGGCTTTGAACCGATTTTTTTTCCCCCAATCGGTTCGTTCCGAACAGAAACGGAATTATAACGTTTCCGGTTATGAGTTCCACCAATAAATTGACGTTCCCGAACCGGTTAGAACAAAAAAATACTGTTCCCGGAACGGTTAATTTCGTTCCTGTCAGCTGTTTAATGCTATAGAATTATGTCATCTTTCTCATCCAGCTTAAACCAAATGTAATAATATTACAACCATTATTACATAATAATAATTATATTATTAATAATAATTAAATAGGCCTACAATTATTTCAAATGTGTAGTTTATTGTTAAAAGAGAAAATTTCCACACAAATGTAACGACACATGGTTATGCCACTCAGGCAACAACAAATTCCAACTGTCGGGGGGAAAGGCCATCCAGTAGGCCTAATGTTCGCTAGTCCATCATTAACGTGGAGTCGACAATTAATTAAGATGTGGGGTGGAGACTTTGTAATCCACCGCTCTCTCTCCATTCAGTCAGCGAATGTCTGATGTGATGTCACACAGGAAGTGAACCTCAGCCGTCATGGTAACGTCGCCAGGAAAATAATTACTTTTTTTTTTTAGTTAATTAGGCAACGAAAACTTTGAGGGCGAAATAAAACCGGTATTAACCGGTTACCATTATTTTTAAATAAGTGTTCCTGTTCCAGAACATAAAAAATAATAACGTTTCCGGTTTCGTTTCTGTTCCCTGTAAAATACAAAAAGTTCCCGGTTTTCGTTCCTTGAACCGGTTCAAAGCCCTGTTACCATGTCCCTTTTATAGGTGAACAGAGTACATGGAGGGCTACCCATCCCTTCCATATTGTGTCTTTTGTGTAGTTCACACACAAGTGTTGTTCAAACTTTGGAAACTGAAATCTTTTCATTTTTTGGAAACCTAAATGAGTGTCAGACCTCCTTTTTATGTTGCAGTGTCACCATACCTTCCTCCCAGTCTTTTTTGCATTTGTTCAAGTATATATAGGTCCATATAGTAATCAGCAAAACATGTTGACTCATTGAGTGCAAACTTGTTGACTCATTGAGTGCCAAAAACGTAATATTAATCTAACACACCTTATATGTGATTTTGGGAACTCTGTGGTGAATGGAAATGAAATATGACGATCGAAAACTCATGAAAACGCACAATCTGGACATTTTATCATAACTCGGTTGCCGCTTTGGGTCGAATCAGTGACGCATGCACGTCAGGTCAAAACCTCATGACTCATAGCACTGCCGCTGTCCTATTGCGTGCAGAGGGAATTTGAAAGACAACTGATTATCCCGCCCCTCGGACTGAACGGTGAGTGCCCAGACCTTACATTTTAATGTGGGTCTGGCTCGTCAGGCTATGTGTTCATAGCTATAACACAGAATATGCTGTGGCTGTACAAAATTCATCAACAATGGTCTAAATCAGCGGTCCTCAACCACCGGGCCGCGAGACATTCCAAACTGGCCTGTAGCCTAGGACATGAGTTTAAAAAAAATGCATGCAAACTAAACTCAATTTAATTCGCAATAATGTCACGTTTTTACATGACAT
Organism: Alosa alosa; assembly: GCF_017589495.1. Taxonomy (NCBI): domain Eukaryota; kingdom Metazoa; phylum Chordata; class Actinopteri; order Clupeiformes; family Clupeidae; genus Alosa; species Alosa alosa. The sequence goes on along the minus strand of NC_063203.1, from coordinate 20,928,812 downwards.
GATTGCACGCATGTTTGCATTTTCTTACGTCTGTCTGTCTGTCCCGCCTTCAACACTTTACATATTGCCTTCAGCGCTCCGCAGCCTAAGGTCAGCTCACTTCACTTGATCAGTTCTTGGCGAACGGTAGTGTCAGCACGAAGTTAGCTAAACTGCTAGAATGAGCAACAAAAAACAAGCATCTTTAGCAGGTCACTGGCCAGAGTGTTTGAGTTGCAAGAGGCGCTGCAGAGATTTCTTACAGAAAAAAAGTCACCGTTAGCTGCACATTTTAGTGATGAGGACTAGGTGTCAAAACTCGCTTACCTGTGTGACATATTCGGGTTGCTTAATGACCTCAACCTGCCACTCCAGGGGAGAATGACTACTTTAAACTGGCAGATAAAGTCGCTGCATTTAAAGCCAAGCTTGATTTGTGGGGACGACGAGTGGACCGGGGTGTATTTGATATGTTCTAAACAGTAGTGGGGGTTTTGGGAGAGACTGAGGCAGGGCCCTTTCTCTCGCAGCTGGTGCGCGATCACCTTGTTGCGCTTTCAAATGAGTTTGAGCGTTATTTCCCATCCTCCAAATATCCACGGCAAACCAATGAGTGGGTCCGCAACCCATTTGTCAATATCCCGAATAGTCCTAACTTGTCAGCGCAGGAGGAAGAGCAATTAATCTAAATTGCAAATGACTGTGGTCTTAAGAGTGTGTATGAGGAAACCTCTGGTGGGTTTTTGGATCAAAACCAAAGCAGAATATCCCGAGATTGCCGTAAAAGCGCTGAAAACGTTGCTGCATTTCCCACCACGTAGGCCTATCTATGCGAGGCCGAGTTGTTCAATATTCATAGTTCATATTGTTCAATTTTCACTTCTTCAAGTTCACGTTTTTCACATGTTTAAGAGTTCGTTACCTTCACTGTTCATACGTAACTGGAGCTAGTTCTTTTCAAGTAATGCATGCATGTCCTGGCTGCACTGGCAGCTGGTAGCAGCAGGACCAGCAGCAACAGGAGGAGCAGCAGCAGGAGTGAGGGGGCTCCTGGGATGGGGGTAGTGGCTCCGTCGCTGGCTGTGGATCTATGCCCCCCATTACATCGACCCCCCCGAGGGATGCCCGATGACGCAGTTGTCCCCAGGATACCCAGGGCCATCTCCTCCTCGGGGGTAAGGGGAGGTGCAGAGCTGCTGCCTCCACCTGTTGCTGCTATTTGTTGCCTAATCCCTGCTGCCTTTTTTTGCCCAAACTGGCAAAGTCCTGCCACTTCTTTCGGAGATCTACTCCAGATCGCCTGGTCCCCGACACAGCGGCCATCTTCTCCGCTATTTGTGCCCACACCTTCTGCTTTTGCAGGTTGGTGTGGGCACCTTTTAAGCGGTCAAAGATCACACCTTTGTGCGCCTCTATGAGGAGACGCACCTCATCGGGCCTGAAGCTCTGTTTACGTCTTCTGTCCATTTTTCTTCTCTCCAACACCGTCCGTGTTGATTGTGGCCATTATATAGGCAAGTTCTCACGTGAGCAATTACAACGAAGGTTAATTCATTTCAATTTATTGTGCTTACAGTATATAGCGCAAAAACATTACACATGTATCATGGTGCTTGTCCAGGAAAGAAAGTTGTCAGGGGGCAAGTGGTGGGTCAGCAGACAGGCCAGAATCCGGGCAGAGTTGTCATAGGCAGGTGATGGGGCCGTACGGGCCAGGAATCCAGGTAGGGGGACAGTAATACAGCAGTCAAGGATGGGACTTCAGGTGGGATGGGTAAGAGGAGGGCCAGGCACACGGATGGTTGATGACTGGTGCTTATATACCTCACAAGTGAGGTACAGTAAGGGGGAAGAAAGAGAAATGTAGAATGGGTTAGTATTACTTGAAATCAATGTGGTTAATGTCAAGAAGTGATCAGTGGTGCTATATATTGTTACAGTAAATCATAGTGAGAATGGGCAAGAGAGGGAGAGTTGAGAGAAAGAGAGAGGAGGGGGGGGGGGGGGTTGTACGGCGTGGCACATGAGAAGTCCATGACAGCACTATATGCTATAGCAGCATAACTAAGGCATGGTGAGGGGTAGTCAACACCAGCGCAGGTATGGTCGGGGACCACCATCTCATGCGCGACTGGGGTGCCAGTCACACGAGGACTCAGCAGGGTGGTCCATTCCGACATCCCCGAGATGGGTGAAGTTCCACACCGCACCATACCTAACTATGGGAGGCAGTAAAGAGGTATGTTTTAAGTCTAGACTTAAAAATAGGGAGGGTGTCTGCTAATCGAATTGAGGAAGGGAGATTATTCCAGAGGAGGGGTGCGCGATAGCTGAAAGCTCTGCCACCTACTCTCGTTTTTGAGATTCTTGGAATTACAAGAAGGCCAGTATTCTGTCATCGTAGCGGTCTGGGCGGGTTATATGGGACTAGGAGAGCTTTAAAATATTCTGGTGCCTGGCCATTAATGGCTTTAATGGCCAGGCACCAGAATATATTAAAGTCAATGTGACTTTTAACAGGCAGCCAATGTAGAGATGCCAGGATAGGGGAAATACAGTGGACAGTGCTTAGACTTGGCCAGCTTCCCTCGCGGTCCGCGCGCGGGATCACGCAACTTTAATTTGTAAATTTTCCAGTGACGCTGCAACGACGCTGCAACAACCGGCAGAGGTCTCAAGTGAACAGGGTGTCTCGTAAAAAGAAATGGAGCTGGAAAACCCTATACAGACTTCACTACAGACTTTAGCAGACTGGTTTAGAAATAATTTAATAGCCAGAAATATGCCTGCCCTGCCCTAATAAAGAAATATTTGGTTAACGGCGAGTGAATCCCGTTTGCAGCCGTAGAAGAAACGCAGGACAAATTAAACATTCTGGTTTTTCTCCGACGATGATAGACGATGATAGACAGACATTAACCTCTGTTGCTCAGCCAAATGCCTTCCTGTTACGTCCTGTTATCACGGGTTACAGGCGATAAACGATTTTGATGGTCACAAGTTTACTTCATTAGCGTTTTTTTTTTTTGATTATTAAAGAGTGTTTTCATTTAAAGGCTTGACTTCGTGCTTATTCAGAAGAGCATTTAGTGCTCTCCCCAATCCCAGACGTTCACATTGCATGTTTGTTTGTAATGGATGCAACCGCGAGATACGCTCATCATTGGGCGATATACGTGGGTGCTCCGTCTCTCGGACACCACTAAAACAATGAGCACCCACGTGTGCCAGCTTACAGTCCGGCTAAATTTACATTAATTTAAAATCAACCATCGCGAGTTTATGTTAAATTCAGCATCTCTCATAATGTGTTGGGATATGTTGCTGTCAATTCCCTACTCCATATACTACCACCAATGAGAGCGTCTCTCGTAAATTCCTGACACTTCCCACCTGAAAATCATTTTAAAAGTAGTCTGACAAAGCTTATCGTTTTGTGACACAGCTAAACACTGGTACCTCATAGAACGTCTATAACATAGCCTAGGTGGTCGCAACTCACAAAAGTAAAAGCAGATAGAAAGAACTCCGCGCCAAATCTAGCCTACAACACCAAGACAGCTTCATGCGCAGGGGAGAGAGCTAGCTAGACAGGTGCTTTATGATTGTTGGCTTCTGATGGTATCTTGCTAATTCACTGAACTGCATTAGGTGACACAAATGGTATTGCCTTTATCTTATAACTCCTTTTCTGGCGACTACCAGGCCTATGGTTTTAAAAGTCAGATGTTCCCCGACAAAGACATTGAAAATTAAGAATGTTTATTGACTTGAAAAATACACTAATTTTTGAAAACTCCCTTCATTCAACCCTTGAAGACATCGCAGTCTGGTGCGCTATGTAGATCGTTTCTCGTACCATTTAATTTCAAATTTAGGTCTACTAGGCCTACAATAACGTCATCACCAAATACATCTTTTATCATCAACCACAAAAAGTAGCATAGGCCTACTGTGCACAGTGCACTGACGACTGTAGCAGCCAAGGTAACCAGTTGTTGTAGATGAGAGACAACCCCTTTGTTTCAGATAGCCTGGACAACATGTTTACCTGGGTGTTGCCCCTACGTTATTAAATAATGGTAGCCTACAATAGTTAATTGATTCGCCGTAACATATTAGTTGGCTCAAAGAGTAGGGAATCAGGATGGAGAGAGTCACGCATGTGTTGCTTTTGCGGGATCGAATCCAGTTTAAAGGGAAACTTGGCAGGATTTCCCCCTCTGCTGGAGAAATTGTGCATTATGCTATTTCAAACTGTGGGAAAAGGTAATGATAAAGCACATGGATTTGTTTACAAGCTAGCGAACGGTTAGCATAAGTTTGGCAGAACTATGTGGATGTTACAAGGTAAGAAACACGATTTAAAACTAGTTTCTTGTTTCTCACTTCTCTTTCCGGGACGGTAGTCTCAATGTTGCAAAGGTTGGTTTTTCGCCTGAGGACACTAGGCGCAGGCGGGAAAGTCACCATTTTCACCAGAACAGGTCATTTAACCATCCAAATGATTTCTAAACGGGTTTATTACGTTGAAATAGTTGCCAAGTTCCCCTTTAATGCTAGTTTTCAAAACATATATTTTTTTACATGTCTTTTGTCCGGAAAGTGGCTGTAATGTAGCCGAGCTCATGAGGCATGAAAAGCGACTTCAAACCGCCTAAAACAACTTTGTTTGTGAATGTCTAACAACTGCTGCATGCGCATGCACGCGCAAAGGAAACCAGTAGGTGGAGAAACCAGAAGGCACTCAACACCGAACGATTTTAAGGCTATTTCGCATAGGCTACTCAATGGTGCTATTTCACACGCGTTTATAGCGCCCCCACTCACCAGGGGTTAGGTGGAAGGTAGCCTACAGTGAACTGTCAAAATTGCTCAAAATGGCGTTCGAATATCCCCTCTAAAATAAACACATGTATTGAATATATTGGAATATCTAGGCTATATTATTTGCGCATTATGTCAGTGATCGCATCATATCATCTGTTTTTAACTTTTTGTATGGTTATTGCTTGACAGGGGGAATCCCAAGCAGCTTTCAGCCATAAGGCATTTCCTAATTCACCTGACACTGATATTCAAAATGTTGAAACTATTTCGGCATAGCCTATAACAGGCATGCACACTCCTCACCTTTCGTTGAGAATTGCCGTTTTGAATCAAAATGACTGACTTACGTGGTTTGTGCAGAACCGATGAGGGGGGGGTCAACGTGAGCTGAGTTTACTATTGTGCAGACGCAAACACATCTTGGTGTTGCCAGAGCGCCATTAAAAATGTCAGCAACGAATGTTAGGCTATGTGCGTTTACTAAACATCAGTGGAAGCTTGTTGCTGCAGAGGCAACGTGAACAGAACGCTAGCGCAGGTATAGCCTCCTTTTGTGAGCGCAGATAAGCCTAGATGCGTCTGAAATGTCAGCTGGAATGTGAGCACGGCGAGGAGAGGTGCCTAGAGATGTCACAGGTGGGCTAGTTGAAACTTTCAACTTCTGTTAGCAAAAGACGTTGAGATTAGTGTAGCAACGTAGCATTGGCGGTTTTGTTTTAATGTTGTTAAAGTTAGCGATATGAGACAGAATAGACACAACGAGTTGATGAATAGGTTACGTGCTGTATTTGGTCTAGATCGGCAAAATGTGAAGCAAATACACAGACCTTATCAGTATAGCAAAGGCTAATGTGAATAACCTAAAGAATTAAATGTCTCCTAAACTGGGCTGTGCAAAACGTTTAACTCTTTAATTTCACATTAGCCTTTGCTATACTGATCTTGCTCAGAGACAAAATCAGTGTTGATTGACATGTCTAAGAAACGTTCAGTGACCTGATCAGAAGTAGCCTGTGCCTATAGGGTAGGCTACAGTTTAACAATGTAGTGTGAACACTATTCACACAACACAACTTTATTGGTTGGTTAAACAAACCAACTAGCACAATGCCACAATCTGTAAGTAACCTAGGCTGCAGGATAACACTTGTTATGAAACAGTGTGCCCTCCACAACACACCCACCCCCCTCTCCCCCAACATTATAAATCAATTACACCATATTGCTATGTAGCATAGTAATGTTATACACCATTTGAAAGCTTGGACACTTGGGAATCCATATATGTCAACCTTTTGTACAATCTGTATAGTGCTTTACATTGTCAGATTAATCTTACTATGTCTCAATTAAATTGTATCAAATTGCCCTCCTCCCCCTCCGGTGCTTCCCTACCTTCTAGCTGCAGTGTGTATCCTTATCAATAAGATAGATGCAGCAAATTGGGTATTGAAATAGTCACAGGAATCCATATTTTTATCCATTGTTTTATCCAATATTTGTTGTGCAGATGTATAATCCATCTTATCCACACCCATTGAACCAACAAAGAAAATGCAAAGACATTTCTGTAATTATTCCATAGTGTAGTCATTCCATCAGAACCTCTTACAAACAATCCAAATAGTCCAGAAACCACACAGTAAGGCTTTTATTTTCACAGTATGCAATTTGGGTAACCAAAAGTCCTATGGGGAGTTTCCATTGGGCATTTTACAAAACACATGAGCATATCTTAGCAAATAATGGTCTAAATGACTCATTTTTCATTTTATTTTGATCTACTTTTGCACACAAGACCTGGTTTAGACACAAAAATGCCCATTCCATAGGAAGTTAAAACATTTCAAATTGATTTTACAAATTAGTCTAGTCTACCCTATTTTATATAATGTTAGTCTGAAATAGTGTGTGTCTCAAGCAAGTTTCACCTGGTTTGGTTCAACAAATATTCAAACTTATCATCTTTATTCTAATACTATGTCTTCATGTTCAATAGGCCTGAAATCTTCAGAAATGTCTGAACTTCAGGCACAGAGAAAAAAGAAAGAAAGAAAACTCATGTAGATTGCTTAGGAGGAGAGGAGGGCCATGCTGAAGCATGCTGCCAAACAGTGCAACGGGCCCCTCACACTTAAGGAGAAATAGGAGAAGACGACACTTTTTTTATATTCACTTATTTTTATCATACATATTATATTTTTGGCCACAACAATTTTTTAGTGATTTTATAGTTTGTTTTCTTTGTAAATCTCTGGTTTTGGGCCATTTCATACTCCGTTGAAGCTATGCACTATTGTCACTTCGCGTGCCCTTCTCACCTTTTTCACCCCTGACCAGTTTGCATGCCTGCTATAAGCAGTTTAATTAAATGTAATGTTAGTTGTAAACAAACGGGCTACTTGGTGAGGCTTGGCCTCACAGATGCGCTCGTGCCTTAAATGGGCCTATTAACTGACTGCCCAATTCACGTTGGCTGGGGGGCAGGGCTCAAGGGTCTATGAATTGTTAATCCGGCCCTGCCCCCAACGAACGCAACTTTCCACCTCTGAGACATCTAGAGGACTCAACTCACTAAGACCTACAGGCCTTTTTTTTTACTGTAGGCTGTTGAAGAGTTTTGTATAAATCCTGTAATAATCCTCCTACCCCGCAAACCACAGGCCTTTTTTTTGGGCAGGCCTGCATTCGAAGCAGGCCTTCTGTTGAAGAGTTTTGTATAAATGTATGTATGGTGGTTAGAAGTGTAAATATCAGTTAGAAAGCTAAATATATTTATAATTATTAATTTGCAAACAAATAACTGGCGTCAGTGACGTCTTTGACATGAAGATCCCTGAACTATGCTTCTACTAGCATTCTACCACAAAAGGTTGAGAGGTGTAGTCTGTAACTACACAACTTTACGATAGTGGATTTTGAAAACAATATTGAACGTTCAAGTTTATCTTTGCTACTATGGTTTTGGGAAACACTAACGTGTGCACCACCTTATTATTAGTGTAACGATGCATTGACTATGTAAGTTCCAAATATGAATGTAATTCTCCGGCATAAAGCAGATGTATTTGTTTATTGTACAGAAAAATAAAAATGACATGTCAAACAGTCAATTGACTACATTGAAGTCAAGAAGTAGGGCAAATTAATTTACGAAACCAAAACGTGGGTCATACTGTAGTTGTCTAAGCCTCTATAGTGTAGCCTGTTAAAAACGTTGCAGAAGCCTACCCAAGGCTACAGATGAATTCTGAACAGTTATTATCACACCACTGTTTTGATTTGCGTAGTTGCGTTACCTCACCTCAACACTGACAATAATGTAGACAGCAAATTTCGATTTCGATTTTCGTTACCACCGTGTAGTCAAGCCTTAAGCCATACCCAAGTAGCCTAAATCAAGGTAAATCAAACTTTTTCAGAAGGGGCGGCAGGCAGAGCGCTGTACAGTGGTAGAGCGACTCACAGTGGCTGAAAGTGGTACTAAAGCTTCACGCAGCTTCACGCCTCATAATGCGCGACTGAAGTGGCCATTTGAAAGCGATGCCCACTGTATGTTCATATTTTTTAGTTCTAGTGAGTGTGCGAGCAGCTGCATTTTGAATAAGCTGTAAGCTCTTTAGACAGGTGTTATTGCAGCCAGCATACAGAGCATTGCAATAATCAATCCTTGAGGTACAAATTGTCTGCGGTTAGAAAGGTATGATCTAAACCAAGCGAGTGCTGAGTCTTTAATGCCTATCAAATGTTCAAGCCTGTGAAGTAGTATGTCATGGTCTATGGTGTCGAAGGCAGCACTGAGGTCCAGGAGGACTAAAATTGATATATGTCCATTATCGGCAGCAATGAGGAGGTCGTTAAAAACTTTAACTAAGGCTGAACTTTAACTTAAGTACTGTGGTGAGCTCTGAAACCAGACTGATATAATTCTTGGATTTTATTCATATGTAAGAAGGCACTAATTTGTTTGGACACTATTTTTTCTAGTATTTTCGACAGAAAAGGGAGATTAGATATACGCCTATAGTTGGCCAGGCTGTTAGGGTCAAGGGTAGGTTTTTTGAGGGATGGCTTAATAACAGATAACTTAAACGACTGTGGTACATGCCCTGATAGCAGTGAGTTATTTATGATCTGTAGCAAAGCATTGTCTGTGTGGTGTACCATGGAGCACGCCTTACTTGTTTCCTTACTCTCTTTTTTAGTGGTGCTACTGAATCAAGGGTTGAGTGTAATGAGTTCATCACATTATCAGTTAACAAGTCGACCTCGGTTGGATTAAGGAAAGGGCCTTCTTATACCACATGGGTCCGGAAGGGGGCAAACGGAAGCAAGATTTTTTCTAGAAAGTCTGCATTAGTTTTTTCAGATAGGCCGCGGCTGTAGTATTCAGCTAAATTGGGTACTGCATATTGTAATGTCATTGTAAAAGTAATTAGATGGTGGTCAGTTAAGGTCGGGTGTTGTGGCAGAACTGTTAACTACTCTATGCTTATGCCGTATGACAAGACCAATAGTATGGTTATCTCGGTGTGTGGGTGAATTAACATTTTGACAGAACCAAACATGTTCAATTAGGGATTGAAATGCAATTGTGAGACAATTCACATTATCCATATGAATATTGAAATCACCCAATATAAGTATTTTTTCAGTTTGGATGGTTAAAGTGGAAAGGAAATCAGAAAATTCTTCTAAGAATTCAGTGTAGGGGCCAGGGGGTCTGTACAATGTGACCACAGTTACAGGCTGATTAGTTTTCCAATCTGGGGGTAAAAAATTTAGGACTAGAACTTCAAAAGATTTAAACTTGTGTGTAAGCTTGGGAGATGTGAGAAGACTAGATTGATAAATTGTAGCTACTCCCCCCTCCCCTGCCAGTGTGGCGTGGTACATGATAATTAAGATGAGAGGGAGGTGTAAAATTAAATCACCTACATTTCATCCCAAAATAATGTTTTAATTTAGCATGCTGTTGTGAAAGGACATGTGATAACGGAGATATGCATTAATTTCAGAAGGAAATTACTGTTTTATTTAGGACACTTTCTTCCGTAGACACGTGTCTTCCGCCTACGAACACAGTCGCGATATATTCAGCACTGCTTCGGTGGACAGTTCCCCTTAAGAGCGTCTTAAGACCAGTGCATGCGCGTTCACGCTACGAACATGTTCGGGAAACAGTCGGAAAAACCAAACGAACGATTGTAAGATGAATCGTAAAAAACCCTCTTAAGAGCGTGTCTCCGTCGTTATCGGGAAACTGGGCCCAGGGCCCTGTTCCCCAAAAGCATTGTAAGCCTAAGAGCATCGTAAAGTCCCTCTTACGAATGTCTAAGATTTGCCAACTGTTTCCCGAAACCATCGTAGCTTAAGAGCATCGTGAAAACACTCGTAGATCTACGTGTGCTCCAGAGTTCTCGTTACTGGCTAAGAGCGTCTTAACAGGCACTTCTCACTGAGGTCACCAACAGGACATACAGGGGCATTACAACTTAGAATACATTAACCAACTTACATTCCCATTCTTTATTGTGTTTAGGCCTACTTCTGATGAATCAGATTTTAGCGTGCAAAATAGCATACATTTAATGGTCATAATAATGTGATTAAAAGCGGACAAAAATCAAGTGAGACGTTGCCAGAATAGTTTGCCATTATCTTTGCTAAGTGAAGGCTATATCTTAAATAATTATTATTTATGTCTGTGTGTGGTATATAGCCTACTTGGGATGCTTACATGCGGATGTCAAAGTTTTTTCTGTTTTCGTATTGATGTGAATTAAAGTGTAGATCCGAAGTTTAAACAGTAAGCCTATAGCTGTGACCTGCAGTCACCTGACATCTCCATCAAATTACAGGATATTTTAGAACTATTAACGTGGACAGCTCCCCTTGAGAGCATCTTAAAGGAGAATTCCGGTGTGATATTGACCTTATGTGTGTTGAAACATGATCAGGTCGCTAGTTAGCTGATGCTACCAACAGTTTTTTGATGGGGTGCCTCAGGCATCGGCCTAGCCATGGAAATAAATCACTGTTTTACACCATTTACGAGGCTCAAAGTAGCTCCACACTTCATTGGTAGACTTCCGAGGGCCTTGACATTTAAAACGAGACATTAAGAACTTTGAAAAAGCACTGGTAGTTTATTTACAAGACTATTTATACAGACAGTACCTTCAGGAAGTTTACCGTTTGCCGCCATCTTGAATTTAGTCACGATAAGTCGAGCGACGAGCACAAATGAACAGGTATGATGAGGGATCAGATTCCAAAAATAATCCCGTGGAAATGCATGGATTCCAGTTGCTGCTACTGGAAGTAGCATTTTCTAGTGCAAACCGTATGGTAACGTTAGGCTACCAGACAGGGGCAGTCGACCCGGGGTATTTTGTGTATCTCACATTGTTTTTTTTCTTCCAACTGGTAATTTTATTGCTGCTATTGGAACAATTGAAAACAGAACACGGTCCCAGTGGACGCAACCCATAAAATAGGAGTCACTGGCGCAATGCTACCCAGCAACAGCTCAGTAATGGCGCCCGCTTACTTCCGGTAGTTTTGCCGGATTCGTGTATATTCACCAGACCCATGGCTACACTGGACATGCAACTGTGTTCTGTGCCTTTCTCTGTCTCTTATCTGCAGCATTAGGGGCTCCTCTCCGATGCAACTGCTTCGCGGATCATCAAAGTTACAGGCTATGCCCATGCTTCTGTCACATGTCTTATCATTTGCGGCACAGATTGTAAACTATTATAGAACCGCTGGCTGAAAAAAAAGAAACATTTTCCAGATTAGGAAATATTTCTGAATTGTGTGTGATCACATAAAGAGGCATAGCCTACGGCGGTAGTAATGTGAGCACTCATTCAATGTAGCCTACGCGTCTGCGCAAGTGAAACTGAACCTTATCATAAAGACACCTTCTAAACAACTTTTGAGTTTCAGTACTTCTTCCACCACTGGCCTCGTACCTATGGCAAAATAATAGCCGTGGGGATGTCCTTTACCAACCCCACTCCCACTCATTTAGTGCTTAAATATATTGAAATGTCCTTGTGGTTTGGTGTATGTTGGTCAAACTAAAACATATTTAAAGACTCACATCTCTGAACACAAAACTGCAATACATACACATAACATGCCAAACTATGCTACTAACTAACAAACTATGCCATTGCTCGACATCATGTACATGCTAATCACAGCACCATCACCTAAGTTTTAAGGCATAGAAAAAGATCTCACCCCGGGATATGGTTAACTCATTGCTCCGTAGAGAGGTCTTTTGGCCTCAGTATGAAAACAGTAGAACCGCTTGGTATGTATGTGTCCTCTTAATAGTAATAATGATTCATATTTTGTATAGTACTGTTTATTCACAAAATTCAGCTGATATGGACAAATAATAAATTGCCTATTCAACAAAGTAATTCAAGACAATTGTATGTCTTCTTATATTGGAAGCAATACAATAATGTAAGCTCTTATTTAAATATGGCCAGCTTTACTTTGTCTCTGCCTTAATACATTTCAGAACTTCTGTTGTAGGCCATATTAATTTCAATTGTTAGATATCAAATCATGATCAAGTAAACTGAGTAAATATAGTGATGGGTAGATAAATATTAGAGGAAAAGTAAAAGCAATGATAAATACATAATTGTGAAAAAATTACAGTAAATTTAGTCACAGTTTCCCCTTAACTAATAAAGCCGTTCTTATATTTCACTTCATTTAAGACCAGGATAATCAAACTAGGACATGGTTCAAACAACAATCATGCATTATTTCTAAGATAACACACTTGTCTACAATGTCTACAACTTTGTCTACATAGTACTTTTCGAATCTGTGGAAGTTGGAGGCCATAAATTAATGGGTTTAATAGTGGGGGAAGAATCAGAAATTGTATAGCGAATGCATTACGTACACCAATTGGAAGATGTAGTGAACCATCCCAGCTGTAAAATACATCAAAAATGCAGTCACAATATATATGACCATAACCACTAAATGCGGAACACAAGTTTTACTGAATTTTGTTCTACCCTCACTGGATGATATACAAATTTTGACAATATGAGCATAAGAAACTAAAGTTAAGACAAACTGTATAAGATATACTGTAATAAACACCATGCTCCATACCTGGTTGGCTTTTGCTTTATAACATCCCAGCATTAGCAT
>NC_063203.1:20804870-20915307 GCF_017589495.1 Alosa alosa | reverse complement strand
TCACAGTGACAAGTCACTTCCACTGCAACATAAAAGTTGAAACCATGTTATATTAGAAAGCATCTAGCTTGTGACATGAAGTTTTAGGAGGTAAAAGGGAACAAACTGCAGTTAGATTGCCTTGTACAATTTGATAGAAGTAGCAGACCCCTCCAAAGGGGGGGATATGCCCAGATAATTGTGGAAGAGGTTATTGATGAATCCTGGGCAGTAGTATAGGTTTTGCGCGTTGCCTTCACTGCGGTCCAATTGGGAAAACTCTACGTTAATCTCCCTAAAAAGGTTGAAAATAGCGATCTTCCCATGATGAAGGTGGCACTTTGGTCCTCGTTTTTGCCATTTGGGCTCCTCTCAGGGTTATCAGGTCGTTGGCTTTGTGGTGATTTTTGCCTAGAAATGAAGCCAGTAAGTTCATCTACACTGGCTTGGACCATGGTGTTTGTCCTTAATGATGTAAATGATGTATTTGAAATGTGGTTTACGAATGCCCAGTGCCGTTTATTGGGCGCTACAAATGTCTATCAAATGCGTCTACACGTAGCTCATAACCTCGTCGGTGTCTCGTCATCGTCTTGCTGTCCCCCCTCCGTTCTGGAATCCAGGCTGCCTAGCAGCGTGAATAAAATTGCGCGCAAGGCAGCATGGGAAAACCCAGGCTATAAAGACTATGCACATATGAGAGAAAATGGCCTTGGCTGCCTGCAGAGTTTTTGCAGTTCTGGAGAAGTGCAAAAACAAAAAGTTGCGAAGTCAAGTAAGCCCTTATCGTTGGTACACTTGCTAAAGCCATTGCGGACAGCCTTCAGAATGTGCACCACACACAGATAATAAAGCTTTATTTGTAATAATAATAATAATAATAATAATAAAGCTTTATTTGTATAGCACCTTTCATACACAGAATGCAGCTCAAAGTGCTTTACATTTGAAGCATGTAACACAATAATAGTCAGTCAGTCATTATCAATCACTTTTCTTTGCTGTTTATGATATACTCAGCAACATATCAAAAATATAGAAAATGACATCATAAGACTGGCAGCCTTAACCCTCTTACCCCCCACAAGCACGCCATATGGCAACTGTGGCAAGGAAAAACTCCCATATTCCAGGAAGAAACCTTGAGCAGAACCTGACTTAATAGGGGGAGCCCATCTGCTTCTGGCTGGCTGCGCCCTCCAATAGTAGCAGATGTAGAATAATCTGAAAATGTAGTCTACAGGATAAGATGAGTTAACTAAAAGCTTTCCTGGACAGGTATGTTTTCAGATCTTTTTTAAAAATATTTACTGAACTCGCCTGCTTGATGTACAGAGGCAGGGTGTTCCATAGTTTGGGGGCATAATGGATAAACGCAGCTTCTCCACTTTGTTTGTGGAGCACTTTGGGTACGATTAAAAGATTAGAATTGGATGATCTAAGTTTCCTTTGTGGTTGATAAGATATTAAAAGCTCAGAGATATATGAAGGTGCTATGGGAAATAGGGAGCCAGTGCAGTTCAGCCAACACAGGGGTGATGTGTTCTCTCTTCTTAGTCTTAGTTAAAAGTCTAGCCGCAGAGTTCTGTATGAGGGCCAATTTCTTTAGATGTTTTTTGGGAAGACCAGTGAAAAGTGCATTGCAGTAGTCTAACCTGCTAGTGATAAAGGCGTGAATTAGTTTTTCTGCATCTTGTTGAGTTAAAAAGGGCTGCACTTTGGCAATGTTTCTCAAGTGGAAATAGGCTGTCTGAGTAACTTTACTGATATGGGGCTTAAAACTTAACTCTGCATCTAAGATGACACCGAGGCTTGTTACTTTTGGTTTGACCTGGTGTGCCAAGTTCCCCAGATTACTAAGAATAATATCTCGCTTTAGTTTTGGTCCAACCAGAAGTACCTCTGTTTTGTCATCATTTAGGTTCAAAAAGTTTTTGCTCATCCACTGATTAATGGAGGTTAGGCATGCAGTGAGGGAGCAAAGGCCATCTGGGTTAGTTGGCTCCACAGAAAGATACAATTGGGTATCATCTGCGTAGCTGTGGAAGTTTACATTATGCTGACTTATGACGTTTCCCAATGGAAGCATATATAGAGAAAATAGCAGGGGACCAAGGCAGCTCCCTGGGCCACACCAAAAGGCAAGTCATGTTTTCAGATACATGACCTCCTAGACTGATATAAAAATCTCTGCCAGTAATGTAGGTTTGAAACCAGTTTAGAGCATTATCAGAGAGACCCACCCACCCATAAGGCGGTGAATTAGGATGCTATGATCAATGGTGTCAAATGCCGCACTCAAATCCAGAAGAATAAGGATTGAGACTTTGTTTGAGTCGGTAGCTAGTCTGAGATCATTGACTATTTTTACTAGAGTCGTTTCTGTGCTGTGATTTGATCTAAAACCTGATTGGAATTTTTCAAGGATACGGTTTTCGTTGAGGAAGGTATTTAACTGATTACAAACAACTTTTTCAAGTACTTTGCTCAAAAACGATAGATTTGATATAGGCCTGTAGTTGCTCAGATTGGTATGGTCAAGATTTGACTTTAAGTAAAGGTTTCACAACAGCGGTTTTAAAAGCAGTTGGAAATATACCTGTTTCTAATGAGGTATTTATTACCTTGAGAAAAATGGAGACGGGTGAAGGGTTGTTCATTTGAAGAGTCGCCACACAGCAGCATAGCCCTCTCCAAGTACATTGTTGAATGCCAGCAGAACACTCTGCATTAATGCCCAGCTGTAGTCAGTTTCTATTAGAGAAATTGTTCTGGAGGTGTATTTGCCTACGGCAAGCAGAGTTTGCATTAACTATGACGCAATTGCTGGAATGTTGTGCTCATTACTCACCATGTCCGTGATGGGAAGTGGAGGCGAATTACGGCTATTCCCAGGTAGCACCAGTGAGTAATACAATACCCTTCTGCTCTGTAGGGGGATTTTTGCGACTACGCCTCCAGTTGCATCCAGGTGAAAAACTGTTCGTGAACTTCTCTTGAGGTGCACAGCCAAGATTTGCAGACCAGTTTCACTGTATAAATGGACCCCGAGAGGATCTATTTGTAGGTGCTGGATGTATCCCAGGATGTGTTTGTAGCCAGTGTCGGCATCTCTGAGAACCTGCTGGGTGAGTGAAAGCTCCACCAAGTAGTCACTGTGGAATCGGCCCTGTTGCCTCACCTCGGAGGAGATAACTTTTAAAATATCCCGAGTAAGGCTCCTGGTGATGTTTCCAGCAATAATCTCCTCTGTAGGGGTTTTGACTAGTCGCCTGCATGCATCATGCATACGTTTTCGGGAAATATCATACCTAGGTAGTGCACAATTTCATGCTTTTCAGCAGCAGAGAGATCCTTTTTCTTTCCCATATTGCTTGAAACCTGTTGCTTGAAAATATCATACCTTACAAATTTCATACCTTGTCCAATGTATTGCACAATTTCATGCTTTTTCAAACCTGTGGCATGCTTAATAATGTGGAACATCCTTCTTAAGTAGTTTTCCTTTGATTGGACTCATCTGGCAAACTAATTATCACAGGTGTCAGATTGATTTCAATGATCCAAAGAGCCCTGAGACACAATACCATCTATGAGTTTAATTGAAAAACAAAAAAATAAATGTTCATGACACTTAAATCCAATTTGCATAATAATTTGGAAAACAGTGTATATTATATATGACGTTTGCCAAAGTTTTGATTGAATTGAGTAGAAACTGACATTAAATCATGTTGAAGTAAAGGAACTGTATGAGTTTGGGCTTACAGTGTGTCACAACAATTAATAAAGCAGTTTGAAAATGAGAATGCACTTCTAGTCTAATAAAAAATATAAGCTATGCGTTGGAGCTATATGTGGTTTAAATTTCTTTAGTATTAACATCCTTGATTTATTATTAATATTATTATTTGTTAATGTTAAACTGGGTTTATGTTTCTTTATTATTTGTATTTTGTTTTCCATTATGGGACTTTGATTTAAGCTTACGTTAATTGAATGGGCCATCAGGTGTAAAATTTGCATATGTACAGTGCGCAGTGCTTCGACTTGGCCAGCTTCCCTCGCAGTCCGCGTGCGGGATCACGCGACTTTAATTTGTATTTTTCCAGTGATGCTGCAACAACCCAAACAACCGGCAGATGTCTCAAGTGAGCAGGGTGTCTCGTAAAAAGAAATGGATCCTGGAAAACCCTACACAGGCTTGACTACAGACTTTAGCGGACTGGTTTAGAAATAATTTAATAGTCAGAAATATGCCTGCCCTGCCCTAATAAAGACATATTTGGTTAATTGCGAGTGAATCCCGTTTGCAGCCGTAGAAGAAACGCAGGACAATTTAAACATTCTGGTTTTCTCCGAGTGCAACAATGATAGACAGACATTATTTGGACAAAATATAGAGCATATTAACCTCCGTTGCTCAGCCAAATGCCTTCCTGTTACGTCCTGTTATCGCGGAGTTACAGGCGATAAACGATTTTTGATGGTCACAAGTTTACTTCATTAGGGACTGTTCGTTATTTATTTAACCGGAGGAGTTTTGGGAGTATTAGTCAAAAAAGACGTGACCCTCCCTCGCCAGCAAGTAATTTTTTTATGACCCTCCAAAGTGATTATGAAAAATGACCCTCCCCTTCAATTTATTGATGCCTTCTGTAGGCTACTGGGGCATTTTGGGAGCTTGCATGCTACCACTCCTTTCTTAAAATGCCTTGAAAAGGCTGTCGTTTGCACAATTTCATAAATAATCACTGGGACCGAAACGGCCTACCTGTCAACTTTTTCCGGGTTTATCACGTACTGTATTTTAAGTTTTTTCCCCGTCTTAGGAGGAGCTGCAGGGCCGTCGCAATCCAACTGTCGTGTGTTAAATTATTGTGATTACGAGCCAGTGGTTTTAAAACATTATGTGTGACTCGGACATCTAACAAAATGCAACAGACTCATATCGTCCTCGCATTCGCAAAATGAGGACATACAGACTGCTCAGATAACAGGTGTACCTCCAGTTATGCACGGTTTTAGTCAAGTCATTTAAATGTGCTGGTGAAACAGTTGTGTACTCTATTGTTATTTATCCCCTATTCACCCACGCCGTCAATTCTGTGGCACAGTGCATTAAGGCCGGCTGATGACAGCCGCCGTTACGCAGCAGTTATCTGTCCCCTGTCCAAGAGTTCGAATCTGGGTTAAGCGTAGTTAGCTTTTGGGAAACGCACCCCTGATGTCTGATGTGTGATCAGTGGAATATGGGGAGGGAAGTGGCAGTGTTTTTTTGCGCGTCTGCAGAAGTCAGCCAAATATGAATGTAATTCTGTGGCATAAAGCAGATGTATTTGTTTATTGTACAGAAAAATAAAAATGACATGTCAAACAGTCAATTGACTACATTGCAGTCAAGAAGTAGGGAAAATTAATTTACGAAATCAAAACGTGGGTCATAGTTGTCTAAGCCTCTATTGCGTAGCCTGTTAAAAACGTCGCCAGATAGTATTAAATCGGCAACAACATTGTTTTCTGCAGAAGCCTACAGATTAATTCTGAACAGTTATTTCTCTACTGGCTCAATTATCACACAAGACACTGTTTTGATTTGTGTAGTTGCGTTACCCCCAACACTGACAATAATGTAGACAGCAAATTTCGATTTCGATTTTCGTTACCACCGTGTAGTCAAGCCTTAAGCCATACCCAAGTAGCCTAAATCGAGGTAATGTTTAATTATGCATGATTTATTTTGTTATTGAATTCGTAGGCTGGGATTCCTCTCGGCAACAATTATGTTTAATGTTAGCCTCCTGCTTTTTCAGAAGGGGCGGCAGGCAGAGCGATGCACAGTGGCTGAAAGTGGTACTAAAGCTTCACACAGCTTCACGCCTCGTAATGCGCGACTGAAGTGGCCATTTGAAACTGACGCCCACTGTAGGTGAAGTGGGATGGGTCTGAAAGGGCACCGGGGCATATGTTTTTTTACCAGGGATCAGAGAGGTGAAGGCTGTGTTTGCTGGCTGTAACTTGCTGACGAAAATGGTGAATAAACCAACATTGAAATGCCTTTTTTGTTATGGACATTGATTTTGTTTTTGTTAACGAAAGGACACATAGCCAATACACTATGTTTCTGGTGAGGTACAGAGGCAGGCCTGGGAAGCAATAAGACACAGTTGTATGTTCTCAAAAACATCAAACTTTATTACAGGAATATATTAGAATGATTGGCCTTTACATGTATGAAACTAATGCTTGATATTTGAGTGTATCAAAATGGATCGATGAAAAGTCATGCATTGTACATTCGAAGCAAAAAGGGCAGGGCAGCACATATACTCAGGCACTTGTTTCAGTGTTTGTGTGTCTAAGAGCAGGATGTAAGTAAGAAGGAAAGTAACACAATTCACACGAGCAGAGTAATGCCAGGTACAGCTCAATACAAACATCAGAGAAAAACAATTACCATGTTACTGTTTATCAATTAATATTTAATTCCATTTTAGAGCAAAATATCCAAAGAGGTTAATGAAGCAGGACAACAATCATCTGTTATTTCTAAGATAACACACAATTTTTTGTTTGCGACTTTGTTTGCATAGTACTTTTCGAATCTGTGGAAGTTGTAGGCCATAAAGGAAGAATCAGAAATTGTATAGCCAATGCATTACGTACACATATAGGAAGATTTACTGAACCATCCCAGCTGTAAAATACATCAAACAATGCAGTCATGATGTAAATGACCATAACTACAATATGAGGCACACAAGTTTTACTAAACTTTTTTCTACCGTCACTGATTGATATACAAACATGGATAATATTAGCATAAGAAATTAAAATGAAAACTAACTGTACAAGATAAACTGCGATTGCCATCATACTCCATACCTGGTTGGATATGACTCGATAACATCCCAGTTTTAGTATTGAAGGATTATCACAGAATAGTTTATAGATGTAAGATCCACAAATGGGTACTTTAGAAGTAAGGAGCATACCTATTGCTTTTGCCAAAAGAGTACAGGCCCAGGCTAGTACAAGCAACTTTAACACAGCATGTGGAGTCAAAATGCTATGGTATTGCAGTGGTCTGCAAATTGCCACATAGCGGTCATAAGACATCACTGTTAAAACTGACATTTCACACAGTGCAGAGCTATAAATCACATACGTTTGAATCATGCACCAACTGTAGCTTATCATGTGAATATCAGATCGCAGGTCAAGCAAAATTTTGGGATAAAAACCAACAGTCCCATAAAGTCCGTTTGCACACAGATTAGAGATGAAAATGTACATAGGCTCATGGAGGCTTTTATCCACTGTCACAATAAAGATCAAAGTTAAGTTGACTATAATAATGAGGATGTAAAGGACAACCACCAACAAGAAGTACAGAGGCTTGTAAACTCCTGATTCCTGCAGCCCAATAAGAATAAAGAACTTAAAAGTAGAGATATTTCCCATTATCTCAGGCATATTTCATGTATTATAATGCTATAATCTGTTGGAACATCATGAAGTAGCAATTAAAAACATCCTCATACAATCACATCACACCGAGTAACATCTCATATTGTAACATTACATCATAATTAAGTATTTTTTATTAAAATATTCAGATATTGGTGTTTAAAGCTATCTTATGGCTACCTTTTGTTGTACTGTGAACACAGGCACTAGATAGATAGCTCATTTATACCTTAACCTCCACCTTAGGGACCTGATGAACAGCAATGCAAGTCTGGTGCAATGCCATTCACTCCAGAGGAGGTTCTTTTAATAAATGAAGTCAAGGAGAGGCAGTGTTGGGCTGATGGCAGATGAGTGTGGCGGAAGTGTTTTAATACACTAAACAAAATAAGTAGTTTGTAGTGTTCTTAGGGGTGGCACGGTTCACAAAACCCACGGTTCGGTTCATATCACGGTTTAATGGTCACGGTTTTCGGTTCTGTAAGGTTCGTTATTTTTTTGTTTACCTTTAACACTTCAGAAATATCATACTTCAGCATTTGATGTATAGCTTATTTACCCACCATTTAGGCTACAGTATTAGTATAGTTATATCATGTAATCATGCACAAACTGAAAGAATTTGACTTGACTTTAAGCATCATTGAGACCATCTCTGAGGAAAGGTGAGATTTTGATACATCAAGAGTGAAGACATTGATGATGTTAACATACTTTTCATTTATTTGGCAAAAAAGAAGAATGTGTTATTGCATCTACAGGAATTTTATGTGCCTTTTTAGCAAACTAAGATTGACTGAAATATTATGGAATATTTTATTTCTACACATAGCCTAGCCGAGCTATGCAAGATATGAATGTCTCTCCTGTCACTCCTCTAGTTCCTCTCAACAGGGCTATTTGCTCACAGAAACTGGACATTAGATCGTCCGTGATGAATACCCAAAACACATTTTAATGATACTTTATTTTCAAGGGCTTGTGAGATATGAGGTTATTTACACAAATAAATTATTACTAGCCTACTACACGTCTCCCCTGCACGCAGGAGCAGAGGGGCCGCTCATAATTTTAGGTCTATAGGCTCATATTTTTTGGCCTATAGGACACTGACTGGATCTGCTCCTAGTTATTTTAATTCAGTAATCAAGGCTTACATCCCCAACCGCCACTGCGGTCTACTGATAAGCGTCTGTTATGTCGACCAGTCATAAACACTAGGTCTAATTCAAGACTCTTTTCCTCAGTTGTTCCATGTTGGTGGAATGAGTTGCCCAGTGCTCTCCGTTCCTGTGGTAGTTTTGTGGTCGTTTAAGATGGGTCTAAAGACAATCCTGTTCAACATGCACTAAGTTGTTTAAGCGCTTCTAATGCGTTATGGTTTGTATAATATTGTTTTATTTTCATTAGGCTGTTGATTAATTTGACATTATTGTTTATTATTGATATTCTCCTTAATGTAGTCTTGTTTTTATATTATTGATTGAATGGAAATTATTGTTTATTATTGCTTTTTCCCTAATTTTCATTGCTTATTTTATTAGGCTATTGATTGAATTGACATTGTTGTTTATTAATGCTATTTTCCTTATTATAGTTTGACCAACATTCTAATCTGTTCCCTGTTCCATTTTAAATATTATGTTGTTTTGTATGTGTGTGTCGCTTTGGACAAAGGCGTCTGCCAAATCCATAACCATAACCATAAAAGAAGAACAGAAAACAAAGATTACTCCCCTAGGAAAGAGAAAAGATTTGTTTATATTTTCTTTATTCTCCATGATCCCTTCTTTTTAAAAACACCAATTTGACCATGTGGAGGTGGTAAACACCTACAAGTATCTGGGTTTACACCTGGACAATAAACTGGACTGGTCAGCCAATACTGAAGCACTCTACAAGAAAGGGCAGAGCAGACTGTACTTCCTGAGGAGGCTGTGGTCCTTCAATGTCTGGAGTAAGCTCCTCAGGATGTTTTACCAGTCTGTTGTTGGCAGCGTCCTCTTCTATGCAGTGGTGGGGAGGAAGCTCAAAGAAGAAGGATGCTGGGCGACTAGAT
The DNA here is from genome assembly GCF_017589495.1 of Alosa alosa. Classification (NCBI taxonomy): domain Eukaryota; kingdom Metazoa; phylum Chordata; class Actinopteri; order Clupeiformes; family Clupeidae; genus Alosa; species Alosa alosa. The sequence goes on along the minus strand of NC_063203.1, from coordinate 20,905,799 downwards.
AGGCTGGTAAGGAAAGCTGGCTCTGTCGTGGGAGCCGAACTGGAGTGCATCACTTCAATATCAGACAAAAGGACCCTGAACAAATTGATCAACATCTTGGACAATGAATGTCATCCACTCCACAGCACTATTACAAAGCAGAAGAGCTTGATCAGCTGGTGACTTCGCTCACTGTCATGCACAACTGACAGACTGAGGAAGTCATTTGTCCCCAGGGCCATTGAACTGTTCAATGCTTCACTTAAGGGTAGAGGAGAGATAGACTTCTCTGCATAGTCTGTCTGCCTCTCCACCTTCTCCATGTTTGTGTACAGACTATCCATTAGCCTACTGTTTTACTGCTACACTGTTTACATGCTATATTAGCACATATGCATATCCCCCCCCCTCCCTCCCACTGCCTGGATTGTGGCCATACTTAATACTTTAATACTTGACCAATGGCTGTAACCCTACTTCAACCTATTCTTGCACTGATATAGTTTTTATGTTACTTTGTCTACATTATTCTCTTATATGTCCATATTTATTTTATGCTGGTCTCTAGACTTTATTCTGCACTGTTGGACTTACTTATTTGCACCATCACAATGACACTCACTCTCATAGAGCACCTTACCATGCATACAGGATTACAGGCTAAGTCCCTGCAAGGGCCTCATGCTTGATCATCCTTAAGCAGACTATGTGGATATTTGACTTAGTTTATTTAGTATATGTAGTATTTAGTATTTTTTTAATCTTCTACTGTCTCTATTGTGCAGTGGAGTTTTTTTATTTGTATATACTTATATTACTTTTTCTGCTGTAAGTGCATGTTGTGTGTGATGTCTGTATGCTACTGAGACCTTGAATTTCCCCTTGGGATCAATAGTATCTATTGATTGAAGTATCTATCTATCTACTTTGTTGTGTAATAAAGGTTTACAGCACGATGTGTCGACATTGGAAGTGTCAGGTTGTCTGTAGTAGGCTAGGCTACATGCGCTGGACCTTGAATATGCCATTAAATAAATAAATAGGCCTACCTAAATTGAACTCCACGTGGGTCTCGAACCACTACTAATTTGCTTTAAAAACTGCCAAAAAAAATGAAGAAAAAGTTACTCTGGCAGGCCCTATGAGCAGGCCAGCGAACCCTTCTTCTTTTTCTGTGAGCTTTTTTTTGCCAGTTTTCAAACGGAGTGCATTACCACCATCGGCTGGACTGAAGTGTCATGGCAAGTGTACCCTGTAGCCTCTTTCTGGCCGCCGGGTGAATAAGGTGAATAACACTTGACATTCTCCTATGACCTCTCTCACATCCAATCTAAGCTTATTATTACCATGCACAGACGATGAATGGTTTTTGGGCGAAACTTGTCTCTTTGTCTCCCAATAGCTCGCAACCCAGTTCCATGTAATATCACTTGGGCATTAGCAGCGATAAGCTAACTATGCTAGCTCTCTAAAAGGTTGAACTAACAGTGCCGCCGCTCCCACCACGGGCATCACGCACTGTGCGTAGGGCGCCAAAGGACAGACGGCACCAACAATTTAGCCATTTAGTAATTTAGTAACTTTACTGCAAACTGTGTTTCACTCTTCCTCGAGATCGTTTACAATGTCAAAATGCACCAATGCCATGGTGCATGCTAGGATGCTACTTTTTGGGTGGCTTTGCTGGCTTGTCATTATGTTTTATAATATAAGAAACTTTTAAAGCAACAAAGACGAAGCTATTAGGAGTTTGCGGTGATCCGACTGGATCCTACTGACCATTTTTAAACTCAGATTGGTAAGAGGGGTCTTTAACATAGCTGCAATCAATGTGATTTGGAACACAGCCAAGAATATAGATAGTAGTCTCCTATTTTGCCTTTGTAGAATGGAATTGGTGAGTATCCATTAATTCGTTTTCCAAGCATTTACATGAAACACATGATATGCGGAGCTGACTGAATTGCATTCCACTGATAGCTAGGTGGCTACTGCGGGCTCATAATTCACTTAATGGCAAACAGAAATGTGGGCAAAATGTCATTACATACTTCAATTTCCAAAGCAATGAAGGCTGCTAATAACAACTTAATATTGTGCATATTCTTGTCAATATTGTACTATCAAGGTGGCTCAAACAAACAAGGCTTGTAAACAGGAGCTTTTTTTGCAGCGGGGATGTGTGTGTGTGTGTGTGTGTGTGTGTGTGCAATTCTGTGTGTGTGTTGGGGGCACTAGTGCAAAGCAATGATCTTGTTCAGTGAGGAGCAAGCCGAGCAAGCAACCTTAGTAATGGCGGGAGTTTAGGCATAAACATTTCTTCTATAAACATCCAACACATTTAATCCAAACATTCACAATTGTGTAAGCAAGGAGTGTTGTTGGCACATACAGAAGACGACTGGCTAAATTGCTATTGGTTAGCACCATTAGCACGCTGCGCAAATTTGTTCAAAACTGTTACATTCAAGTTGACTGCTAAATTCTTATCATCTCAATCCCGATGTAAATAGAAAAATGTTTTTTTTTCCAAGACTCAAAAAGGCCTGTCCCAAGGAGAAAACGTATTCGTTTGAAACTTAAACACACGTGGGGAAACTGAACAGTTTTTCATGGTTGTGTTGACATTTCTATTCCCTGTGTGCCTTGATTGATAATGGAGGCGATTAAAATCAGAGAAAGGTTAAGTTTAAAATAAAACTGTTTAAATTGATGATTGAATAATTGATTAAAATTATTGGTCCTTATTTCAAATAGGTAAAAAAAAAAAACACAATAATTAACAATATCGGCTGATATGAAACACTTTTACCGTGATATCCTGAAAGCCATATCCCCAGTACTAAGTAGCACCAACATTTACATTTTGTCTGAAAAACGGACATTGGACACTTTAGGAGCTGATATGAAACACTTTTACCGTGATATCCTGAAAGCCATATCCCCAGTACTAAGTAGCACCAACATTTACATTTTGTCTGAAAAACTGACATTGGACACTTTAGGATGTGCTACGTATTACTAAAATTGATCATATGATGTCAATGGCATATGAAACAATATAACTTGTCATTTAAGAAAGCGCACAAAGGAATTTACTTTACTGTAGGCTACACCAAAAAAGGCTCCTGGCTTTAACTCTACAACAATATAATCACACCGAATTTTTTGCAGGTCTTGTAATTGTTGCTTGCTGTACACGCCGAAGAAATGCAACATTTCAGATGGGAGTGACTTTCAAGGAAATCGCAATGTTTCATTCGTCACAGTGCTCCCCTTCTTTCTCATTTATGTCTTTCTACAGCACATTTCATCTCTGAACTTTATTGAAATCAAACTTTGTAAGAAAAAAAAAACACAAGCACAACTTTGCATTAGCGCTGAATCATAACACCTACGTAACCATGTTATAAATGTGTTATGGGAAAAGGAGAAATTGTACGCAATTGACACAGCAATTTCCTGTTGCATTTGAATAAATGTGTTCCAGTACTGATGCTTATAGTTTTTAAATGAAAAGGAAGATGTAATCACAGACAACCAAGCAGCGTTTTAGTGAATTCATTCATTCATCTGTTAGTCATTAGACTTGGGCTAATAAACATTTGTGTTAATGCAACCCCAATTCATGAGAGAGAGGTAAATTATGAAAGTTCCAATAAAGATGACTAGTGAAATCAGGCACCAGTTACAGTATGTTTCTCCGGTGCTGCCACTACAAGGCACAGACACATTGCTAGTACACTCTCTACATGTTTATTCAAACAGTCAGGTACTGCCTGTTACATGAAACTAGAATCTCACGAAAATAGATCTTTTTCTAAACTTCATGAACGTTTGTCTAATTTCCTGACTTTTAAAACCATATATCACTGGCTGGAGAAAGGGAGGGATAAGAATGTAATTAGGAGCAATAAAAAAGGCTCTGATAACACTAGCTCTTGCCGGTATATCAGGATTGACACGATTAAAAATCACAGAGAAAAGAGACACAAATGAGAACATTATGAAAATGATTAAATGTGGAGAACATGTAGCGAACGTTTTCCTTCTTGCTTCTGCTGACATTGTCAGGATTATCGATATGATTTTTAAATATGACAGTATAATAATAAATACAGGAAGGACGCCAAGACAAAAAGTTGCACAAACACCAAATATGCTGCACACAAATGTATAATTATTATAACAGGACAGATCAACAATGGATAAGTTATCACAAAATATCCTAGGTATTGTGTACCTGCACAGAGATAGCCTTAAAGTAAGGTACATTTGAGCAACAACAGCAATAACAGGAATCAAGTTGCCAATTAATACAAGTTTAATCACCATGTGAGGGGTCATTATGGCATAGTATTGCAGAGGCTTAAAGATGAAGACAAATCTGTCATAAGCCATTACTGTCAGCATTGTGTAGTTGCAACCCCCATAAACAGATGTAATAAAAACTTGCATAAGACAGCCTGCATATGAGCCTGTATTGTCATCGGTTATGAGAATGTTCATAACTTTGGGCCAAACAGCAGAACTACCTATAACTCCATTTACAATTAAGCTAAATAGAAATATATACATTGGCTTATGCAGAGCTTTATCCAGGTAAATCAACAACATAATAGCCACACTAGCTATTATAGAGGCAATATAAATGGTGAATACTATAATGAAAAATACATTCTTGGCAGAGCCCATTTCCTTATAGGTTATATAAGTCAGAGTGACAGTAATGGAGGATTCATTCATTCCTTGCACTTGTTGGAAACAGACTTTGTGATCAGGGTTGGATCATGACTAGTGTGAATACTTACATAGTTCCTACCCGACATGAAGTTTATTTAAACCAAAAGGTCATGTTAATATAACTTTAAGGTCACAGACAGAATAGGTACTGTACATTGCTGGTTATCATAATCAGGCCATCTCATTGAAATCCGCCCCATCTCAGTACTCTTCTCCCATTTTATAGTTTTGTGTTTTTCACCACAGCAAAATCTTACATCACTGATAGGGGATCTCAAGAGTAAGATTTCCCTTAGGGGTGTTTGGGATTTTGGCTAAAAATATTACTGTCAAACAACCTTTAAAGGTACTGTAGAGTCAGAGATTGCGCAGGAAGTCACATTTGTTTATGTTTATACAGTATTTAGATTTATTAGCAGATACTTCTGTCCAAAATCACGTACACAATATATTTTAACCAAGGACCAAATGAAACACACCAGAGAGGTAGCTCACCCTCCCTTGAGCATTCCTAGAAAAATTCAAAAAAGGGTTTTGGACAGGCCCACTTTGTTTTTATCCAGTTTTTGAAATCGTGTATGATCGCTGACTGCACCTTTAAGAGGTAGAAGTAGAATTCATGTATTGCTGCAAAAGAGATCAAAGAAGAGAATGATGATAATATGTTTTAATAATAATAATAAGTATAATACATATTTTTTAATTAAAATATATTTTCAAAGAAATATTCAGACTATATAGGTCGTCCGTCCAGAAATGAATCTTCTGTTTAAAAAAAAAACTTCCCCCAACTACTCATTAAAGATCTGCAGGTATGTTGGCCAGAGATTTATCTTCTTGTCAGCAAAATCATCAGCTAACCATACTGTAGCATGTGTACAGAGTAGAAATTCTGCAGCTGTTGCGCTTGCATCTGTGTAGTTTTTGTCTAATGGAATGTCCAGTTCGATGTCGTCACTTGGTGTCCAGGTGACCAGCTTGCAGCTCTGTAGGCCAAGACACATTGTGATAAATTTTGTCTAAAAGAAGGATTAAGAGTGCATGTCGGTAAAGAAAACTGTATAATTTAAATTCCATTATAAGTTTAAAATACAATGTTTGTCTAATAATAGAGCTAATGTACCTTGGAAATCCAGAGTTCTCAAGAAAAAAAGCCAGAAGCCAGAGTGTCCTCCAAACACAGAAAATTGCTTGTGTAAGAGTGCACATTGAGCGAGTCATCCAAAGGGTGAAGGAGAATAAACTGTTTGATTCTGTTATACCTTTGTCAGCTGCTGGAAGCATTAATGACATTTTTGCAGTTGCTTGCCTATCAAAATAAACATCTTGTCACAGCATGGGCGAAGTGCTGTAGTGCTGACATGGGATAGGCCCACCAGTGCGCACCTGCATCAGGTAATTGGACACGCTCCTGAAAGCAAACATGTAGTATTGTGAAATAGATTGTAAATTCAAATCTTGTGAAATTGGCTGAACATTGGGTTAAGATGTATATGCCTACACCCAGTACACTTAAGACAAATGTTTACGTCTGGCAAAACACATACTAAACAACTTTGGATTTGATCTAAAACAGCTGATAAGAAAAGAACAAAACATTATGGGTCTATTCAAATGTCATGAAACATGCTCTTCAATCTATCAGCATATCAATCAATCCATCAGTCCATCAGTCAATTAATACATTATGGATAGCACAGGACAGCCTGTCAGAAGTTCAGAAGTAGCCTACTATGATATGGACCCCCGAAAAGCAGAAGAAATTCTGAACTTCAAGCTGCAGAACATATACCCCCCCTTGTTTCACCAAGGAACATTGTTATGTTCTGAAGCGGAGAGCGGACAGCTATGAAGTACGAGGTAAGTCAAGCAAACTTTATTTCATTATGTCAATATTTAAAATGCTATTTCCAATGTTAATGCAATGTACCCCTTAGATGGGGAACTGTTTTATTTCTGTAGGAGGAAACAGGATGAGCAGCAGCAGTGGGTGCATCATGTGCCCCAATTTTGGAAATTCAACTTGTACCCAATTTTAAAATGTGACAATACTAATGAAAAGAAAATGTGTAGAATATTAGCTGGATTAAATAGTATCTAAGGGGTCCACCAAGCCTCTAAAGTTGCTTCTTAGCAGAGCCTGTATCCCCGCTCTGGAAAAATCCTTTTTTCGTAAATAACTTCCAAAATAATGCATTTAGGCCTACAGTGTCAATGAAAGTTAAATATAAATGTGGCTATTTCACATCTTTTGGTACCAGTCTGATATCTCTAGCTTCACTGGTTTCTAAAATATTGCATTTTCCCCCTATTTTTAGCGTTTCTTTGTCCCATTATCTATAAAAAGCAGATGTGAAGGTAGTCCAGTCATGGTCTTATATGAAAATCCTTTTTTTTTTCAATATTAATATAAGTATAAGTATATATACTCTTTTGATCCCGTGAGGGAAATTTGGTCTCTGCATTTATCCCAATCCGTGAATTAGTGAAACACACTCAGCACACAGTGAACACACAGTGAGGTGAAGTACACACTAATCCCGGCGCAGTGAGCTGCCTGCAACAACAGCGGCGCTCAGGGAGCAGTGAGGGCGCTCAGGGAGCAGTGAGGGTTACAGTAGGTGCCTTGCTCAAGGGCACTTCAGCCGTGCCTACTGGTCGGAGTTCGAACCGGCAACCCTCCGGTTACAAGTCCGAACCGCTACTAAGAACACACACACTTTACATGTTTCCCTTCCTCTTCCTCAGGTTTGGTGTTTTCTTTCTGTCTGCTTCCACCACCTGCAGAACATTCTGGTAGTTCTTCTCCTCTTGCAGAGCCTATGTAGTCTGTGCTGAACTTCACATTACGCTCTGCGCTGTCATTGACCACATGCATGGACTCCAAGTGAATGAAGGCCTCATCTTGGTGGTTGCAGTGTTCAGTGGCTGTTGACGCATCATGAAAGGACCTGCAGTTCTTCAAGAATTTGCTTCGGTATTCACATGTTTCAGCAGTGATCTCTAAGAGTGCAATGAAGCCCTTTGAGAGACACCAGTGGTACTTCACAGCTGAGATGGTACCACTAGCCTTCTTCAGTAGCAAGGTACCAGCCGAGCACAAGAAATCCCTGGCCACCAGCTTGCTTGCTGTCAAACCATCTACCTCCTGCACATGTCCAAATGACAGATATGGCTCAGGTTTCGGCAAGCCCAAATTTCCAAGAAAGATAACCCAAAAGACGACACTGGCAAACCTGGGACCTGATTTGTGGTGTATCTTTCATCTTCTGCAGCTGGACCCTGCTTTCCTCACCACTGACATCTCAACCTGGCCTGCTCACCCAGCCTACAAGGAGGCCTTGATTCACTTCAAGTCCATGAATGTGGTCAATGACAGCGTAATGTGAAGCTCAGCACAGACTAGGCTCTGCAAGAGGCGAAGAACATTACCAGAATGTTCTGCAGGTGGTGGAAGCAGACAGAGAGAAAACACCAAACCTGAGGAATGGAAACATGTTAAGAGTGTGTGCTCTTTGATGTTAAAACATCAACATCATATGGTGGTTAGTTATTAAGAATTATGTATGTTCTATCTATTCATGGATTACCCATTTGCTCAGTCATATAATATGTTTGTAGGAGGTTTACAGTTTGTCTTACACATTGAAATGTAAGGTGTTCTAGAATAGGGTAAGTTCTAGAATAGGGTAATGTTAGTTAATGGAATATAATTTAAGATTTTATTGATAGCTTACTTTCATGCTGTTATTATGGAAAATCCCTGGCAAAGGCTATTTTTATTGTGTCTTCCCCCCAAAAATGACAACTGCCATATCTCAGGAAGTAATAAAGATAGAGACACACAGCTGGCACCAAATGATGCGCAATGTACATATTTATATTCAACTTTCTTTGACATTATAGGGCTAGATCTATTATTTTTGCCATTATTTAGGAAAAAAATGATATTTGTATGTCAGGCCTTAGTTGGAAACTTCAGAGGCTCGGTGGACCCCTTAGATATCAAAATCATTTTATAAAAATTTGAAAAAAGTGGGGCAAATGATGCACCCAAAGCAGCACCATTATGCCAAAGTGTTTGCAGCCGAGGACAGCCTATTCATCCATTTCCATGGCAGTCGGCATGGGGCTCACTGTGGTGTGGATCGCACTCTCCATGCAATTCTCCAAAGATTTTGGTGGCATTAAGGAGGACATTTCCAAATGGGTAAGTGTTATTGGTCTAGATGTCTGTGAATGTTATGGATTTAAATTGCCCAGTGTGAGGAGTGTCAAATGAAGAGGGCCTACACCATAAAGGACAAAACGCAATATAATCCAATAGAGGTGAATGCTTACATCCCATTTAATAGGCTTAAGAAATGTTTTAATGAAACAAAACATTATTGATCTGTGCTTTACATTTCATGTGTCTGAACCATTTGAACTGGTGGGAATGGATCTAGTGGGAAAGCTGGCAGCCACAAACCGGGGCCACACTTACATGTGTGTCATGATAGACTACATGACCAAATGGGTTGAAGTGTACCCAGGCCCGGATCTAGGCTGCTCAGATTGGGGGGCAAATAGAAATTTGGGGTGGGCACAATGAATACCCCCTTCCCCCCCAGTTTCACCTACAAATGCCTTACTTTTCACCTTAAAGGAGAATTCCGGTGTGATATTGACCTAAAGTGTATTGAAACATGATACCGAGTGTGAACGTATGTCTCATAGCCCATCTCGGCTTGTCCCCTGCCCTCCAAAATCTGGCGCTAGTTAGCCGATGCTACCAACAGCTTTTTCAATAGTGGTGCTTCGGCATCGGGCTAGCCATGCAAATAAATCACTGTTTTGAGGCTCAATGTATCTCCACACTTCATTGGTAGACTTCTGAGGGCCCTGACATTTAAAACGAGACATTGAGAACTTTGAAAAAGCACTGGTAGTTTACTTACAAAGACGATTTATACAGACAGTATCTTCCACGAAGTTTAGCGTTTGCAGCCATCTTGAATTTAGTCATCACCATGAATTTTTCGTCAGCGAACAGTACAGAATGAACAGGTATGATGGGGGACTAGATTCCAAAAATTAATTATCTAATTAAATAGTGCTAAAATACATTTTGGATTCCAGTTGCATTGCTACTGGAAGTTCAAAAACTGGAATAGATGGGCATTTCCAGAGGGATTTATGAATATCTACTTTTGTTATCCTGTAAATCAGAAAATTATGTCACTAGCCCTAAAAAAATTTTTTTTTTTTTTTTTTTTCCCGTCATCTACTTCCTGAATTTTTGGTCAGCATAACCGGGATAGAAAGTTTGGCACATGAAATTTGGTGGGTATGTAGCCCACTAGACTTTTTGAGAAAACAGGAAAAATTTGGTTTGGTCCCGGGGCCTTTTGAACCTTCGCGCTGGGCCAAAGGAAACCCAAAAATGCAGTTTTTCTAAAAAACTACCTGAACCGTTGGCACAGAGCATGAAGAGATTAGAATTATGCTGTATGTTGGTCTCAAGGGCCCACATCAAATGAAATAAACACCTAAATAATCACTTTTTGTGATTTGTGATAGAATACATGCTAAGGTAAAAATGAAAATGCAATATCATTCTGCGATGTTTTAATCGCCCCTCTCCTCAGTTAAGATGTTCAGAACTGCACCAAATTGAAGTGTATGATTAACCTGACATTCTCTGGGGGTATGCCAAGTTTCGTAGAATTTCATCCATGGGGATGGGGGTATTGGCGTCACATAGTCGTTTGTCCACTAGATGGTGCATCGTTGCAGTGAGACGTAATTTTGTTGGAAGTTAATCTAAAGTGGGTTGGAAAGACACTACACGCTTCCTACAAGGACAAGACTGTACAGTAGTTTACTGCAGAGAACGTCTAATAAGGGTAGGATGATTTCTGCATGACATGTAATTCCCATTTCCTCTTGAAGCCAAAATAAATCTGAGAATGTTTATCGGACATGCTTGTTTTTTACTGCAGGTAGGCTACGTTAATCCTATCAATAGCAGGTAAAATAATGTTAATGTTACCGTTAGCATGGTTGAGTGATGGAGGCCGATTTGATTATTGATGTATTTGTAGAAAACCATAAATGCGTTTATAGGCTACCAAGCAAATTGTTAACAGCACTAATTGTATCTTTCGACTGTCATCTCATTTGCTTATGACCTAGGCTACTAACAGGAGCTAAGTGAGTTAGCTGCTACATGATGGTTTTCTAATGGAAAATATATAGGCTACCTGAAAGATAACCAGTCTATGATGAATCCTAAACACATGGCACATTTCTGCTCAAAGTCTCAAAAAGCATCTGAGTCAACGTTCATTCCCAAACACCCATATACTGTAGGCTACTTCAATCCTCTATTTTCAAAGGTGATTCAAGTAAGAAAGAGCATGGCTCAAAGTAAAGTAACTGAAACTACATAAATTCGTCAAAGTGAATAATTTGTGTCAACTCGCCGCAATGTAGATTTATTAACGCACCCGTGATCTACATCTCCAAAATGCGTCAGCCTAATGTAATGTACATTTAAACCAGATGTTTTAGAGCGCACGTTGAGATGTATTCAGGGCAGGGCTGTACCTACACATATTTGTTGCATGTGCTACAAAAATCATTCTTTGCGATGGATGATTTAGGACCAACGTTACACCGGTCAGATACAGTTTTGCCTATGGCTATACCGTGAGACTGAGGCGCTTTTTGTTTGTTCGAAGTGCGTGTTTAGGGTGTGAGAGGGGAGTCGATGTGCTTTGATTCCAGCTTGGTAGTTGTAGTCTATGCGATTAAAAAACACGTGTGTGTGAAGTATCTAAACAATGATAACGCTTTAATTATGGCTGCTTTAGCCACAGACCTTGAGCTACTGTACAGTGGGTTGGGTTCCATTTAGAAGTGTCCACTTCGTTCACCCTTTCCGTGATTCACACAGCTACGTGAATGTATAAGCCTACTACTGATATGCAAAACTATTAACTTTCTGCCAAGTGGTGGCAGCTTAAGTCCGCTTGATACTGTAAGCCATTGGTTCCCAAAGGAGATTTTCTTTGGGTCGCCAGCATAGCCTAGTGACAATTTGTGTTGTGTAATAGGCCTAGCATAGGGCCTACCTATAGCTTATAGTTTGTTAACAGCCACAGTTTTGTCCCTCTATGCATTTTTGCATTTAGAATAGGTCTGAAACCGGGGGGCGAACACGTCGCAGGGGGGGCGCCAGTGCGTGGATATCTCAATCGCAAAATTAAACAATATTTCTATCGGGCGCCTACCATGGAGTAGGCTGGGTGAAAATCAAAAGATTGCGTCAAAAGATTGAGCTTGGTCTGGCGAAAGCCAGACTAACCATGGACCTCATAGTTGCAAAATGCAAGGGAACATAAATCAGCATATTATTTGCACAAACAATAACGGACAGTAGCTCTTCAACTTGGCCCGTTAAAATGTGTATGAACAGTCTCACAACTCATTTCATGAAGGCCCTTTTGGACATGTCAGTTATTTGCACCACTGGGTAAAACGGCATTTTGTTTTAGACTACTGGTATTTAATTTGTGCATTGACAATAAAGCTGAATATCATATGAACTAGATGACTAAACTTATGAATATGTAGAAGAAGAAACATTCACAAAAATCCATGACATGACCTCTCTTCTTGATAGCTGTTGAAAACTGCATGGAACTGACAGGGATTGTTTTGTTTAATAATTAATAAATAAATACATACATACATACATACATACATACATACATACATTATGCTGCTACCTCTGCTTTTCCCAAATACAATGTAGCCTACAGGTGTACCTTTCATCAGTCCAGTTGCAATGGATGGACTGTGATGAACTGCCCTTGTGACTTGTGATTAAAATCTCTAAACAAAGGTTTTATAAAAATGCTACAAATTTTTTGGCAAGTGCTACAAATCTATTCACCTTTGCAGCGCCAGTGCAAACACACATTCCAAACAAGCATACACAAAAGTTTCAAGAGTGGGGTATGGAGTAGAAGATGGAGACAAATTCATTAATATGATTTATTTTCGCGGAATGGATGTACAGGACTGAGCAGCGGTCATATTTTGTACCGCTATGCGGTACATCTAGTTAATAAAGTAAGTGAACATTGTAACTTTATTTTGGCATTTTCTAGAAGAAACACTACTTTTTTCTCATTCAATGAATGTTCCTAGATCAACTTTAGCTTGTGTGAGCAGCTTGACATAAAGAGGAGTCTGTGTTCACCATACCACCCACAAACAAATGGCTTGGTGGAGAAGGTGAACGGAACCATTCAAGGGTGAATATGGACTTATTTCATGGTATATCATGTCATATAATGTGTATGCGTTCTATAACAATTGTTTTCGATTTCAGAGCCTTGAGGAAAATGGTGAAGGATCATCCACATAATTGGGACCTTTATATCAAGCCCACAGTTTTTGGGCTTTGCACCAAAAAGCAGTGCACGACAAAATACGCCCCATTTTATTTACTATACGGGAGGGAGGCTTGTTATCCTCCTGAGATACCAGACAAGTGGCATGTAGGAGCATTTTATTTCTCTTGCACCAGTTGCCAGTAACCAGTTTGTTTTTCACAATGTTATTGTCATACTTTTGCAGATAAGCCACGACAAAAGGTCTATCCTAAGGTCAGGGCAAATATAAAGGCTTCCCAAGACTGAGTGAGGAAGAAGAAATTGTCTGTGGGAATGGATGACCAATTTCCGGTTGGGGACAAAGTCCTCTGGAAGAACATCCGTGAAGAGCAGCGGAAGGGAGGGAAGGTGGAGAGTGAGCTCCTGGGGCCATACACAGTCACAAATATTGAGGGCAAAGGTGTGTAGACCTGCTGGCCTCCAATGGGAGAGAAATCAAAAAAATAAATCTGGACCAACTCAAAAAGTTTATTGAGCCCCAGCCACGGATCCCGCGTAAGTGGGTCTCCAGTCCACAGCCTGAGCCCTACCCTCCATTCGCCAGTCCTCAGTCCCCCTTGTCTACCAGTCCTCAGCCTGACCCCATCCTTCCATCCGCCAGTCCTCAGTCCCCCTTGTCTGCCAGTCCTCAGCCTGACCCCATCCTTCCATCCGCCAGTCCTCAGTCCCTCCCATCCACCATGCAGTCCTAACTCCCCCTTGTCTACCAGTCCTCAGCCTGACCCCATATAATGACCCCTCCATCTGCCATTCCTTAGTGCCTCTCAGCCCTCGGTGTCTCCCCAGAGGAATGTAAGTATATATTAGTTGTACTCTAATTTGTGTTATTTCTCCATGCCAAATGCATAACCCCTTCTAAATATCAGTGAATGTCGGATATGTGACTATTTGCGTTGCAAGCTAAGGTCATAAACGACAAGGTGTGCTGTGGAGCAAGGTGGAGCCTTATAAAATCTTCTCCAGGGATCTGAGCAATCTGGCCCCATGAAAGGAGGTTGAAAGTGAGGTAAATGCATGTGTCAAATGCAGTGTTGGGAACGTTACTTTAAAAAAGTAATTAGTTATAGTTACTCACTACTTGTTCCAAAAAGTAACGGAGTTAGTAACTGAACTAGAAAATGTAATTTCGAGGAAATTACCAGTGCATGAAAATATAAACATACTGCATATTAACATAAAATGCCAAACAAACTTTTATTTGGAAACAGTTGGCAGGAGTCATAGTTGATAACAACTGACAGTTGAAATGGCTTAACACTTAAATAGTTGATTGTTTAAATAGTTAAATTATTTAATAGTGAATTATTGTAGTGAGGACATTTATTTTGACACAGTTGTGGGCAGAGGAAATAGTAGTCTTAAGAGAGCCAGATTGTATGCTTAAAGCCTGAGACAGAGTATATAGTTTAAAAGTTGAATGTAGAAAGTGTAATGGATGTTGATAGACAGAAAGTTGAATGGATGTTGATAGGCAGATTGTTTAATGGATGTTGATGGATAGTTTAATGGGTGGATGAGTGAATGGTTTGAAGAGGATGAATGGATAGAAAGTTGGATGGAATGTGCCTTATATCCTTGTAGAATGGAGAGACACAGAGAGTTGGCCTAGGTAAGCAGAAAGCAGTTGATACAGGTGCAATCAGTTTAACTGGCCCTTTGATGGTCCTAGTTGAGCAGCTGGAAGTTGATACAGGTGCAAATCAAGTTAATTGGTCCATTGTGATGTCATAGTGCTAATGTAAAGTCTATGGGGAAAAATAAGCTTGTTTTTTGTTAATATCTCAAAAAGTATAAAGTTTACAAAAGTGAAAAATACATTCCTCAAGTGTCCTTTTCAAGACCTACGCAGAAATTTGGTGGGAAGAATAACTAGAAATGCAATTCCAAGGAATTACCAGTGGATGAAAATGCTAAAGTTGTGATGTAAAATATCATGTATAGTTAAAACATAATACAGATATGGTTACTACGGTGATGCTAGGATAGACATGGTGGTTGCATAGCTTAATAAAAGTTGATAGTTTAAAAGTAGACTGTTTAAAAGCTGAATGTAGATAGTTTAAAAGTTGTTGATAGACAGTAGATAGTTTAAAAGTTGTTGATAGACAGCTAGTTTAATAGATAGTTTAATGATAGTTTAAAAGTAGACCGTTTAAAAGTTGAAGGTAAATAGTTTAAAAGTTGTTGACAGACTGGAAGTTTAATGAATGTTGATATTCAAATAGTTTAATGGCTGTGTATAGGTAGATATTTGACGATAACTGAAAGTTGGAATGGCTCTAATGTTTGCTAGCAGTTATGCTAAGATTTTTAATTCTGCTAACCATGATACTTAGCTAATGTTTTATAGCAGTACTAGCAATGCTAACATGCTAACCATGCTACTTAGCTAACGTTTTCTAGCAGTTTTGCTAAACATGCTAACTATGTTAGCAATGTTAACTATGCTAACCATGCTACTTAGCTAACTTAACTAACATTTTCTAGTAGTTTTGCTAAACATGCTTACTATGCTAACAATGTTAACATGCTAACTATGTTAACCATGTGACTTAGCTAACCTAGCTTATCATTTTTAGTAGTTATGTTAACTATGCTAACTAGCATGCTAACATGCAATGCTAATCATTTTTTTAGTAGTTATGCTAACCATGCTACTTAGCTAACATTTTCTAGCAGTTTTGCTAAATCATTTTAACAGTTATGTTAACTATGACTTAGCTAACTTAGCTTATCATTTTTAGTAGTTATGTTAACAATGTTAACATGCTAACCATGTGACTTAGCTAACCTAGCTAATCATTTTTAGTTGTTATGCTAACTAGCATGCTAACTATGCTAACCATGTGACTTAGCTAACCTA
Organism: Alosa alosa; assembly: GCF_017589495.1. NCBI lineage: Eukaryota > Metazoa > Chordata > Actinopteri > Clupeiformes > Clupeidae > Alosa > Alosa alosa. The sequence continues at coordinate 20,889,767 of NC_063203.1, read as the reverse complement.
GCTAATCATTTTTAGCAGTTTTGTTAACAATGTTAACATGCTAACTTTATTAACCATGCTAACTAGCTACAGTGGGTAGGAGTGGATTATTGTAGTGAGGACTTTTATTTTGAAACAGTTTTGGGCAGAGGAAACAGTTGAATAGGATGTGTAGTCTTAATTGACCCAGATTGTATGCTTAAAGCCTGAGGCTGCAGGTGGCCTGAACACCTGCCATAGGATTCTAATTGCTTAATGGCCGTATTATGATGTCATAATCGGCAATGTTAAGTCTATGGGGATTTTTAAAACGTTTTTCTTTAATAGTTTAAAAAGTGTAAAAGTTTCAAAGTTGAAAAGACATAGCAGCTTGGTCCGTTTGAAGACCTACGTTACAAAGTTTGAACGAAGTTTCTAAGTTAAACTGTTCAAGAGAAATTGCGTACGGAAAAAGTGGTAAGCGGAATAATAATAAGAAGTTGTTGTTGTTGCCTTGGAAGAACAGTACAGTGCATTTTCATGCACTGTAATAAGAAGAAGAATACTTCGGATAACAGTAATTACTCTATGATAAGAGTAACTCGTTACCAGGGAAAGTAACTATTTGCGTTACTGTTACAAAAAAAAAAGTTGCTATATGTCAAAGAATTTGGATTTTTTTGAGCAGTTTTGAGCAGCCAGTTGAAATGAGTAGAACAGACAGGTGTTTGTAGGCTACATAACTTTCGATATTTATTAGATAGATAGATAGATGCTTTATTGATCCCCAAGGGGAGATTCAAAGATATTGCACATCCACAGACCTACGGTTGACTTCAGCCTGTGTCATAGGTTTCTGTTGTGAGGCAGAAAGATCTAGTTTTTGCTGCTTGGAGGACTTTGCTCCGAGTCCTTCTTTGCTAGTGGATGGCGAGCTATCATATGTGGTGGAGGTATCGATGTTTTTGGCCACTAGCTTTAGATGCGTGTGTGAGATGCTTCATTAAATTACGGATTACAACGAAGTCTTCGCTTCGACATAATGTACACATTACATGCACGTTCTTGCCTTTGATCAGAATGAATTTGAAGTAGTGCTTATATCTCCACCTTGAAAATGCCAACTTTTCATCGTCGGATTGCTCCTGACCTCTGCTGTTTCGTCGAATCTCTTTTAGCTGTTACGTGTGTGTGGCGCGTGTGCTGGCAAGTGTGTAAAAACACTGGCTCTGATTGGCTATCATGAAACATGACTCTGCCTTAGCCAATTATAATCGCCTACGTCGTTATAAACCCACCTCCTCACTAGCTGTGAGCCAGGGGTGCGTTCCATGGAGGTATTATATATAACTGGAGAGAGTGACTAAGTCCCGCCCTCCATACAAATAAATGGTGGAGGCTAGGCTAGTATCCGGCCAATTCATAGTCAACGGCATCTTGAACACTGGGGTTCGGATCCAGCGCCAGTCTGCTCTGACCATGCACCAAGTTACAAAGCTGGAAATGACGCATGGACCAACGTCGATTTTTATTGGATATTCTGTAAAAAGAATGTCGTCCTCCAGTAAGAGGGTGGCGATAATGCACATAAAGTCCTTGCCTCATAAGAAGAAGAAAAGTTGCTCGGAAACGCGCATGGAGTCCGAGTGGAGTCGCCCTGAAGCGCAACTTAATTTCATTGGATTACACAGCGGCTCTAACTAAGAGCGGCCTGCCTGCTGTCCTGCTGCAAATATGCATTCGAACATGACATGAAATATCCGAAGTCGAACTATAAATAAACTATTCAGTTTTTAGTGCCAAGTGTAGCGCATTTTTACAGTCTATGATTAGTTTGTTTTTTTATTTTATTGTTTGGCATCTCATAGCGGGTGCTCTAAATGTATTCTAGCGTTGGCCCATGACCAAATCAAGCCAATAATAGCCAGTAGCTACAATAATGACTGGAGCCAGAGCCCTCAATAGCCACCCTGTTTTGAAAATAATATTGAAGATAGTATTGAAGATAAAGCACAGAACGGTCAGCCTGAGCGGACAATTACGTCCCCAACTCATCTAAAATGTGGTGTCTTTACTTTGAGTTGTACACCGCAGATGGTAACGCATAACTGCCAACTCTCACGCATTGGCCGTGAGACACACGCATTTGATTAGTTTCACACACTCACACGCCACACCCCCGATTTCTCACGCTGAAGTGTCAACCCGGTCGGTCAGATGCCTGAAAAATGAGTTTAGCCTATCTACAGATCTACCTATTGAGCCAACGTTATGCTTTCAGAGACGGGGAGAGGGTTCAAGAGCACCCCCTGTCTGTGGAATTTTCTAAATTTTCTCTCATTTGCGATGCTAGGCTACTTCAGAAGCCATCCCAGGAGTGTTTCAGGTAGTGAGTATTTGAGTATTTTTCACGCTGAAGTGTCAACCTGGTAGGTCAAATACCTGGCAGATGAGGTTCAACTCAACTAAACCAAAGCAAATTAATAAAATAAATAAAATAAATACGAAACCAAAACGTGGGTCATAGTTGTCTAAGCTCGCGTAGCCTGTTAAAAACGTCGCCAGATAGTATTAAATCGGCAACAACATTGTTTTCTGCAGAAGCCTACCCAAGGCTACAGATTAATTCTGAACAGTTATTTCTCTACTGGCTCAATTATCACACCACTGTTTTGATTTTATGAAGTTGCGTTAACCCCAACACTGACAATAATGTAGACAGCAAATTTCGATTTCGATTTTCGTTACCACCGTGTAGTCAAGCCTTAAGCCATACCCAAGTAGCCTAAATCGAGGTAATGTTTAATTATGCATGATTTATTTTGTTATTGAATTCGTAGGCTGGGATTACTCTCGGCAACAATTATGTTTAATGGTAGATCCTGCTTTTTCAAAAGGGACGGCAGGCAGAGCGATGTACAGTGGCAGAGCAACGCACAGTGGCTGAAAGTGGTACTAAAGCTTCACGCAGCTTCACGCCGCGTAATGCGCGAATGAAGTGGTCATTTGAAAGCGATGCCCACTGTATACATATGATATCACACATCATGCGAACGAGAACGGAATCTAAGCTTTCCAATGATATTAGTGCCAAGTTGCTGTGATAAATGGTTCGCGAGACAATTATAATTGAACCGACGTGCAATTTAGCTAATCATATTTGCATTTTGCACACAGTGCACACCCATTACTCTCGGTTTAATATCTCACTAACCCTTCACACAACACGTGGCAAACCCAATATCACTCACAATAAACAGCAAACCATACCGAATACGAGGATATAAAGCATGCCTCTGTGCAATAAGTGGTTCTTGAGTAATCCGGTTTTGAAATTGCAACACATTTCTACATAAGTATATATAAGTATATATATAAATATATATACTTTTTTGACCAATGACCAATATATTATCTTAAATGAACTAGCTGAATAACACAGGTGACCACTTCTGCATAATTTCATGGAGTGCTGAAATGTACACACATTTTTGAACATTTCTGAACTGTGAAATGTAGCATATGTTTTTGTGGTTGTGAACTTATTGCAATATCACCATAACTATTCCACCTGTGAATGCATGGTTATAATTCTGAAGTGCAAAATAGCTTAGGCTACAGCACAGATATTTCCATAAAAATAAGCGAGTCTGACCTCTGAATTTATTTTGAAAGTGCACCTGATTGATGCATTTAAAAGTTAAAATATACAAACATTTCTTAAATTCTTACAAAACACCCTAACCTGGCAATAGCCAGATGAATTTCGCTCCGCCTAGCTCCACTCATCCATCTGGAACCGATCCATTGAAGTGTTGCTTCAGAAGGCTGGGCCTAATCAAAAAATGCTTGCATATGATTGAATAAGCCACTTGTCCGTCATCTATTGACGTGCTACTTCAACCACTCACATCGAAGCCAACCCGTGACGCTAATAACAGACTCACAGTTGCTTCTACGCTATGTCACATCTATGAAACTCCCGCCCAAGGCCCTGATTGGCTAAACCATAAAGTTGGTTGGAGAAATCACTCTCAATGGAAGAGGTCCCAGATGGATGTGAGTGAAGCTAGGCGGAGCTAAGCGGAACGACATTCATCTGGCTAGGGTCAGGTTAAAAACACCCACCAACTTTTTAAAATTGTTTGGACCCCCCCACTTTTGCCGTGCGAAATACCAGTGCTGTTTTCAGCATCTGTTTAGTGCTTCATTGTCCATTTTCATTGATTCTCCCATTTGCGCCAGAATCGCTCATAAACTTTTTTTTTTTTGTTACACGCATTCTCCCATTCCTCTTCTGTCACACACACAGTGACAAGCGCCAAATCCCCCACAGTGTTGAAGAGATCAGTCGTCCCCCTCACTTTTGATGTAGGTATAAGGTAAGGTAAAAGCCTTATAGGTACGCCAAATAAATAATAACCTATAGGTTTACGCTAGGCTATGTAAAACTCCCCATTAACAGCATCACATCACTAACCACAGCGACTGTTGTTGACAGCACAATCTCGTATTCACTCTGTTGGATATCTGAAGCCAGTTTGTCTGCTTAGATACTGTAAATCCTCAAATTATGGCCGGGAACTTAAGACAAAGTACAGGCCTTTAGGGGCAGGATTGTATTCGAGACAGCCCTTTATTTCTTATGCGGGTTTCTTTTTGAGACAGGCGTTTCTTGGAGCGGCATACTGGTAGGCCTTCAAAAGCATGACATTTTCGGTTTAGTTTGATATGTAATTTACTTTTGGACTGTTTGATTATATTGTTAAATGTTGGGACTGATGGGCACTGAAATCTGGGGAGGTATTTGATGATCACTATTACATATGTAGTTGAAAGAGTGTTGGGATTTCAAACAAACCTTTCATGCGTTCATTGAAGGTCCACGGTGCTATAATGGAAACCTTATTGCGTAGCCAAGTAGCCTATATATTGAGTTATTTTTAAATTATGCATGATTTACTTTTTATTAATTTCGTAATCTGGCTTTATTTTGTTATATAGAAGTATCTAAATAACCTGTTAAAATGTACCAGAATTCAGGAAATTGCATCTAGTCCAAAAACAAATGTTCTGGGGGAGGACCCCCATACCCACCCTCTGAAATGTCCCACCCACTTTTACAATGCCTCTGACGCCCATGGTCCTAGTAGTAGGCTAGATCCATTTGATACCAATGTTCATTTAACTCTGGGACCCTGGTCCCAGGGATGGATTACTGCACGGGCCTTCCGGGCCCAGACCCAGGGGCCCAAGGTGTCAGGGGGCCCTGAAGCCCATGCCTTTGCATGGAATCATTGCCTCAATATCAACACATCAGGATGTAGGCTATGAATCTGATGAATTTATTGGCCAGATGTATTGGCCATCCCCAAAATGCTAGCCTGACGAGCCAGACCCACATTAAAATGTAGGGTCTGGGCACTCACCGTTCGCAGTGCTCAGTCCGAGGGGCAGGATAATCGGTTATCTTTCAAATTCCCTCTGCACGCAATAGGACAGCACTGAGTCCCATGCGTTTTCCCACCAGCGGAGCTAGTTGGCTAGTTCAAACTTTTGCCATCTCAAAACAAGCTTAACTCGCGTCACACTGTTGGCCAACAGCAATATCCATCTTCTTTGTTTTCAAGTAGCAGGGAATTCAAGCCAAACCGTTGCAACTCTGCCATCAATCATTATGTTATGCCCCCCTAACGACTCTATAGACGATTTGATTGGCCTGATAGAAGTTTAATTTTTCGAGCTCACAAGCCAACGGAGAGTTGCTAGACTAGCCCTGGAAGCAAATGTAATTTGCTGCCGCTAGGGTGTGTCTAGATTTCTAAGCTACCGAAATGCAGCAGAATACAGGAAATCACATCAAACAAATGAAAAAAATTCTGGGGGAGGACCCCCAAACCCCCCTTCCACATATGCGACAATTAGTGGGGAGCCCTTAATACATGTGGGCCCAGGGGCCCGAAAGTTCATAATCCGTCCATGCCTGGTCCCTACACCTGAGAACTACTGATGTACGTTTTTTTTTACTGTACGGTATAATGCTGAATGAGCCAAACAAAAATTTCCGCAGCAAAATTTTGGTTGGCCCCACCAAATCTCACTCCAAGGTTTTTTGAAAAGTTGGCAGCCCTGCAGATAAATGGATCCCGAACCCACAAAAATGAGCAGTAGTCCTCCTTGAAATAGGATGCAAACTGGTTCATCAGCGCAGACAGGTGATCTGCAGCTGATTGTAGGAGAGAGGAGAAATCAGTGCCACGTGCATCACCGATGAACTCGGCAAGGCTCGGGAACATTTCACAGTTACCGTTATTGATGCGGTCATGCCAGAGGGCAAGTTTTTGAACGAACGCATCCAGTCTGTCTGCAAGGAGCAAGACATTCGAATCTCGGCCTTGCAAGGACAGGTTCAAGCTATTCAGTCGCTCAAATATATCGACCAAATACGACAGAGAAGCTAACCACAGAGTGTCTTCAAGGTGCTTCGCCAGTTCTGATTTCATTTCAGTTCAAAACAATTTGACCTCTTCGCGCAGGCGCGTAGCAAGCGTGGGGGATGTGGGTGTTATATAACGTACACACTTTTGCTGGAACACGATTCTATCCCCCACACTTTTTGACAGATTAAAATGAAAGTAAAATATGGAAATAAACGCTCCCGTAAAGAGTTGGAACGGTATCTACCATAACACACACACAGAGAGACACAAATAGGTCTGTTGATTTGATTGAACGGTCATCCAGCCAATCACATCAAGTTAGCCAGTGAAGAACCAGAGCCGCTCTGATCAAATTCAAAGTGTGCGTCTTTCAAGGCTGTGCTGCTGCTTGGGTCTGCATTATAACATCTGCAGTGAGCAGATTTCAGGTTGAATTGAAATGATAATTGTTACCGCATTATGCTAATTTAGTAAACCAAAATTCACTGTCTGACTGTGCGCGCACCAAGGCTTGTTGTTTCTGCAAAAAGACCTTTGGCTACTGTTCTCAGAGCATTATGCTTTTTCTGTCTATGATCTACAGCTTTTCTCAAACTATGGGCCTCCTCAACAATTAACACAGCCGCGAAATTAAGTTATGCCCGGTGCTTCACACGTCTGATCATTTGCAGCAAGATGGTATGGAACCGCGGACGGGAAAAAAAACTAGGCTAAAAGTTTCCCCAATCAGAAATACTTATTCATTTGGTGTCATCAACTATATAGAAATAGCCCAGTCAGCACACATACATCTCCAAGACGTTTGGAAAAGATCTGAACAGCTTAATTATCGCGTTCATCGCGTTCCATTTAGAACGTCTTATTTGATCTGATCACAAACGTCGGCGGCATTTCACTGTCAGTGTGTGTCGTAGTGCTACATCTATCGTAATATCTTAAATATATCTCAAATAGAACGATCGCGTTCCATTTAGAACATCTTAGAACTAAGATTTCCAGCATGTAGAACTCAAATAGAACGCTTATGAGCGCTCATGCAATGTGTGCGTCCCTGCAGCAAGTGAAACTGGAGGTAACGTGGACTAGAAGCAACAATAGTTTAAACAACAATGTGGCTTTCTGTAACTATCAATGAAAAAAGCATAGAAACGGCTAATCATAATCTTTAAATTTACATTAAGCTGGCTATATGCAACACAATTTATTTATATTCCCTTTGCATATGTTTGGGTAGACTTCAAACATTTTTGAATTTGAGCTTACAGTTCTGTCACTATTCTTTGTCATTTACATTTATTTAATAGATATTAGTGATACCTCGAAATTAGGCTGCTGTCTGTTAGGCAATTTATTGTAGCCTGCTAACCCATATGCACAAAACATAATTTCTGAAATGATTTCTTGATTTATAACATGAGATATGTCTCCAGGTAGGTATAGTGTCAAATAGTGAAGTGATAGCAGGTAGATCATGTAGACCTACATGTCACATGAGCCACACATATAAGGGGCACTGCTTCTTCTGTCCCTCCCAAACAGGGATGGATTACTGCACGGGCCTACCGGGCCCAGGGGCCCAAGGGGTCAGGGGGCCCTGAAGCCCAAACCTTTGCATGGAATCATTGCCTCAATATCAACAAATCAGGATGTAGGCTATGAATCTAATTGAATTTAGTATTGGCCATCCCCAAAATGCACCAGAATACAGGAAATCACATTTTCTGGGGGAGGACCCCCAAACCCCCCCTCCCACATATACAACAATAAGTGGGGGGGCCTTAATACATCTGGGCCCAGGGGCCCGAAATTTCATAATCCTCCCATGCTCCCAAACTGCATTAAAATGGTGTGTTTAGCGATCAGAATTTCATTTTTATTTTTGGGGGAGAATCTCCCGGACACCAATGTAGTCCGCACCCCTCTCAGAAAATACTTACAATGTCCCTGTAGGGAGTTATTTATAATTTGGCCGGATTGTTTCATTTTCCTATCCCACAACCCCCACACTTCTAAAAAGCTTGATACGCTTGATAAGAATAAAATTCTCACTTTAGAAGGTTTTTTGAGGGTTTTTGTATAGTCAGATTTTCTAGTTTATGTGTTGATCATCTTGGTCTCCAAGTTTCCCAGGTAAAACTAACATGGTCTCCATAAAAGTCAAGACCACTTTGTTTAACACTGGAACGGCAAAAAGATGTTCTAGAATCCTAGACAACAATCAACAAGGACAAGGGAGACACAGCCACAGGTTCGCTTTATTAATAATAATCCTGGAAAGGAGCAGGCAGAATAAGGAGGTTCAAATGATGGTAATAACACAGTAATAGTAAGATCCTAATAAGGTAATACACTAGTAATACACTTGTAATAACACAGTAATAGTATGATCCTAATAAGGTAATACACTAGTCATACACTAGTAATTACACAGTAATAACATGATCTTAATACGGTAATACACTAGTCATACACTAGTAATTACATGAGGTGTAAATTACCATTTTTCATTTAAGCCCCATGGTTCAATTGTGTTAAGTTTTAACATCCACCTACGTTCAACATTCAGTCTATGTTGCTTGGTCCAGGAATGGTCTGATTGGAGGCCCATGATTCTAAGCTGATCAATGGAATGGATTTGAAAATGGTTGTACACGTGTACCTAGCCTTGTTCTTACGGATATAGTAAAGGTGTTGTCTGACTCGTATTTTCATGGAATGTTTGGTTTCACCAATGTATAGGGCACCACAAGTCATGCATTTAATGGCATAGACCAGATTTACAGAGTCAGGTTCAAGTCGTCTAACAATTGGCGCACCTTTCCTGTGAGGGAGTTAATTATGTAATGTGGGAACAGAAAAGGCCCATTTTCCCGCTGAGGACGGTCAAAACGTGTATGGACTAACAAGTCTTGTAAGTTCCTGTTTCTCCTATATGCAGAAACAAGGCGGAAGTCTTTGAGATCAGGAAGTTGGTGTTGTACTTGATTAAAGTGATTTTTTAATGCTCTGTTCAGACCTGACAACTGTGTATGAAAGGTGTAAACAAAAGGAATGAAGGTGGTCTGCCCAGAAAAATCTCTACGCACCTCCTGGTACCGATCAAAGGAACGCCTAACCTCAGACTTGATACCCCTCAAGAATCTCCTGCTATACCCACGGGGACGAAGAGCAGCAAAGAGCGTTCTAGTGGCCTTATCAACATCCTCCTCCAAGGAACAGATCCGTCTAAAGCGTATAATCTGGGATTTTATAATACCCCGAAAAGTATGTTTAGGATGGAATGATGATTTATGTAAGAGGGCATGTGGATCAGTACTTTTAAAGAATACACGGGTGGCCAATTTTCTCCTCCCCTCGCCCCCATCCTCAACCATGAAAACCTCAGTGTCCAGAAATTCTAATTTCTCGGTCTGAACATTGCTAGTAACCTTAATAGAAGGATGGTGTGTGTTAAGAACCTGTACAAAGTCCTGAAAAGCAGTCAAACCATGGCTCCAGAGACCCCACACATCATCAAGGTACCTAAAGTACATATCTGGTAGGAAGCTGCACTTGGGGAAGGCCGTCTCCTCCCAAGATGCCATGTAAATATTGGCATACGAGGGAGCAAACATCTTGCCCATTGCTGTGCCATGTATCTGTAAGTAATGTTTACCATTAAAACAAAAATCATTTCTAGTAAGGCCCAATCATAACAACTCCAGCACCGCTCCATCTGGCCGGTCAGGGTCAGGATATTTCCTAAAGGCCTCTTGTACAGCTATCAAGCCCAATTCTGTATCAATGTTAGTGTACAGTGATGTAATGTCAATGGTAAACAAAATAGCATTCTGCGGAATAACCAAGTCCCTAATCTTTGACACAAAGTCATAAGTATCTTTAACATAGCTTAGATGACGTTGTAAAATAGGATTAAGAAAGAATCCTATATACTGTGCTATGTGGTATGACTCTGACCCGCAGTCACTTACAATGGGACGTCCCGGAGGTATCCCTGGAAGAGGCCAGGTGTCTAGCTTTTTATGGACCTTGGGTTGACTCATCTAATTGCAATGCATAATATGGACTCAGTTTAATATGGGTTATTAATTGCTCTTTGACATCGCTGGCCAGATCGGAAATTCTCCATCATATCAGTTGGTTTATCTTTTTTTTGTCGAACAAGGAATTTGTCCATTCTGTTTTGATGAGGTGAATTCAAAATTAATAAAGTTCTAAATATTAAGGTGTGTGTATTGTGTATGTTAATTTAATGAACAAATTAGAGGCTATTCCTTGTTGTAATGCTAGCTCAAAGACGATGGAATGAATGAATGAATGCAAGCAGACAATCCAGGGACAAGCTTTGTTGAAATGAGTGGATCGGTAAGATATTGGATAAATGTGTGTTGCAATACGGTGTGGTTGAATCCTAAGCGTACGAATAGACAAGTATTAAAGTAAGTACAGTAGGAAGGGAAAGAAGGCAAGCCAGAAAAATAGGCTAGCATACTGCAGTTGCAGCGGCAAGAAAGGCACGCTTAGCAGGAAGAGAAAGAGGCAAATCTATTAAATTTGAAAGTAAAATTGAAAACAGAAATATGTCTTTACAAAGACAAAGCAATTTACTAAAATGGAACACTGAGATAGCCTTTAAAAAGGCTGTTGTGGTCAACTTGAAAACTGTCGAAATGAACGTGATCAAAGTAGGCTACCAGGCTACAACTTCATATGTTGCACAGTGTTGCTTCATATGTCTGCACTTTCTTATGTCTGCACTTTCTTAAGTATGTGTGGTGTCCGCGCCTTAAGGTCATCATTTGAGATTTCAAATGAATTGTAGTTTCTAATTGGTTGCCGTGAAACTGAATGTGTTTGTGATTTGTTGGTGCAGCTGTAGCCCACCCCCTTCCGTATTTTTATGTTTTTTTTTTGCTCCATGAGCAGCCAGTGACTGGTCCGTGACACGTGACACGCCCGCCGCCCCGCCCCGCCCCGCCCCATGGGGTTTGTTTGCGCCCCCCCAGTTTGAGAACCACTGACTTAGACAAACAGAGGGAGGATCCGACAAAGGACAAAGAGACAGGGGAGTAGAAATACACAGACCAATTAACAGAGAGACAGAGGACTGGACGAAACCAACGAGACAATAATGGGGAACAGGTGTGGAAGCAGAAAGGAGGGAAAACTAACAAGACAGGAAGCACAGACCAAATAAGGAGATGGGGCGGAGACAAAGACAGGTGACAGGCAGGTAACACAAAGCACATGGGGAACAGGCAAAAACAAACACAGGACAATACACAAAATGGCCACCAGGGTGGCACAAACTCCAACAGTCCGGGCCAGATCCTGACATTAGTTGCAATAAGCCAACATAACTCAGTCATAACAGATACAGTAACTTTGTTAGGTACCTTGATTTACACATGTGGGCTATAACATAAGTTCAAAAACGATAACCAAAATCAATTTGAGAAAACAAGGCTCCAAGTAATAGCAAAAGGAAGGTAGGGCCTACTGAGAAAGTGTGCATATGTGGCTCAACTTAGATTTGGCCATTTCTTAAGATTGCAGAATAAACTGCAAGCTAACTTTTTTTTACTGTAACTCAAGCTCTTAACTCTACATTCAAAGTACAGTAGCAAAGGCATACACAATGTCACTGTGCATGTGTGCACGTTTGCATCTTCATTGTTACTATTGTAACTTGATATTGATACTGTTAGCCTATCTAAGTATAGCTTACTGGAATTTGGTTATTCCAGTTAACCCATAGCTAAAAGGGAGCTATAAGCAAACTACTGTATGTCTCTGTTGCAGGGGTCTCCAACCTTTTTGGGAATGAGGGCTACATGAGGGACCCAAAATCATATGGAGGGCTACTCATTTGAGGCACCTCATCCTTTTTTTGTGAGAGTAATCCTCCTAAATAATAGGCCTATGTGATTTTGACATTTAAAATATAAATATTACGGTATGTAGGCCTAAAAGCCTTTATATATTAAGCAACTGTATTTTTTAACTGATTCTTCAATACTTCAATATCGATATGCAACACTACCAACAATTTTGTTCAGTTTGTTCATTTCAAAGTTTGCATGGGGAATCTAATCTAATTTTTCATGTGATTTTTACATTTAAATTATAAATATTACGGTATGTAGGCCTAAAAGCCTTTATATATTAAGCACCTGTATTTTTCTGATTCTTCAATACTTTAATATCAATATGCAACACTACCAACAATTTTGTTCAGTTTATTCATTTCAAAGTTTGCATGGGGAATCTAATCTAATTTCAACAAAAAAAGCTATCTTTTGTGCAATTAATAATTACAGTGCATGAAAATGCACTGTACTGTTATTCCAAGGCTTTTTACAGTGCATGAAAATGCACTGTACTGTTATTCCAAGGCTTTTCTTCTTCTTCTTCTTCTTCTTCTTCTTCTAACGCAGTTAATGCAGCTTAAACCGTTTAACGTAGAAACTTCATTCAAACTATGTTGCGTAGGTCTTACTTAGGACATGTGGGCTTTGTATTTTTCATCTTTGTAACTTTTATACTTTTTAAACTATTAATTAAAAACTAATCAAAATTTCCCCATTGACTTAACATTATGATTATGACATCACAATACGGCCGTTAAGCAATTAGAATCCTATGGCAGGTGTTCGGGCCACCTGGATCAACTGCCAGTCTCAAGCTTTAAGCATACAAACTGGCCCTATTAAGACTACACATCCTGTTCAACTGCTTCCTCTGCCAAAAACTGTTTCAAAATAAAAGTCCTCACTACAATATTTCACTGTTAAACAATTTAACCCTTTAAACTACTGAACTTTTTAACTGTTCAGACATTGTAACTGTTACTTGTCATCAACTATGACTCCTACCCACTAGCTAGTTAGCTAGTTAGCTAACATGGTTAGCATAAGTCACATGCTTAGCATTTTTAGCAAAACTAAAAATAGTTAGCATGCTAACATAGTTATGTTAGCATGCTAGTTAGCATTTTAGCAAAACTGCTTAAAATGATTAGCTAAGTCAGCTAAGTAACATGGTTAGCATAGTTAGCATGTTAGTTAGCATAGTTAGCATAACTGCTAAAAATAATTAGCTAAGTAACATGGTTAACATACTTAGCATTTTAACATTGTTAGCATGCTAGTTAGCATAGTAACTTGGTTAACATTATTATCTTTGTTAACATAGTTAGCATAACTGCTAGCAAACATTAGAGCCATTCCAAGTGTCAGTTATCTACCTAAATAATTTAACCATTTAAACTATCCACTTATTTAACCGTTCAGTCATTCCAACTATATTAAACCTCATCTACATAGCAACCAATATAGTTTGTTTTTACCCTGTATGATATTTGACATCATATTTTTTGCATTTTCATGCACTCTATTTCCTTCAGGAAATGCTTTTCTAGTTACAGTGCATGAAAATGCACTGTACTGTTATTCCAAGGCTTTTTCTTCTTCTTCTTCTAACGCAGTTAATGCAGCTTAAACCGTTTAACGTAGAAACTTCATTCAAACTATGTTACGTAGGTCTTACTTAGGACATGTGGGCTTTGTATTTTTCAACTTTGTAACTTTTATACTTTTTAAACTATTAATTAAAAACTAGTCAAAATTTCCCCATAGACTTAACATGGGCTGATGACATCACAATAGAGCCGTTAAGCAATTAGAATCCTATGGCAGGTGTTCGGGCCACCTGGACCAACTGCCAGTCTCAGGCTTTAAGCATACAAACTGGCCCTATTAAGACTACACATCCTGTTCAACTGCTTCCTCTGCCAAAAACTGTTTCAAAATAAAAGTCCTCACTACAATATTTCACTGTTAAACAATTTAACCCTTTAAACTACTGAACTTTTCAACTGTTCAGCCATTGTAACTGTTTGTCTGCTTGTCATCAACTATGACTCCTACCCACTGTAGCTAGTTAGCTAAGTTAGCTAAGTAACATGGTTAGCATAGTTAACATGCTAGCATGTTAGCATGCTAGTTAGCATTTTTAACAAAATGCTAAAAATGCATGTTAAGTAACATGGTTGCATAGTTAGCAGCTAGTTAGCATTTTTAGCAAAACTGCTTAAAATGATTAGCTAAGTCAACTAAGTAACATGGTTAGCATAGTTAACATAATTAGCATGTTACCATGCTAGTTAGCATAACTGCTAAAAATAATTAGCTAAGTTAGCTAAGTCACATGGTTAGCATACTTAGCATTTTAACATTGTTAGCATGCTAGTTAGCATAGTAACTTGGTTAACATTATTATCTTTGTTAATATAGTTAGCATAACTGCTAGCAAACATTAGAGCCATTCCAAGTGTCAGTTATCGTCAACTATCTACCTAAATAATTTAACCATTTAAACTATCCACTTATTTAACCGTTCAATCATTCCAACTATATTAAACCTTATCTACCAAGTAAATCATTTAACTATATAAACTATCCACCTATTTAACTGTTCAGTCATTCCAACTATATTAAACCTCATCTACCTAGCAACCAATATAGTTTGTTTTTACTCTGTATGATATTTTACATCATATTTTTGCATTTTCATGCACTGTATTTCCTTCAGGAAATGCTTTTCTAGTTTAGATTACAATTTTTAGGACAAAACAGCAACCTTCTCACAGAATTTCCAACAAAGCCCTGCAAAAAGCCCAAATAAAATCCCCAATAAAAGACAAACTCCTATAAAACAGCTCGGAATACTAATTTAGTCCCAAACATAAAAAGTGTCTAACATTAGCACAACAATACAGCATAGAGTTGCCTACTGTTTGGTAAAATTTCAAATCATTAGAAGCTCTGTACTGAACTGATATTAAAAGTTATTTGCGCTCTTTGCTAAATGGAGTTGGCATACCACAGCAGTTAGCTAACTCACGAGTCACGACTAATCGTTAGTTAGCGTTAACTCATGCTGTGAACGTTTACAAGTCAAATACATAACATTAGACTAACGTTAGCCAACTTATATTCAGTACGCTAGTTCGCAGTTTTTTTTTTTGCACTACAACTTTTGAATTTTTTGAACAAGAGTTATGTTGGTGCTGTAAAAGAGTAAACAGGCTGGCCTTTCATTTTGTATAACAGTACAAATGTTTTATTTATTTTATTTTGTGTAAAGCAGAAGTTTTTTGCTGTGCAAAACTGTTTATTAGTGATAATTATTTGGTATTTAATTGAGATACATTATGGTTTTTATTAACCAAGCAACAGAAAAATAATCATTAGATTAATCGTCTAATTAGTCGTTAGATTAGTCGACTACTCGATAAAATAATCGCCCGATTAATCGTTTAATAACTAATCGTTTACCCCCAGGCCTACTACTTACATTCTTAAAATGGTTCTGGTCTGCAATTAATTATCAGGGTTTCCCGCAGCACTTTGCAGTCAAGGCGGCCGCCTTGGCAAAACAAGCCTGCCGCCTTAACTATGTCGTCAAAAAAAAAAAAAAAACGTGTTCTTTTTTCTCCCTTTCATTCCAAACCGTGACCAACGCCAATCTCCCTTCTCCGCAGAACGCATTAAAAATTAAGAAGAAACGTGTCATGAATCGAAAAATAATCAGATTTTATAATCTTTACATATGTGATATGCCTCCGAATCAGAGCTAGTGAGCGGAGCTGAGCGGTTCAAAAATATCGCTCCTCGTTCTCAAGAATCAGTCAAATCACGAACAGCCACAACTCGTTTAATTGTCAGGTGTGATGAAATGTGTTCATATTCCACTTTTTATGTCATAAACGTTGCAGGCCTATGGAAAGGTTTAGTGGTAGGGTTGTCCAATGATCAAGTTGTTGCTTCAATTTGTGTTTTAATTTATGCGATGCACCGATGCTGGGTTCATCCGTTTGGCAAAGGTTTAAAATATTTAGCCGACTGCGTGATTTGTCATTTTCGTTCTTTTGGCAATTAATCCCGACTGATCCCTTTAGTTAACGTTGCCAAGCTTGTTTGTCTTTTAAAATAAATGTTCTGAGTGAAATATATTGCCGTTGCTCTTAGTTCAAGCGCGCAAGATTGACGATAGACGGGCCTAGGCCCGTCCAGGCCCATCCGTGCCTACGCACATGCTTTCTAAATTATTTAGCTAACTCCATCCCCATCAATGAACTTAGGCTATATGGCCAATATCTTTGAAATTTAACGGTCTTGGTTTTATTAGTGGGCATGCCTCAGACTCGTGGTGTGAGCGGTATGGGAGTTGAACAGAGCGGCCACTCCGCCTCTAAATTAAAAAGCTCAGCTCAAATTCCATCCATATTACACAAAACTATAAAATGATCTAAACTTCATTCACTCGGTGTATAGATCAGGACAGACTTGGCGGAACAGGCTCCAGGTCAACAGTCTGACAGCCTGCATGAAGATAAGCATTAATGGTCCAATAGTAAAACAGTGCAATTACCAAAGGGCCCTTGAAATTATCTTTTTCAAGCCAAGGAGGATGGCTTGTAACCATGCTAGTTGTCAGCTCTGCCATAAGTAGTGACTGATCACATTTGCACATTTTGTTGTTTTGCACTTTCTTTTGCACTTGTTCTATAGTTTGTAATAGTCTTTGTTAAAATTGCACAAATATTTTGAAATATTTGTATACTATTGTTTAGTTTGTTTGGTGTTGTTACTTTGTTCTTTGTTAACTGTTATTTTGAGAAGCTAGTTATTTATTTATAATGTAGTGTTTAATAAATAATTGTTAAATATACAGAGTCTGTAGTGTATCACACAAACAAGACGCCAACACCACACCCCTACCAACGCCAACCGATACAAGCCGGGACCAGCGACCTACCACCTAAAACATTTCCTGCGGAAACCCTGAATTATCTATTAAAAACTTCACAATGGAGGATGTTTTACAGTGTGATCTGCAGGCGACTTTTTGACTATTTTAAGAAAATACGCTGCGGGTCATTGGGTCATACTCAAGGTCCAGAAGTAGAGTGCTCAAAGCCCGTCAATGGCCTTGAAAGGCAAAGTATTTAACCAACTTTGGCTCCTTTATTCAGCCTATTTTAAAATCTGCCTGGACTGTCTTTTGTTCAATAGAGGGACTCAGGAACTGGGAGCGTTAGACAGGTTGCTGTAAATGACACCTTTCAGTAAATTCCTTTGAAACCACTCTTGATCAAGGTCCTAGAAATGCCAGGCATATTACAGGCCATGTTGTCATGGCAGCAAATCTGCAGTAAAATGGTGGATGCAGTGGTGGAGTCAGCTGTTAGGTGAAGTCTGTTCAAAATGTATTTCCATAGACATTCTATGTAAATGAGCTTAAGGGGAGCACACTGTACCCTTTAAGCTCTTCACTGTACCCATTAAATGTGTTAAAAATGTATGAATTGTATGAATGTATACTATATGCTTTTGCATGAACCGCTTCTGGATCCCAAGGGGGGTGATGTGTACCTATATCAGAATTTGAGGTAGATCAAACATGACTTTTGTTTTGACCAAATGTCATGGAAGCAGAAAGGGTCAAACTATCATAACATCAAAAAATATGGTGGTAGAGTGCTAAAGCGGTACTTTCACATTAGGACAGTGCAGTGTGACAAGGGTTCGTCTGAATTCAGAAAGATCGTGTTTTGTCTTCTGCAACCAGGTAAAGATACAAATCTGGCAAATTTGTATCTGATCTACTACTTGATGTGTCCATGTATGTGCCAAAGAAGCCTAGCAATGCAGTCAGATCGGATGTTCATTCCATCCAAAAAGGAGGTATTTTCAGAAATCCTTCAAAATGACCATCCATCGAATATATACTGATCCACCTTCTCTGGAGCCTCCAGTGGTAATGTAGAGCACTTGCCTGTGAATAGCCCACGTCACCTCAAAGAGGTCAAAAACACTGTGTATGCTAGCACAAGTAGAGTCAGAATTTCACATGATAAAATGTTCAGTCTCCATGAGCTGGCATACCAGCTTCCAGGTTTTGTTTGGCACATTTCAAGCTTTCCAGACCTTCTGGTTTTTCAGGGATGCTAGAAATGATAGATTTAGCACGCACCAACGTGTAACAGAGGCGAACTGAGCTAGCATGCTAGTTGCGCGTGTAAATCCTCACACCCCTAACCTTTAGAATGCTTCGAACCGCTGAATTGGAAGCCTGGGCTTTTAGCTCAGTGGTTAGAGCCTTCGACTCCCATGCCGGTGTGTGTTGAGGTGGCGAGTTCGAGGGCCGTGAGCGGCGGACGAACCTACCTCTGTTACAGTGGTGCCGTAGCCCCGGATCATGGGAGGTGAGTGTAATGGAGGTGAACTGAGCTAGCATGCTAGTTGCGTGTGTCTCACCCTAACCTTAAGAATGCTTCTAACCACTGAGTTGGAAGCCTGGGGTTTTAGCTCAGTGGTTAGAGTGTTCGACTCCCATGCCGGTGTGTGTTGAGGTGGCAGGTTCGAGGCCCGTGTGCGGCAAACAAACCGACCTCCGACAGAAGCAATCAATTGTAGCTACCCTCAAATGCTGAGCTGACACCACATTTCAAATGGGAGTTGTAATAACACCTCATCATGTAATAACACATTTTCACGTCCTCATGTAATAATTGGCACATTTTGTAATAATCTGCCGCATTCTGTAATAAACTTTGAATGCAATATGTAATACATTTTTAGTTGTTATTACAAAATGCAGGTGTTTCAAATGGATGAAAATGTAATAATATGGTGCATTATGTAATAATCACAACAGCCACAACTGCAACATTGTTACTAACGCTGACCTGGATTTCCTTATGGAGTCCAAATAATTTGTTGCAAATTCAACATCAGTGTTCTATTCTTTCCCCCTCTGTCGAACTGATATTACTAGAGCCCGTCTACAGTTTAATATCCTACAATTGCAGCGTTTAGTAGTTAGTTAATATGGATATAAGGAGCTATTTTTTGGGGGGCAGCCAGTGCAAGAAGAGGTGGAGGGTGAGACATCATTTCCCCCAACCCCTGATAATACTTCCATCAGCTCAGGTTCATGAAAAAAGCAGTCAGTTCTAGCTTTGAATTAATGGTATGTATTACCAGCTAGCCAGCCTCTGCACCTTGTTAACTTTAAAAGGGGTGGTTCAGGATTTTGGACATAGGACCTCATTAAGTTAGCAAGTGTGACATTTATCAGTGGAGACCATTTTCAACACGTTTCATCCAGTCCTTCTAGTTGCAGAGTTCGCAGTTGCTAGGCTAGCGCAAGTCATCAGTATGTGTTAGCCTGCCACTAAAAACAGTCTTACCCACTCCAAAGTACGCCCGAGGCAAATAAATAACGCCAGACAAACGATGCAAATGTCTGTGTTGATGTCAGTGTTTGTGTCACGCATCTGATTATATTTGATCATGGAACTGTGGGCCGATAGAAAAAAGAAAAAAAAAAGTTTCCCTAATCAGAAAATAATTCCTAATTTGGTGCCATCAAACATAGAGGCATAAAATTAAATGGTAGTGGTATGAGCATTAATTTAATGTCTGCATGATTAAAAAAAACAATAAAAAAACTGAAACCACTATCACTAGATATCTAGATCAGTGATTCATGCCTATCTGCTCCGCCGTTTAGCCTACCATACACAAAAGCTGGTAATGGGTTTCCTAAATTTAGGCACAGTTCTTTTTAACAGACTTGTTAGCCTTCATATCTTATGCGCTTTGATTTAAGCTACTTTTTAGGAAATTTGCTTTTTTAGAAATTAGTTTTTTTTTTTTCACAGAAACATAAGGCAAACAGTTCACAAAACAAGAAGTGACTCCAGGATTCATTAGAGGCAAGTAAAGCACAAAGTAGTATGCAAACAAAAAAAAAAAACTCTTAATTTATCTTGAAAATGCAAGTAGAATATCATTGAGTGTAAATTAAGGCTTTCTATTTTTTTATTTCCTTGATAGTAATAAGAACATTAGGAGGCTAGTTGTTTCTAAGTACAGCACCTGTATTGTCCCTCAAGGATTAGCTCCTGGCATTAATGTTTGTTATTGCAGGAGCCTTACAGTATGTGCTCTCTAGGGAATGCCTCAAAATTGCCCATCAAGGAATTACGCCAAATGCAGTGGACTAATGACCTACCCCATAGGCATCACTGTCTGGATAAACAGATTGGTGTTTACTCAGATGGATATGTCTATCATTGTGTACTAGGCTGAAGTCCAGTATACCGCAATAATGATTGGTTAACAACATCAAAAACTTTTCATTTTACATCATACAAAAGTTTCATTGTATCGTGCTTAGCAGCCAAAGGCTGTATGAGGGTAGGCTTTTGATCATGTGATTTGCAAACTTATTCAAACTGCATTAGGAAATGCTACTTATGACAGCACTGGCTGCTCTTTATACAAGCATCAGTATAGTTTTCAAAACTAGTTAAAACAGTACACAAAATCCTTCAGACACCAATAACCAGAGGTGGTGATCCACCTGAAAAGACTATTGCTGCATTCCTGGATGTCGGAGGTTGTACTTTTAAGTCGGGATAGATCGATTTGCCCCAAGCTTAGAATTCGGAACACCGAGTGCAATTCTGTTGTAGCCTACTTTTTCCCAGTAGGTCAGAATTCTTGACTTCTGACTTTGTCATGTCAGTAGTCTCAAACTCCCAGTCTGTGGGTCAAATCCTGACCACTAAACATTGTGTGGTACCTTGGTTGATTTAACAGTCCCTCCAGGATTTTGCAATGTTTCAGTCGCAACAAAGGACTTTTCTGGTCTGTCAATGATAATAATCTAAAAAACAATCAAATTGTCTAATTTCTCCTGAAGCACCTCCAAACAAACAATGGCTCTGGTGGTGTGTAGATATCAGTCACAGTTGGGCAATACAGGGT
Organism: Alosa alosa; assembly: GCF_017589495.1. Classification (NCBI taxonomy): domain Eukaryota; kingdom Metazoa; phylum Chordata; class Actinopteri; order Clupeiformes; family Clupeidae; genus Alosa; species Alosa alosa. The sequence goes on along the minus strand of NC_063203.1, from coordinate 20,868,526 downwards.
TTGACATTTGAAATTCACTAATATTAAAAGGCCATTAAAAAGTCATAAAAACGTACAGATTTTCCCTACAAGGTCATAAATTACATTTAACCATTCATTCATTCATTGGTTCTACCCTGCCTTTTTCGGTCTCGAGGCCTTACATTCTCATGTTTGATAAAAGCAAAACAGAAAAAACCAAAAATGGTGTGTTTTTTTGTTCTTTCTGCAAAACCGAAATGGAAAAAAACCCCACAAAAACCCAAACTTTCGGTGTCTGTTTCTGAAATCCGAAACGGGATAGTTTTAATGAAACAATGTTCGGTCGCCTAGGAGATGACCGAAACATTCTGGAGTGCGAGGTCAAGTCATTCATTCATTCATTCATTCATTCATTCACATCAATCAGTCAGTCGTCTGTCCCTCAGTCATCAGACAAATTAAACATTGTGAAATGGACAGCTACCTGCTTTTTCGAGGCACATGGCGGCTGCATTTCAGGCCAGATGACCTGTCAGTGGGGAAAATCACCCTAATTTTCAAGGTAAGACTTAAATTGTTACTGTTGTTAAAGGAGAATTCCGGTGTGATATAGAGCATCACAGTCCCGCCCACAGGAGTTTCCGGAAGTAAGAATTCAATGCAATTTCTCCATTGACAATTTGGGTATAAGCCATAAAAACTTAACTGCACATGGTAGACTTAAACCAGCTACGGCTGTACTAAGCGATTGTGTATGCTCATATAGACGCCAAAAGTTCACGGGGCACTAACCTTGTTTTGAGATAAATGTCTTTTATTCACGATGTCTTGGATAAGTACTTCATTACCCACAATCCTGAACAATCCCACAGTGATGCCTCTGATTGGTGGAAAGGCCGTTAAGGTCATAGTTTGAAACTTAATCAGCGAAAATTATTGACAAACATGGCGGAGTCTTTTACTGCCTATGGCGAAATTCTTAATGTGAATAAAAACTTTCTAGACGAACATTGGTACTTGTATCAACAAGGATTGTGGTTTATATATCACACGAACTTAGTCAGGGCCAATACACCATCAAACAGAACACTGGAAATGCTAGTTTGAACACTATCTAAACTAAACTTTTCAGTTAGCCGACAGGCTAATCATTAGCCTTTTTAGACATTAGAATGCTGCAACACAGGTATGAAATATATTATGTTTTAGTGACCTTGTTGTTTCTATGAATATGAATTGTTGTTTATATGAAACATCAACTTAGTCGAGGCATAAAAAGCCCTGTATATCTCCATTAAGTACTTAAACCTTTGAACTAGCTAGCTAGCTGATAGCACAGGCTGGATGCTACCACCGGCTAGACACTGCAGTAAAATGGTTAGCAAACCGTCCATGCCCCCGTGAATATTTCACTGTTTCAAGGACGAAATCAAAGAGAATCACATTATTGAAACCACTTTGTCGGGTCAGCTTATTGACTGTTGGTTTTATCAGCTTGGGCCAGCATGAGGGACAAGACCTATCAAACCTACAAAGTTGTGTGGCGAGTTTTGCAGGAAGGTTGGTAATGCTAGTTAACATTAGCTAGGCTACTGTAGCCTTCATACTGTACAAGCCATATCATCAATTATTAACCTAGAAATACTTCTTGGTACATTTAATGAACATTTTTTGTGTAATAATTCACAGCAAGTTAATAAACTGAATATGGTGGTCAAGAGCAGACCATGCACGGTCCATGCATCAGGATGGCAGTCAGATATGAAGCACTGCACAATGTTGCTAGCGTTAGCGTTAACGGTTTCTCACACACGATATAAAATACACGATGGTAAATATAACATTCAATACCAAAACACTATTATTTACACGATTACTCCTGAAATAACTGCTATTAACTATATAAAAATCATTGTTTGGAGGAAAGGGTTAAGCGTGCTGTCGCCGGTTGGAAACATGGTTGGAAATGAAATGCTTATATATATTTTTCAGTGAAGTGCGGTGGTTTATGGGATGAGTAGTTCCGGCTTCGGAAATAAAAAATATGTACACAGTCTTGTACCATTGACTTTTGGACTTTATCTTCGTTTTTTTTTCGAAATGATATATTTTATCTTATGAGTTCGCCGTAGCTGATTAGCCTAAGACATGCTCTAAAACTCTATCACGGTTTTTCAAAGCGTCAATGGGAGAAATGAATGGGAAATTTACTTCCGGAAACTAAGCTCTCTCGGAGGAGGGGCGGGACTGTGATGCTCTATTGACCTAAAGTGTAGCCTGGTCGTTACCATCCTACGTACTTCCGTCCTAAATTTGATTTAGGTCTCGCACGTAGTCTTGCCCAACCCATATTATATGGCTCGCGTGTAGCCGAGCCATTCAGCGAACTTGCCTGCCGAGTTGCTTGTAGTCCAGCGAAGCTTGTAGTTCAACAGCATAGTAACAATGGTGGCGAGGAAGAAGGCGGCTAGAAGCTATCCGCCGAAGTTGTCTCAACTCTCGAGGGCATCATGCAATTAAAGCAGGAACAAGAGGCTTGTCTTGTCAATTTTATAAATGGCAAGGACGTCGTATAACTCTCCTTCCAACTGGCTTTGGGAAAAGTTTGATTTAACAGATGGTGATAACTAAACCTAAATGCACAAGTGTACTACATGCATCAGTACTTATCATGTTTTCAAATAAATGTTTGCTGCTCGTTATTCAAAATCAATGCGGCAATGTTAAGGCCCTACTTGAGATGGAATGTTAGCTACTAGCTAGCCCACCGGCCGAGGGCTCAAAGGCGGGGTGTGTCTCAGGTTTGTGTTTGACAGACTGGGGGCTAGCCTGTGGCGAGCTGGGCTCAAAGGCTTAGGCACCGTGCCAGGGACAGGTACGCGGGGCCACGCGAGTGTGGCTCAAAGGCGAGGACTCGTTGTTTTATGCGAACAACCGTTATTTAACCTGGAGCTTGCTCGGTTAAACTAACACGTAGGTCATCAAAACAATCCAACTTATTCGAGTGTAGTTTGAACAGCCCGAGGACGACGAAGTAGCTCCGTAGCTCCGACGAAGTCACCGGGCTCGCGTGAAACAACAATCGCCTGATAAGCGACAAGAAGAGATAACTGGTGTGACGATATAATCGGTGGCGGTGGCGGCTTTGGTATACAACTGTCTGTGGCTGACTGAGCCTGAACTCCAGCGCTTTAGCATATGTCATTACCAAAAGCGTTGCTGATTGGTTAAAAGGAACTCCAATGATTTTTTAAACCTCGAAATAAGCATCCACCCATTCACGGGGCAAGATTCTTATTACATTGTTCCAAGACTGTATGGCCGAAGAAGCGCGTAGTCACAGGCGGTTAGGACCAAGGCTACCTAAAGTGTGTTGAAGCATGATACGAGTCTGATCTTAAACTGATCCTAAACTGATCCTGCGCCCGTTGATTGGTGGGATACACCGAACTTGCAAGTGGGATATTCTTCCCACAGGCAGTAGGGGCGGGCGAGAGAGCCTTCATTAAGCCCGTAATGTCATTTAACCATATACCACCATTAAGATGATTAACACGGAAAACGCTAGTTTAGTGTCCCTTTAAAACAACCCTTAACATTCTTTTTCAAAACTGTGCAACTCACCGAGTGGTTAGTGGTGTTAGTTGGTTATTAAAATCAAATATGTCGGTAGCAATGTATGATTTCCAGCCGTCTTATTTGCTATTAATGGAACTATTTTTCAGACCTCACCAACCCGGCATTATAAACTTATACTGTGATATCATGAGGCTACACGGCTCTCAGCGGGACAGTTCAGCAGTGCAAGGACACAATGTTATAATATAGCGAAGGTTTGCATAGTCCAGGATGACCAGAATGTACTGATGTCCCTGGAACTCTTCAGTAAGGGGCCCAACGATGTCCAGTCCAATCCTCTCAAGCGGGGTCTCGATAATGGGCAAGGGAATGAGCGGTTTCTATATGTGGGCTTTTGCGGCCACCGCTGACCTCAGAACGGCAACCCGACAGTAGTTCGATCTCTTTGTGCACTCCTGGCCCAAAGCGTGCCGAATTGCTCTTTTCGTCTTCTCTACCCTAGGTGAGCCCCTGGGTGTGTGCTAGGTTGAATGCGGTGGCCCGGTGGGGCGCAATAGTGCGAGGAGCTGTTCATGCACCTCACCATTTTCCACGTACCACCTGATACACTAACCCCGGTTTACTGCAAAATGGGGGTAGGTAGGGCTTGTTCTATCCCTAGCACCACTCCTCTATCACCTACACATTTTTCAAAGCATTTGCAAGAGTGGGATCTTGTAACTGGGCTGTACCATACTGGCCTTTGAGAGCTCTTTGGTGCCTTGGTGTCTTCTCGCTGGGTGGAGCACTTCCTGGGACCATGTTTCTCTTCCCCGTGTCTGGACCAGTCTCTGAATCAGCCTGGGCACCTGCCATCCCTGCAAGAGCACAGGCTGGAGTGAGTGGTTCTGAGGGTTGTACTTGCGTATTCTCAGGATCACGTCTTACCTCTCAGCTTCAGTACTTTCGAGGTCCAGCCTCTCCTGAGTCTCCTACACAGTGGGTGAAAGGCTGGGCAGTCTCGTCCAATTAGGACAGGAACAGGTAGGGAATCAACCACACCACCGTCGTGAGGATGGTTCCCCTGGTGGTGGTCATTGCGAGTTCAGTGGTGGGATAGTCTCTGGTGTCTCCATGGACACAGGAAACCGTGAGGACTTTCCTGGGGTCAGACACGATGCATCCACCAGATCCTTACGCACTGAGGGTGACCCGGGCACGGGAATCTAGCAGAGCTTCCACATCATGGTGATTCACAGTCACGGGCAGGGTGGAGGGTGGATTCTTGGGCGCCATCTGACTCCCTGGCCGAAGCAAAAAGGTGGTGGTGGTGAGCTGGAGGACTCATCAGTGGGCATAGGCTCACCTGCCGGTTTCCCACACTGCCAGGAGATGTGTCCCATCTCCCCACACCCCGATACTGCTATGGGGTTTCCTCTCCGGTGTCCTCGCTGCACAGTGCCGGCTGGCTGGTCTCTGGCTCCCCTGGAGCCTGGACAGCTCCTGAAGTGGCTGGGTTGGAAACCTTGGGGCTCTTTGGATGGGCTCCTCCGTCTGTGGCGAGAGGGGCGCACTCTGGGGCTCCTTTCTGGAAGCCGAAGCATCTCTGCTGTGGCCTGGTACCTTTCCACAGCTTCCGCAGTTCCAGGTCGCTGTCGTCAAGGCCTGTTGACTGATGAGCGTTTTGCCTCATAGGCAGGGCCCGTAAGTCTGTCCACCACAATGGCCTCCCACCTGCAGCTGCCGTGCTCTTCTCGGGTCCAGCCATTTCCGCGTGATCCGGACAAGTTAGATGCATCTGTGCACGAGGAGGCTGGTCTGGTTGAAAGGTCCAGCTGTGGAACGCTGGGCCATGCCAAACTTGGTGAGCCCACTTCTGCTGAGGGATATCCGCCTGGTCGGACAGCATTCAATACGTTCCCCGACAGAAGGGGGCTAACAGTCCAACCCACTGTACCTTGGGCCCGCGCTTCCCTAGTGGCTGTAGCTAAAGGCGTGCAGATGCGCCTCAACGTCATCTGTGGCCCCATCTTAGATATAAAATCCCTTTCGCTGACCCAACTGTCTCTGCAATTGCAGTTCCTCTGTCTTCAGGAGGTTGGCTCTCTTTAAACTCCTCAAAGAGAGCCCGCGTTAAGCTTGCATCTGGGCTTGCTGGCCAGCCGCCAGGAGCTTTCAAAATGGCCTCCATTTTGTTTTGTAAAAGGTCTGACCAATTTGGAAAAGGTGGGATATCAGCATTCAGTGTCCTCCTCTGACATGCACTAATGGCGGCAGACTATGCCGCATTCTCCACCATATGTGATATCATGAGGCTACGGCTCTCAGCGGGACAGTTCAGCAGTGCAAGGACACAATGTTATAATATAGCGAAGGTTTGCATAGTCCAGGATGACCAGAATGTACTCTGATGTCCCTGGAACTCTTCAGTAAGGGCCCAACGATGTCCAGTCAATCCTCTCAAAGCGGGGTCTCGATAATGGGCAAGGGAATGGCGGGTTTCTATATGTGGGCTTTTGGCCACCCGCTGACACTCAGGGCAACCACGACAGTAGTCTCGATCTCTTTGTGCACTCCTGGCCAAAAGAAGCGTCGCAAGATTCTTTCTTTCGTCTTCTCTACCCCTAGGTGAGCCCCTGGGTGTGTGCTAGGTTGAGTACGGTGGCCCGGTGGGGCTGTGGTACGAGGAGCTGTTCATGCACCTCACCATTTTTCCGTACCACCTGATACACTAACCCCCGGTTTACTGCAAAATGGGGGTAGGTAGGGCTTGTTCTATCCCCTAGCACCACTCCCTCTATCACCTACACATTTTTCAAAAGCATTTGCAAGAGTGGGATCTTGTAACTGGGCTGTACCATACTGGCCTTTGAGAGGGGGAAGCTCTTTGGTGCCTTGGATGTCTTCCTCGCTGGAGATTGGAGCACTTCCTGGGACCATGTTTCTCTTCCCCCGTGTCTGGACCAGTCTCTGAATCAGCCTGGGCACCTGCCATCCCTGCAAGAGCACAGGCTGGAGTGAGTGGTTCTGAGGGTTGTGCTTGCGTATTCTCAGGATCACGTCTTACCTCTCTCGCTTCGAGGTACTCGGGTCAGCCTCTCCTGAGTCTCCCTACACAGTGGGTGAAAGGCTGGGCAGTCGTCCAGTGGGACAGGAACAGGTAGGGAATCAACCACACCCGCCGTCGTGAGGATGGTTCCCTGGTGGTGGTCATTGGGAGTTCAGTGGTGGGATAGTCTCTGGTGTCTCCATGGACACAGGAAACCGTGAGGACTTTCCTGGGGTCAGACCACGATGCATCCACCAGATCATACGCACCAGGGTGACCCGGCTACCCGGAATCTAGCAGAGCTTCCACATCATGGTGATTCACAGTCACGGGCAGGGTGGGGGTGGATTCTTGCCATCTCACGACCCACGGCCGAAGCAAAAGGTGGGCGGGTGGTGAGCTGGAGGACTCATCAGTGGGCATAGGCTCACCTGCCGGTTTCCCACACTGCCAGGAGATGTGTCCCATCTCCCCACACCCGGTAACACTGTGGGGTTTCACTCTCCGGTGTCCTCTTCCTGGTGCGGCTGGTCTCTGGCTCCCCTGGAGCCTGGACAGCTCCTGAAGTGGCTGGGTTGGAAACCTTGGGGCTCTTTGGATGGGCTCCTCCCGTCTGTGGCGGGCGCACTCTGGGGCTCCTTTCTGGAAGCCGAAGCATCTCTGCTGTGGCCTGGTACCTTTCCACAGCTTCCCGCAGTTAGGTCGCTGTCGTCAAGGCCTGTTGACTGATGAGCGTTTTGCCTCATAAGGCAGGGCCCGTAGTACTTGTCCACCACAATGGCCTCCCACTACTGCAGCTGCCGTGCTCTTCTCGGGTCCAGCCATTTCAGCGTGATCCGGACAAGTTCGATGCATCTGTGCGAGGAGGCTGGTCTGGTTGAAAGGTCCAGCTGTGGAAACGCTGGGCCATGCCAAACTTGGTGAGCCCACTTCTGCTGAGGATCTCCGCCTGGTCCCGGACAGCATTCAGCGTTCCCCCCGACAGAAAGGGGGCTAACAGTCCAACCCACTGTACCTTGGGCCACGCTTCCCTAGTGGCTGTAGCTTCAAAGGCGTGCAGGTACGCCTCAACGTCATCTGTGGCCCCCATCTTAGATATAAAATCACTCGCCGGCCAACTGTCTCTGCAATTGCAGTTCCTCTGTCTTCAGGAGGTTGGCTCTCTTTAAACTCCTCCAAAGAGAGCCACGTTAAACATCTGGGCTTGCTGGCCAGCCACCAGGGGCTTTCAAAATGGCCTCCATTTTGTTTTTGTGGGAGGTCTACGGCCAATTTGGAAAATTGGGATATCAACTGTTCAGTGTCCTCCTCTGACATGCACTATTAGCGCTTGAACTATGCCCGCATTCTCCACCATATGTGATATCATGAGAGGCTACACGGCTCTCAGCGGGACAGTTCAGCAGTGCAAGGACACAATGTTATAATATAACGAAGGTTTTTAATAAAGTTCTTGGGAATTAACAAAAAGGTATGCCAAGTTTAAAAGGGTAACTAAGGATAAGGTTGATCTTTCAACAGTCAAAAACTTAATGTCTCTTCAAACGTGAAATCATAGTCCCATTCCCTCAGGAAAATATCTTCTTGGAAACCGGTCTTCAGCTTTACTTTAGTCAGCGCCGCAGCCCGTGGCCAATCCAGCGGTAAGTATTCCAGTCTTCACGTGGAAAGTGCTACTTCGACGGTCTGTAGCTTCTCTGAGAGCACAACTTGGAGCTTGTCTCCCAAACCCCACTCTGACGCCAACTGTGTCTCTGCGCCTTAAAAAAGCCCTTCAGCTCATCAGGCCCTGATCGGTCTCAGGTGTGTTGGGATCTCGTGTGTTGAGGTGTTGAGTTTCCAACTCCACCAGCAGATGGAGCCAAAGCTGTCGTGACTGCAGCCATCTCAGGGGGAGTGGCCCCTCCAGGGGCCGCAGCCTCATTGACATCACAATACTATATTATACTTAAAGGTGCCATGTGTAATGTCTGGCAAAAAATCAATTCATACTCCACATTCCATAAAAGATGGGGCAGTATACCTCCAGAAAGTGAGTTTGTCTACCCTAGAGTAACAACCGAGACACGTGTATTGCAGTTTGGCTGGCGGTTATGTTACCCGCATACTGCCTCCCATGGCTGAAACTGGTATTATGACACTTGTCGGGCTGTGGCTAGTAATTTAGCATGCTAATTCAGGTTGATATCTCTTCAGCACTATACCTTGTCATTTTTTTAATGACATCATCACCCTTATTTCCTTCCATTCTTTTGATGCGTGTAGCTCATTTTTTGGATATTTTTACCTCAATTCTTACACATGGCACCTTTAAGCCTGAAGCATAGACGATGGCGCAGTAATATCAACGTGCAATGAGTCTTCCAACAGAAATCAATGGGATTTTACAAAATGCCAAATAAAACACGACAGAAACTGTATTTCGCTACGCTACTTGTTTTGGAACATCAACAAACACCAATAACCACTCGGTGAGTTGCAGTTTTAAAAACGAACGTTAAGGGTAGTTTTAGGACATGTTTGAGCATGCCTGTAGGCAGCCACTCTGACTAGTCAAAGGCGATTCAAAACGAGTCGAGACAGGACCAATCATCAAAATTTCGGTGTCCACCACTCTAGTTCATCCAAAACAAACCAGAAAAGGGACTCAAAGTGCTAAATACCGGAACACTTTTCCTTTAAGAGTGGAGAGGCTCTCCGTAGACGGGCTCTGGTGTTGCCAACTATTTAAAATGGAAAGTAGCTAAAGCCAGCTCCAAAAGTCGCTAAATGTCGGTAGATGACGCAATGTACCCTTTACGACAATGGCTATATTTTGGATATATTTAGTCTACATAATATAGGCTTAAATGTCACTCGGACAGGCCGATAGATTTTTTTTTTTTTTAAGCTATGTGGCAGTGAAGCTACATAGCTTAAACGAATGCTAGGTTTTTCTAAAATGTATGTTCAATTTTTAACTATATGCTTTGCTTGTGAATGAAGTTGTAGCCTACTTCCTTTGTTCAATGTTATTGTTAAACGATGCTGGCAAGCATGTCCCTGTTTCCCTGTCATCATTGCTCTCTCTCGTTGACTCTCTCGTTGTAATTTCACCCGAAGTTGCTGCACCTTCCAATGAGCGTTGTCTGAGCTGTAATAGTAAAAGTATTCTTTGCAATAAAACGGGCTGATACTACATAGGCCAGTCATTCCTTTTATAATAATGGGGCAACACTTTGGGCAAATTTGCGATGTAATTCAACGAAACAGGCATAAGAGAGGAGAGTTTGCCATCATTGCGAGAAGTTTTTGTCTCACGCTTTGTGCTGCTGCAGTCAGCCTGGGCTAACCGAAGGATAACGCGAAGAGAAAACAGAAGTTGCCAGACACACGAAAAAATCGCCAGATTTATGTCAGTCGCTAGATAGATTTAGGTAATCTAAAGTGTAGACTGTAGCTTGAAATAAAAATGAACACTTTAAAAAGTTTTTTACTGTTTCCCTAATTTACCTTTATTTATCTAACAGGTCCTGCATTCACGGCGGCTCAGTGAGCCTCCTCTTACTCCATGGGTGATCTTAACACCATCGGGGCAAGTGTGTTTGGCTCACTGCACCTGTATGGCCGGCGTAGCGGAGTCGTGCACCCACGTTGGAGCCCTGCTCTTCATGGTCGATGCCTGTGTCCGGCTAAAGGAGAAGGCCAGGGTCACAGATGAGCCGGCGTACTGGAAGCTCCCAAGCAGCATCAACAAGGTGCAACCAGAGGTTGGTCACCAGATCAATTTTATATCTGCAGCAGCTGCAGAGGTGGATTTTATCATTCGTTCTCATGACACTGTTCGCGTCGTTCAGTTCGCCAAGATGATTCGTTCTGAATTGTTCGTTCGGTCGCATTTACGGTACAATGTAGTTCAGCGGTGAATCATGGAATGCAGGGGCCATATTACAGAAACTTCCTATCTTAAAGGAGCGATTTGTAGGTTACCGAAAGTTCTGTAGGCCAAAATCAAAACACTGGTGAATGTTCTCAAAACTACCAGACGCGAGCCTCTTCTGGGTTGCCAGATGTAATTAAGACTTAGCTAACGTTAGTTGACCTGCAGCTGCTTTAACGTTTCTCCAACCATGACCCAGCTACACATTACGGAAACAGTGAAAACAAAAAAATACCTCTCTAACCAGCGTAACATATTTAGCTGAAGTTAGCGATGCAGATGAAGTTTAGCCTAGGTTAGTGGAGAAATATGGCCAGACTTGATAAGTTTAGCCATATCAGGAAGCTCCTCCGATCGATGTCCACTCAATTTGTTTCTTGTTTTAATTTTGGAAATTTGCCTGCCTCGCATTATAGGGCTGAGCGATTTATTCATTTGCGATAGTTGCGATATGATGAAAACGATTTTCAAACCGCCCAAGGCTGCGATTGCGGCCGTAATATGTGACATCACCAAAAGCGCATTTATACTTTCGCTTGCCGGCGGCACCACTGAACCGACCACTGAAGCAAAAAGCGTAAACAAGAGGACCAGCTAACAGTGTCAAGAAAGGTCTGATCAGTAGAGCTACTTTTAAAAATAAACCTCTGGTTAAATGGTTAAAAATAAACCTCTTCATTTCCTTTTTTTCGAACCTGTCCCTGGTTCTAGTTCATAATTCCCCTGTGCTGCTACTCTGGCTGGAAACTTCTTTCACTTGTCCAGCTGACGATTAAAACTCCACGACTGTTTAGGCTGCACAGCAGCCATTCACCTGTGCACTAGGGACTTTGTTTATTGGAGTACAGTGACAGTGGGGGCATTTGCGATATCCAAGGGGGTTGGCGGCGCAAACATTTCATCTCACAGGTAAATGAATTGATGCATAAGGTTATCCCGCAAGTAGTTGACACAGGTAACCACCAAAACCCCAGCTGTTCTAACATTAGCTTACCAGCTAAGGCTCTAGGTTACATCCATGCTGCTAACTGCTGATAACTTTGCCTGTTTAAAGAGTTTTGTCTCCGCGATTGGCTTTGTGATATGAACAAACTAGTTAAATTGCATGCATGTGTATTGTGCTGCGGTGTTGATGATGCAAACCTTTAGTTAACAGGCTGGAAGTTCAACAAATATAGGTCTACTAATGTGGTTAAAATAGTTAAATAAAAAATATTTCATTCATCAATCTTATTCAATGACCTAATGCCATCATAACATAGGCCTGGGCTCCAGGTAAGAACAGTTTATGTTTAACTTAAGACAGAAGATAAAGAGCTTAAAAATAATCGCATATCGCATCGCAATCTTGGTAAGAAAAATCGCAATTAGATTTTTTTCCAAAATCGTTCACCCCTAGCTTTTAAAGGGGTGATATAGGGCAGGGGTGATATAGGGCATTTTGTGTTGGTCCTTAAGGTCTCTGAATAGGGTGTGTAACATTGGTTGGGCTGAAAATGGCATATGTGCTGTTCTATGTGCCCTAATGCAAGCCTGGTTAAAAGCCCTAGAATGAAACGAGAGGTTTTCTTTCTTTTATGGTATGCTCATAAATATTTAGATGAACTGCGTGCTGATTGGTTGGTTTACAACGAGCGAAGCTCCAGAGCAAAGATGCAAACATGGCCGACAGCACTCACTGAAACAGCCAAGGTGGAAATAGGCCTACTATGGAGACATAGGTGTTGAACAGCATATTTGACCCTGAATCAAAGGAAGAATCTGAAATAGAGGAGCAACCAGTCGCCCATAGATTGGAAATGACTACTTCAGAGTGGTAAGTTTTGTCATTTACTTGAGTTTGCCACACGTAGCCCAGTTAACTAGCTGTAATACTAGTGCAATACTCGCACGTTAGTGTCATAGACTAAGTTAAACATTGTATTAGGTTCGTTTTTAGCATTATAAGCAACAGAAATTATTAATTTGCACACAAACAAATGTTTTACAACTTGTACCCTTGTGCAATTTTTGTCAAGATGTCCAGTTAGAAGCTAGCTGAAAAGTTTGTAGCCAGTCGTGGGCAGTTCAGGCTATGCTGTAGTGAAAGGAGTGCTGCTTGCAAGGAAAGTAGCTGCTACTCGTTTTAGTCAGTAAGTATATTCTCCTGCTGAATAGGTCATCTGATTAGGAGTTACATACATTATTGTAGTGGTAATATGCAATCTTACAACAGGACGTCCAGTTAGCTGGGCAGGAGCTCTGTGCAGTTCGTAGGCTATATGGCTGAAGTGAAACGAGTAGCCTACTGTAAACTTGATGAGTCTCAATTTGTGATGGGGCACTTATTCTTAGGGCCATTTGAGTTGCCAATCCTGTTATCTGCACTCCTGATGGGGAACACTCAATTTGGAGTCTCAAGTTGCACAGTGCATCCCGCCCCAACAGGTTGACAGGTGTGTGCTCTGCTATCAAGACTGGTATTCTGATTTCCTTGTCCTCTATTTGAATTGATACTGGGGCTGTCATTGGTATCAGCTGCGTTTTTCCCAAGAAACCCAGTCTTCATAAATTTTCCTGAGGACCTGGGGAGGTGTTGGGCATCTCTTGGGTGAAGACAAGTGTACGTTGCCCCTGTATGTACTAAGCATTTAACTTTGATACCCTCTATCAGAACCTGCAGCATCGGCTCTGCGTCAGCTACCCTTGTCAGGGCGGGGAACTGACCCTCCCCTGGGTTTCCTGGGCCTCATCAATACCAATTTCCCTCATAGGGCTGTGGGGCTCCTCCTTGTTGGGGAACATTATTTTCCTCTTGCACTTGTCCTTGGTATGCTCGTCCTCTTTGGTTATTCTGGCCTCTGGATCTTGTTGGGCATTCCCTGGAGACGTGTCCTGTTCTTCCGCACGTCCAACATTGTATGCTATTTCCTTGATTCTGTTGGTCTTGGTACTGTCCTCTTCCATAACCTCCTCTACCTTGTCCACCTCTTCCTGGGCGGAATCCTCCTCTGCCTCTCGGTTGTTGCCACTGTTGTTGTGGGGGTTCATATGGCATTCGTTGCCATGTTTGCATCATGGGCTGCACAGGTTGTGGTTGTATCCCCGTGGGCTGCTGTGTCATAGGCTGCTGCACCATTGGCTGTTGTACTATTGGTTGTTGTACTGCTGGCTGTTGTGGCTGTGTGGCAGGAGACGTGGCTTGCATCACTGGAGCTTGGGTAGCTGCTTTCTTTGTATTCTTTGCTTCCTGGAGCTGCACCTGGGACAGCTTACGTGCAACCTCCTTTTTCTGTTGGTCCTCCTTATCCTTTCCTTGCCTATACGGAGTTACATAGTGTGCCACTGCCAGCCTGAACTCATCTTTAGTCATGATTCCCAGATGCCAATCGCTCTCCAACTGCGTTTTAACTGTCTTTGGCAGCGCATCCATGACTGCTTTCCTAAAGTGCATGGTGTTGGCACCTGAGTCCTCCGGTCTCTGTTCCATTCTTATCGTCCATTCTGTGCTGCCTTTTCCACGAAGGCTGCTGGGTTTTCATCATCCTTGAGTCTTTCTATCCAGACGGCTGAGGGGCTGTACTGGTTGTGATAAGCTGCCCTTAGGGCCTTCCATATTTTCACAGAACAGCAGTGCTTCTTCCAGTAGTTTCCCTGTTTCTGATGGCTCATCATCTTCACTCCTAGGAGTGTTTACCTGCTCCTCTTCTTCATCTGAGCTGGCCTGACCGTACTCTTCATCTGTGAACATCTCCTCTTCTTGTTCCGTCTCTGAACCGGGGTTTACCTCAAAGGTCAATAGGCATGGCTTTCCACCCTTTCTTCTTTGTTCCAGTTTGGCGAGGGTCTCCTGCAGGAGTTTCCTGTATTCTTCCTCCATTACGCCCCCATTCTTACAGTGAGACAGGCGACTCTTCCCCTAATTGCCGGTTCCTCCTCGTAAATGATCTCTCACTTGCTTCTTCTTTTCTTCTCATCTCCCATTGTCTTTTCTGCTTTTCTTCTCTTCTGATATCCTCCTCTAATTCTCTCCTCAGTCTCTCCTGGTTCACCCTCATTTCGTTATGCTCCAGGATATCCATCATTTCATCTTGCATTCTCTTGACGAATCTTCTACACTCTTCCCTGTATTCTGCGTGCTCTGGGGTGTTACCCCCGTTTCCTTTCTCACTTATCCATACCCTCATTTCTTCCAGTTCTTTCAAGATTCCTTCTGCCAGGACCCTCTGCTCTGACTCAAACTGTTTGGCGGTTTTCGACTTTTGGACATTCTGTTCCAATACGGTCTTCTTTTTGTCATTCCATTTCTCAACCTTTTGCTCAGCTTCTCGCTTGCTTTGGTGCATTTCCATAGCTTGTCTAGTCGTTTCCTCTATCTCCTTTTCACACTTCTGGATGTGTTTCATGAACCTCTGCCAGAGTTCTCTGCACCTTTCCGTCATTGGTTCTTCGCCTGCCTGTGATTTTGCCCACGTCAAGGTCTCTAGAGCCACCTTCCTTTGGCTCTTCTTTTCCTCTTTTTCTGTTGCCTTACTCCAACCTTCCATGACTGTTTCTATGTTGTACCTAGGTCTATGCACCTTTCTCTCTTTACTTCTTCTCCGTTGTCTGGAGTCTGTTCCACTTCTTGGTCCTCTTCACCCACTCCTCCTGGGACGGTCATGAGGAGTTTATCGTTTCTCCAGTGGTACCTTCTGGCTGCTTGGTGCTTTTCCACTACCTGTTCCTCTGTGTCTCTTACAGCTTGATCCCCTTTGTTCCCTTCGCCCTGTGTACCCTAGAGGGAGTCCTGGGGGCGCTGGCTCTGTGGGGGATACCCTTGACAAATCGATGAGGGATGATGTTGATTGCACGGACGCCGGTGAGGGTGGTGGCGGCCCCGGCTGGGGGTTAGCCTGTTCCCTTCTGATTCTCTTCACTTCTTTCAGCACTTCCGCGCAGATCCCTTCCAGCGTGATTCCTCTGATCACCAGTGGGGCTTGCACGGCCAGGTGTACTGCCGGTGCCTCTCCTCGTGGCACTTCAGGATACAGCTTGTCCTTTTCCACATATGGAGGTGGACGAGTCTTCTCCATGGGTGGAGCTCCTGGTTCTGGTGCTTGGGCTGAGATGTCCTCTTCTTTTCTTGTGGGTGGTGAGGGCGATGTGTCATTTTTGTCAGCCCTCTGTTTCTTCTTTCTCTCAGATATTTTGGCAAAGGCTTCCAAAACTTTCAGTTCCTTTTCTCTCTTCTCTTGCCTTTGTGTGCTTTCGTCACAGCCCTTGTAATTCATAATTTTCTCCTTCATTTGTGCAATTGTTGTTGGGTTGAATGATCCTTCTTTTGGCCATGCCGTGTGATCTCCCTTATATCTCAAGAACCACTTATAGTTGATGTTCTTTATATCCTTTTCCGCAATGGCGTTCTCCCTCGCCACTTCCTCCAGGGGTGTCGTCACCCTGGTTGCCATCCTTCTCAGAAGTTGTCGCTGTTTGCGGGCGAGCCTCTTTTATAATCTTCTCCATAGGTCTCGCAAAACCAGTTATTTTCTAGTTCGTCTATGTCTTCTCGGGGACTGCAGAACATACGATAGTGCTCTTCAAAGTGTCTGTCTCTTTCCCTTTGACACCTGTTCTGATCCTTTTCTTCCCAGTCCAAACGCAGGTCGCTTCTTGTGTATAGTATGGCGTCAGCTACGTCTCCCCAATCGTCGAGGACAGTATTCAGTTCAGCTCTTCTTCCTTCGAATGTCTCTCCCTTGTCATTTACAGCGCTCACGCTCCACCTGCTATTTCCGTGTTTGTTGATCTTTATTGTCCACCTCTCCTTTATTTCCGGATCGCCAGACGTTCCACCATCCTTCCACCAGGGGAAGTGTTGCCACCATGTCTATTTCGTCCCGGTATCTGCACCTGAAAGGGAAACTGCACCCAAAGGGGTACCGACCCACGTACCCCACGTGTTCCTGATCTCGGTTTCTGATGCTTATTTCCCAGTCGTGTTCGTCGTATTCAGTAATATCTATGGTCCAGATCACGTTCTGTTGTCCCTGTTCCATATACTTCTTTTAAAATCTCTCTTGGTCCTACGTAATTAATTTCTGAGTCTTTTACTTTCAGTCCTTTTCCAACTACTCCGATGTATCGCTATCGTCACTTCTTGTGTCCATAGATGTCCCTAACACTGATGGGTAAACTCATCAAGTGCCCTACCCTCTCTAATAATTCTATATAGTTATCACACCGATAGAGACTACCTACACGGCCCTCTGAATTTATTGCATAAATGTAAAAATTGCATAAATGAAAACTATATGCCAATGTCCTTCTAGGTTCATTCGCTATTGGTGGGCCCTATTGTGTTAATTTCCCTCTCTCTTTTCTTTTTACTTTTATTGTTTTATCACTTTATTTTAGGTATTGTCCTATTGATAGTACTTTTGTGTCCCTATTTTTCTTTAATACTGTCTCTTTACTTAAAATTACCTTTTAACCTTTTATTTCAGTAAAGTATGTTTATTGGCTTTATTTTTCCTTTATTTATTAGAGCAGGCACAATATTTTATTTAAGCAAAGTTAGCAGATTACAGTTTTATTCATTCAGCTATTTCTTATGTTCAAGCCGTGGTTATATTGTAATTTCCTTATGAATATTGCAATGGCGGTTTCCCCGTCGAGCTTCTCAATTTCAATTGTGTGTATGCGCTTTCCTGGCATCTATTGTGGGTCCATGCCCATGCAAAAAAGAAAAACACAGCGCACACTGTTAGTTATTACAGAAACAACAGATTACCATAAAATATATTTTGTTCATTACTCCTTGTTCAGAACAGTTTACACACTTAACTCACAGTTACTATTGTAATTCACTTATTAGCTCATTTTTACACATTTGAAAAATACAACACTATTTTAGTTTTCTCCCATACAAGAGATCTCGAAAACTAAGTACGACACTGTTTCAGGGCACCGCATGCTCCTTTTACCCACATTTAACTCACGGTTAACGATGCAATTTTCCGACTAGCCTTAACACATTTAACTCAGGGCGGCCCATGCTCCCTTTACACACAACAGTTTTCTCCTTAACTTCGTCCTTAGAAACTAAACACACATTTACTTTAGGGACTCCGTGAACCCGTGTCTCCCTATTTCACAAAACGCTATTTTAAGGGCCTCCGTGCCACCCTTTTTTCACAAAACACAATTTTTAGGGGCCACCGTGCCACCCCTTTTCACAAAACACTATTATTAAGGGCCACCGTGCCACCCTTTTTTCACAAAAACACTATTTTTAGGGGCCACCGTGCCACCCCTTTTCACAAAACACTATTATTTAGGGCCACCGTGCCACCCTTTTTTATAAAACACTAGGGGCCCCCGTGCCACCCCTTTTCAGTTTTCTTCTTGAAAATTACTTTTTACCGGTTTTAAAATAATAAAAGAAAAGAAAAACGCTTTTAGGATCAACAGTACAACCCAATCTCTGTCTCCACTATTCTTTTGAGGACTCAGGCAAAACAGCCCTTCCCGGCCTACCCACCGACTCCACCAGTACAGCCTTCCCTAATGCAAGCAAAACGCTTACCTTTGGGCCCTTTGGAACGCTGCACTGGAGAAGTCTGCTTCACCCGGGACGAATCTGCTTCACCCAGGACGGAACCGCTTCCCTTGTTGAAACCTTTCAAATCTCGGTAGAGAACCTCCAGATCTGTCGTGGAAAATTAACCACTTTCTCGAACCTCCAATCTCAATAAGCACTCTGATGTCAAAGGACCCGAAAGAGAACACCAAGACGAGAGATGCTGAAGACTGTTGATTCTTTATTTGCCGTCTTGCAGTGAAGATACAATTCTAACAGCATCAGGACTGGACCGTCAGGCAAGAGAGCGATGGGTAACAGCTGCTTCCCCGATGAGATCTGATCTGAATGTGCCTGCGCTCTGCCTTTTATGCTTCTAGGGGCCTGGGAGATGTCTCTTTACTTGTTGCTAGGCAGGGCATGTATTTATTTTGGTTCTGTGTGTCACTGTCACCTAATTTTACTTCCTCTTTTTGGACCTATTTACCTGCCTTGACATTTCAATCTAATGGCAGTGGTGGACGCACACTACAGATTTAGTGTAGTGGATGTAGTGGATGTAGGTGCCTACTTTAGGAGCAGTGATGGCGGAATCCTGGTCACTTCTGCCTTTGG
Source organism: Alosa alosa (assembly GCF_017589495.1). Classification (NCBI taxonomy): domain Eukaryota; kingdom Metazoa; phylum Chordata; class Actinopteri; order Clupeiformes; family Clupeidae; genus Alosa; species Alosa alosa. The sequence goes on along the minus strand of NC_063203.1, from coordinate 20,849,884 downwards.
GACAGCTCTGCGGCTTGGGAACCTCCATCTTCCTGAAGACAGGCCATTACCTAATGCAGACCATCTTGGACCCTTGCCACATGTCTTTGTTGGCGATAAGGCGTTTCCACTTCAGCGAAACATCATGAGACCCTACCCTGTCTAACAACTGTCAGCAGAGAAAAGGGTCTTCAAATGTCGGCTTACTCATGCCAGGCGTATGGTGGAATGCACGTTTGGTATTCGGTCAAACCAATGGAGGCTGTACAGAAGGGTGCGGGCTTGAGCCTTCTTTAACCCTTAGAACCCGATTGACGCAAAGTGCGTCAAAAAACACACCCTTTCTTCTCTGTTACATTGCTCCGCGGCTGTTCATCGCAGCGAGATGAAACCTTTATAGCATCACCGAGAAGAAGTGGGGCTTTCCAACGAGACCACGCACTTGTCTGTACGATCAAGTATGAAATTTTTAAAAAAATCATGAAATTAAATCAAATAGCATCATATTTACAGTCTATACTTCTCTGCGTTCACCTGCGCACCCATTACTCTCGTTTGAATTACTCGCGAACCCGTGATCACATAGATATGGCAAGCATATCAGATGAAAGAGGAGAAACAGGGCTATCCATTGGTACCATGTATATCGATCCTTCTGGCTTATAAAAACAGACAAAGTGACTGCAAAATATTAAAGTCATGTACACAAACCAACGCTGCACACCCATTACTCTCGTTTGAGTTACTCGCGGACCCGTGATCTGATAGATATGCCACGCATGTCAGATGAAAGAGGAGACACAGAGCTATCATTACATCCTTCTGGGTTATACAACAGACGAAGTGACAGCAAAATAATAACTTCATATAGCTGGACTTACCCCATGTTTTTGTCTGTTTTTGTGGCAAAGCATGTTTATAATTCAACACTATCGTGTGTTTCTCTACGACAAAGCATGTTCATAATCCGGTTTTGAGATCCTAGCAAATTCCTGCATGGCATCCAATTCAAGGCTCACATTGCATCCCAATTTGTTGAACAAAGAAACACCTTTTTTGCCTTTACTTTGTTCATGGCAATGCAGTAAAAAGTTGAGAATCATTATGGCACACATGCTAACACGCAAACTTGGGTCAAGTCAGGTCAGATCAGTTCGTGTCATAGATATGGAGCGCAGAAAGGTAATTTTTCATCACTAAATAAAAAATGGCATTTATTTCCATAAATCACACACTACATATTTCTGTAAATTGCTCAGTCCCAGAGTATCCCTCCAACATGGCAATTATATTGCCTGATTCAGGACAGTCTGCCCTACACACACATGAAATGCATGTAGAGCTATGAGCTTGCTATGGTGAGATACAGGTCAAAATATAAGATTTTTTATAATACGCTTTTTATATTTTAATTCTTTAAAAATCAAAATGAAATCAATGCTATTACTAATACATGACATGATGGCAGATCTGGATAGCCTAGACTCTGCTGAAAAAAGCAATATATGTGTGTGTGGCACTCACAATGACCAGAATAAATCCTTATGAATAAAGGTAGTGAAAATGCCCTAAAAACAGCTTAGGGTTCTAAGGGTGAAGTTGGAGAGGCGTTTCAAAGCAGGTGCCAGGGACAGCAAGAAATATTCATCCTCATCTGTTTTTATTGATACAGTAGCAGCAATTATTGAGTCCTGATAATCAGTCAATGCCGGTGTGGATTTAGCTGGCCTTCTATTCCTTTTCTCAATGCCGGTGTGGATTTAGCCAGAGACTTTCTAATGTGGAGACACAACACTCAAAAAATACTCCATAGAAATGCATGGGGCTAGTTTGTCACGCCAATATGGCCGTTGTCTACACATATCCCACCCCTTCCTCGGCAAAACGTTGACATGTGAATACATTGAGCCAATCATATGGTGTGTTGTGAAGACATCGTGCCAATCATGTGTTGTGATCTGCGCCGCTGGAGCAAGATTGGTGTCGTGAAGCCTTGCGCACGCGCAGTTCGACCCAAAGACTGTGCCCGATGAGTGCCCATAAAACGTTGGTATATGGCCGCCGAGTGGAGGGACTTGCCTAAAAGGACTTTGATTTAGCTGGCCTTTTTTTCCTTTTCTCTATGGGTGGGTCTACCTGTGTGGGTGGGTCTACCTGAGTCTGAGACAGCTCTTCATCACTCTCCAAAATCTGTAGAAACACAAGTACAATGTCATAAAATGTATCATGTAATTTCCATTCAGATGATAGGTTATTACTACTGCTCATTATGTAGCCTGAATTGAATAAAATATCAGCCCAAAGTTTAAACTGACCTCAGTCTGAGGAGACATCATTGGCCTTAGAAGAGCCATCGCCCCCTTTGACACTTCAGGCTCAGGGGCCGTATTCACAAAGAAGGCTAAAAGTAGCTCCTAACTGCTGAATTTAGGAGCAACTCCTAAAAATAATGGGCGTGTCACTCCTAACTTCAGGACTCCTAATTTTTTTCACTAAAAGTAATTCACGAAGCATTTTAGACCTAAAAGTAGCACCTAAGTCTGGGACAGCTTAAAAGAAGTCGAGAGGACTCCTAACTCACAAAGACCTATTCACAAATCGCTTTTTGTGGCATTTCACGTCGCAATGTTTTGAAATGCGTATGCGGCTACAGGAGCTTTCAATCGCGAGGGAAGAATTTTGCATTGTAGGCATAAAAGGGGTGCAATAACGCCACCAACAACAACCAAAACTACTCATTGTCAACATGCAAATTAACTGTAACGTTTCATTGTGAATCAAATTAAAATGTTCTCCTCTTTGCAAACGTAGGCATATGGTGACAGATTAATTTAATAATGTTGCAAAGATACTGCATCAATCCGTATGTTTCATTAGGCTACTAGGCTATTTGTTTTGCCTTACTCTTTATTCATTTAGGCTAGGCCTTTTTATTTAGTTATTCATCATCTTCCGTCCTTGTGTAGCGCACGCATTCTCAGACCTGTCACCTGTCACTCATCATCGTAAGGGAGGTGTTTGGAATCATTCCCGCGTTACAATCATCAGCCAATCAAGGTGGTCACTTCAGTCAAGTTCGTGCATGAGTAATGACGTCATCCATAGCAACGAAGACTCACTCTTAGTTTAGGAGTTGTCATTTTTCCTTACTAAGAGTAGGTCTGAAAGACTTTGTGAATAACTTTTAAGAGAAAACTCCAAGCTAAAATCTTTTAGTGCGATATAGGAGTACTCCTAGTGGTAAGATAAAAGGCTTTGTGAATACAGCCCCTGATCAGTTTTGAGCACTGAAGTTGGAAGTAGTTGGTAGTAAATGGGGTTCAAGGAAGCTGAGCACCGCCATGTACTTCCAGTTTTTTTTAAAACTACTGGCTGACCCACTCTTCTTAAACATGTCCTGACGCCTCTCCTTGGCATACCTGTCTCTTAGATACTTCCACTTTTTTTGCAGTCTTCCTCTGTACAAATTCACAAACGTCATTAGCTAGACTGCTGTAATGTTAGATTCAGCTGTTTGTCTCCATAGTGATGTTGACGTTAAGTTAGTTACACTGCAACAGGACGTTAGCTAGAAGTTAGCTAGCTCAAACCAGAGATGTTTCGGTTAAACGGGCTGTGCTCAAACTTAACTATGACTGTTTAAAAATACAATACACACCTGTTATCCCGACAGACGTGGCAACATCCCTCCATGCTTTTGCTTTCAACTATTGGTCATGATATCCCTTCAGTGTATATTCAATCATATATGACTGGATTGTCCGTGACAACGAGAATTAATTTTTCCTCCACCATTGTTTGTTGTGTGTCTGCTTATGTCCCACCCCCTCTTCAATTTTGATTGGTCGTCGAGAAAGAAGTAACATTGACGAGCCCAGCGCTGTTCTAACGGCTCCCACACACAGCATGCGTGCGTTGCAGTGCTGGAGACGCATCCCATTCACTTTACATGGGCTTACGTCATCCCTTGCCAAACTGAATTGTGGGTCCGTTGTGTTGCATTGCTCCCGTCGCTCAACTTTTGCTGCACTGACGGACAGCCGCCGCCAATCAAATTACGAATAAGCGAACAACAGACGACACCAGCCAACGCAACTGTGTGAGGGAGCCGTAAAAGTTAAGTTTCCGCCGAGGGTGCTGAGCACTGTGAATGCTGAACTTCATAGGATTTGCATTGAAAATAGCCGCCGCCGGCGCAAAAAACGTGTTTGGTGGATTCAGGCCCTTATGTCAACAAGATTCTACAAGACATTTTCATCTGGCTATTAGCCTACCCAATGTTTAGCTCCGTTGTGGTATTTATGCAAATTAGCTATATGTAAACATGCTGTTTGCCCATGTTAACAAACAATTAAAAAAAAAAAAAAACTTATAATACATTTTTGTTTGTCTTGATGTAAATAATCAACTCAGTAATTTTCATGGTGATATGTGAAGGTTCAATTTTTTTCCCCTATTTGCGTGAGAAAAATACTGAATAGGCGCATGAATAGGGTATATTTGGGTCTTTTTCGAAACTTTCCCCTATTGGGATTCTTCTTGGCTTTTTTTACTTTACTCAGGACATATTGAGGATACAAAATCAGTTAAGTTTGCTTCTGTTGCAATTTGTTCAACCTTTTTTCATAAAATTACTGGACTATAGGAGCATTTTCAAACTCGTGGTAATCGCGGTTGAGAGAGCTGAAGCAGCAGCAGTGGAAAAACACTTTACAGTGGCACAATAATAATATTAATAATACCTTAAATTTATATAGCACCTTTAAGGCTTCAGAGAACAGATGTGTTTTTAGGTGTGTTTTGAGGGGCCAGTGTATAAATGGAGGGGTAGCTTGTTTCATAAACTGGGGGCAGCAGGACAGAAGGCTCTGTCCCGAATGGTCTATAGTCTGTAGCGGGGAGTGGCAAGCTGATCTTTGTCAGAGGAGCGCATGGACCGTTGTAGCACTGCCACATAAGTTTACACAGGAGTCACTTTATTAAAGCCCGGTTATAAAAATAAAACGGGTAACCTATATAAGTGTATTTCCTGTCATTTGTTTTCCATCTTGTTTATGCCCCTGTTGCCCTATATTGAATATCTAATTGGATATTTAATCTGTATGGACATTTTTACATATGTTATGGGTGTGGGAGAATGGATCAGCTGGTTGTCAAACCAGTCAGCTGATTGCCATAGGCTGACGGCCCTATCAGCTGATGCGCCAAATTTGAAAGTCTTTAAAATCGCGGAAGCGAGAGGGAAAGGGAGACGATCCTGTGCTATGTTTAGAGGATGAAATTAGGAAGGCTCAGGCTAAAAAGGAACTGGTAGCTGCTGTCTTCTTTGATGTGGAGAAGGCGTATGATATGTTATGGAAAGAGGGTCTTCTTATTAAATTAGAATCCATCGGTATTGGTGGAAGAATGTTCAACTGGATTATGAATTTTTTGAAGGACAGGACTATAGAGGTAAGAGTTGGGCTATCCCACTCCAGGATTTACTCTATAGAAAATGGGGTACCGCAAGGGAGTGTATGCAGTCCTATTTTATTTAATATCATGATTAATGAGGTTTTTTCAGAGGTTGATGCTAGACTTGGGAGGTCTTTATATGCAGATGATGGGGCATTGTGGGTGAGTGGGCGTAGTGAAGTATTTGTTGGGAAAAAGCTACAGGCAGCAGTCAGCATTGTTGAGAAGTGGGGAAACAGGTGGGGTTTCCGGTTTTCTGTGGACAAGACACAGGTTATTTGTTTTTCTAAGAAGCGCAATAACCCTACAATACAAATCACTCTTTATGGGCAATTAGTTAAGCAGGTTCAAAATATAAGGTTTTTAGGTGTGTGGATGGACCATAAACTAACATTTAGAGATCATATTCAGAAAACTGTCACCAAGTGCAAGAAGGCAGTCAATGTTATAAGATGCTTGGTAGGAAGTGGTTGGGGTGCTAGCATGAACTCTCTTAAACATATTTATACTGCCATAGTCAGATCTACATTGGATTATGCATGTATTGTATTTAGTTCAGCTGCAAAATCCCACTTGCAAAAGCTTGACTTGGTTCAGGCACAAGCCCTTCGTCTGTGTTGTGGTGCAGTCAAGACTTCTTCAATCCCAGCTCTCCAGGTGGAGGGTGGGGAGATGCCTTTATCTATGAGACGTCTACAGCTTGCCATGGGGTATTGGGTGAATCTGCAGGGGCATAAGCAGGATCATCCAACCAAACCTGTGTTGAACTCTAGCTGGGAACATGGAAGGAAACAATTTAGCAGTTTTGGATGGGTGGGAAACAGTCAAGCTGAGAAACTGGGTCTTTTAAAATTAAGTCACAGCTGTACAGTGGCATTACTCGTCATTCCCCCTTGGATATTTCTCATATATAGAAATATAATACTCATAATACTCATGCGGTATTTAAAGGAAACAGGTCTTTTCAATAGAATTTAATATTACACCCCCATTCTTTTTTTTATGGTATGCCAACCGCCATTAAATTTAAGGAAGAAGAAGAAGAAGACGAAGGAGGAAAGGGAGACGAGTATTACGCTCAGGGAGACCACTGGAGACCTGGCGATTTCGTGAATGCAAGTGCACTGGATTAAGCTAGTGGTGGAAGTAGCTAAAGGCCACCATTTACCGGACTCAAGGATTACTCGGAAATTGAACAACAACCGATATCCGTACGACAAGCCGGTGAGACTGATCAGTTCGTGACCTGGAGTCATCTTTTTCTTTTTTGAAGAACTTCATTTGCTCTTTTCGGGTGGATAATTAAGACTGGTGTCGGGATTCTTCAGTTATCGTTTCTTGCTGGATTTGTGGATTACCTTTTTCGTTTGGAGTATCTAGGCGTGCGTCATTGGGTGCGCATACTCAACCTACAAACTGAACAGACGTGCGCGCTGGGAGTGCGCATATATCTGGCGTGCAGCTTATGGAACAATTAAGAACTGTTCATTTTGAATTGTAAATTGTTTGAAAATGATTATGGTTTAAGTGTATGTAAAATATATGGTGAAACAAGCTTCTTCTATTGCCTGTGCTTTCTGAAAGGAACATATCAGTATTTTATAGCATGATCAGAGAACCCGTGTTTTAGTAATAGTCACTGTTTACCAGTCTGATTGTTACACTGTGATTGACTGTGGAGATGAAAGAGATGCCATTGTTGATAATTGTTGCCCTTTAGGATATAACGAACTTTGTAAAGGAAATTATGAAGGCAACAAACACGAGGCTAGAGGAGATTTCGGAATTATCCGGTTTCCTCTACTTACCATTTATAAACTATGAGAGGGCACTTTAACATAGCCTGCACTCACTGTGATTTGGAAAATGGACAAGAATATAAAGAGTGGTCTTTGCCTTTGTGTAATGGAATTGGTGAGTCTTTAAGTCTTCAATAATTATTTTCCCTTAAACTAAGCATTTTCATTTAATTTGACAACAGACCACACTTCCAGACAGTCACTGTACCATTCAGTAACTCCTGCTGTTTACATTGTTAATTAAATGACTGGACAGGCTTTTACCTGGAATTCCCTCTAAATAATCTATTAGAAGTGAGGTCACTTTTGAAGATTTTTTGGGGGACTTGGTGACCCTAAAATGATACCTTTGTCTGTAACTCTCCAACAGATTTTTTGCCATCATCCATACTGTACGTGGAGGCAAGATAACCATGGGTCTTTAACCAAGCATGTTTGTCACATTTCCAGATGATTAGAACCTTTTAATCATTGTTTTTTAATTGTAAATATAGGCATTTTCAACAAAGTACCTAGTTTTCAAAGACATTCTCTGACTTACAAATGTCAACACACTTTCTTTTTAGGGCAATTCCATGGAAAATTGACTTTTTGTCACATACATAACGTCAGTGAAATGCCTTGGCATTTGTATGACATAAATGATAACAAAAATAGCCAATGCTGAAATTTCATGTAATCATTAACATCATACATACCATCACATTTTATTGTTGTTATGGATGTTACAAAAAATTTAATTTTCCATGGAATTGCCCTTTATTTACATTTAGTGTATTCTCTTGTCTTTCCGATGTTGGAAAATGACTAGAGGATTTAGCCTAGGGTTGGAACATAGGCACGCAATTAATTAATTTATTAAATATTTAAATGTAGCGATTGTCATTTCCATTAAGTGCAAAGTTGGTGTTCGATATGATACGACATTATTCTGTTAAAATTTACGCACTCCGCCAATAAACACACAGTGATCTGCATGAAAGTGTACTCGCGAAAGTATTCCAATTGAGACAGTGTTGTAATGAAGCTTGTTAGCGTTAATGTTAACTTCATTACATTACATTTAGCAGACACTTCTTGACCAAAGTGACTTACATATGTCAGCTATATTACAAGGGATTACATTGTCCCCGGAGCAACTTGGGGTCAAGTGCCTTGCTCAAGGGCACAACGGTGGAAGCCGGGAATTGAACCGACAACTTTCAGGCTACTGCACGCTAGCCCAGCTCCTTAACCACTACACTACCACCGCTCATATCACTTACAGCGGGGAAAATAAGTATTGAACACGTCAACATTTTTTTCAGTAAGTATACTTCCAGTGAGGCTATTCGCATGACATTTTCACCGGACATTAGTATTAACTTAGGTAATCCACACATATATAAAAATCCAAACATCAATGTCTAAAAGTAGAGTTATGAGTAAAAAAAGTGGAATGGCACAGGGAAAAAGTATTGAACACGCTAAGAAAAATCAGTACACAAAGGCAAGGAATGGCAAGGAACAAACTGGATTTTATCAGTAATTAGATAAATTATCCCTCCAATCTGTGCAAATTGATATAAGCTGGGTTAGTACATACTGGTGGGCTATAAAAAGGTTTTTTGTTACCAAGGTGTCACACAAGAAACATTTCATGATGGGTAAAAGCAAAGAGCCCTCCCAAGACCTTTGCAACCTTATTGTTGCAAAACATATCAATGGAACTGGTTACAGATGCACTTCAAAACTTCTGAATCATCCAGCAAGCAGTATTGGAGCCATTATCTGCAAGTGGAAGGAACATCACTGCATCATCAACTGGCCATGCACAGGAACTCCTTGCAAGATTTCTGACCAGGAAGTCAGAAGAGTAGCCCAAGATCCAAGGACCACTCAGAGAAAGCTCCAGAAAGACTTGGAGGCAGCAGGTACAATTGTTACAGAGAAAATCATAGGTAATACATTCCACCGCCATGGCCTCTATGCACGCTCATCCCGCATGACTCTATTGCTGAAGAAAAACATGTCAAACCTCGTTGAAAGTTTGCTACACAACATTTGGACAATCCTATGAAATACTGAGAGAATGTATTCTGGACTGGTGAGAGCAAAATTGAACTTTTCGGATGTCTACATACACACCATATTTGGAGAAGAAATGGCACTGTGCATCACCCTAAAAATACTATACCAACAATGAGGTTTGGAGGTTGTGGCATCATGGTGTGGGCTGTTTTTCATCTCATGGTACTAGCAGACTTTATTCAGTTGAAGGAATGATGAATGGAGTCATTTTGTTCCGGGAGAATCTTTACATCCACCAGGATGATGAGGATGAGACATGGCTAGACCTTCCAGCAGGACAATGATCCAAACCATTCAGCAAAGGAAACTCTCAATTGGTTTCAGAGAAAGGAAATCTAGGCCCTGACTTCAATTCAATTGAACAGTTTTGGACGTTAACTAAAGATCAGGATTCACAAGAGGGACCCCTGGAATCTTCAATATTAAAGGACTATCTGTTTAAAAGAAATGGGCCAAAATCAGCCAGAATACTGTGACTGATTAGTTTTCGTCATACAGGAAATGCCTTGAAGCTGTCATTACGAATAAAGGCTTTTCCACAAAGTATTTAAGAAATTCCAGCAGGCGTGTTCAATACTTTTTTCCTGTGTCATTCCACTTTATTACACATAACTCTACCTATGGACTTTAATGTTTGGATGTGGATTACTATTATTAATAGTAATGTCTGGTGAAAATTTCATGCAAATAGCCTCATTGGAAGTATACTTACTGAAAAAAATGTTGACGTGTTCAATACTTATTTTCCCCGCTGTATATCAATACATAACCCCATTAAACCACTTACTGTAAATCCTGTATTAAGTTGAGGAACTGACTCTAAATATACCTCCTCAGAGGCACTGTAGCTGCCTGGCTGCTCTAGCGGTTGCAGCAACTCGAGCTAGGTAGCATAGGGTTGGGCGATGTCGCCTAAATTGGCATTTGACCATGTGTACAGTAAAACATTGTGATGGATGATGATATCGTCGGGGGGGGGGGGATTTAGTGTAGTAAACAGCCTATAGGTATGTCTGTACAGAAATACATTTATACATAAAAAAATAAAAAATATATTATATAGGCTATACGGCCTGATGAAAGTGGACAGCTAAGAGAGACATACTGACCAGGCTACCGAAGTTGTGTGGAAGATCTAATTCAAGAAAATTGTTGTAAAAGACGGATAGACAATCAATCTGAACACGTGTGCACCAACCAGCCCCAAACAGCAGTAGACTCCTAGGCGGATCCGCCTTCAAGTCGCCAAACCCGCGTGACTGTCGCATTCGTTTTGGTGCCACACAGAGGATCAGCTCCGCCTCCAGGCGGCCCCGTAAATTCTACTGTCAAACAGCGGACCCTACGTGGACCCATGTCGGATCGCTTGGCGCGACGACAGCGCCTTTACTGTAATGGTTGAACATGACTGTACACCAAGAGCCAAGAAGAGTCATACTAGTGGATATTTTCTTTGCTGGGACACGGTTTGCTTGAACCCTCTCGAGTAAGTGATATTTATTAATATATTGCGACATTCACAATAGCTAAACATTGGCCTTTGTGGTTTTATAATCATCATGTTTATTGATTGTAATGACGTTGTTTGATATTAGGACTAACGTTAACGTTAGTGCAACCAGAGACGTTTTTCATTTTGTGCAATAGTTTGTGCAAAGTTAACGTTATTGTTAGCTGTGATGCTCATATGAGTCTGTAGCCTATCTGATTTAAAATGGGATAGCAATTTCGGCAGAATATGTTATGGTAGTGTGATTTAAAAAACACACATTGTTATTTAACATTAGTCTGGTCTTGTCTTTTTTAATGTGTCGCTGTTGTCCATATAGTGCTACTATGCTAGCGACATATAGCTGCTAGGCGCAATTGCAGTAGTTATTGCTATTGTCTATTAGTGCTATACATATATTGAAATCACGTTTGCGATGCAAACCTTGATTAAGGTGATACTGGTATCATACTGGCACTGGTATTTCAGTCAATGAAGCACTCGTCTGCTATGATAGCTACCTACAACTTTAGCATGTTGACTCACTGATAATGGTTTAGCCCTAGCCTCTAGCTAGCTGTGCATTAACGCTTGCATTTTGCCAAGTTTGGAATCATAACATTACGTAACTTTAGTTTCTATCTGCCATCTTTGTAATGAAAGCCTCTGCATTTTAATCACTGTTTAAGTCGGTTCAGACAACTATTGGCATCGGTTAGTGATTTATTATGCTAACGTAACTTAACTGTATGGAACTTGGTCCCCATCTTCAATTTTGTTTGTTCTATCAACTTTTTATCGGCTGGATTCTAGCATCTAACGTTACGATTGCCTCTGTTGGGTTTTGTTTTGATCAAGTAAGATACTTTCTGGGTTGTTAAAATGTAGCATTCCAAAATAGACCAGAGATGCTTGTACTATATGTATATTTGGACATTTTGGGATTGCAATAACCATAATGATATCGTTATGTAACAGCCATCGTTTCGGGGACTGATGACAGTGAAGAGCCAGAAAAATGGTGACTTTGCATCTCTGAGGTACCTTCCAACTCGCCTGGTATATCAGTTGAAGCCTCAAGCCCAAGCCAATTGCACTGGCAAAGTAAGTAATAATCTCTAACATTGAAATAACTAAATCATAATATTAATATTAGAGATATGGTTAACATTCTTAGTGCTAAAGAATTCCCCTCTCTTTGTATCTATTCCTCCAGCTCCACCATGTCGCTGAGTGCCAGGCAGCCGAAGTCACTACCCCTCAACCTGGAGAAAAAACTGTTAAGGTAAAGACTGATCTCTGAAATAATATTGAATACAGTGGCCCCATCTATATTAACACAGCAGTAGTCCTCCATTTCAGATCAACAGATTGCATCTGCATTACCATCTCAGATTTTCTGCATACTTTATCCATTACTTTCAAAATCTCAGCCAAATATTTTGTCAGTTAAAACATCTGCATTCATGCAATATTGCCTGAAAAGTTCATTCATTATTATCAGATTGTATTGAAACACATTGATTTCAATGTCAATCCATTCATGGAGTTGATATAGATAGTGCATACCAAAATATTGAAACATACAAATTCATGTCCAGCATGACCAGAGATTTGTTTTGTTTGCCATTGTTTGGCCCTGTAGCTCTCAGCCTACCATGGTTAACAGATCACAACCATTTATCTCCCTTAGCACCTCACCATGGGGCAGGACAACACTCTTCACCACCTCAACTCCCCTGCACCTGCACCTGCATTTAACAGCGGAGTTACTCAAGGTAGGGACTGATCTCTGAAATATTAGTGAATAGAAAGGCCCCATGTGTATTATCAGTCATGGTTAACAGATAACTACCATTTAATACAATTTTTTCCCCCTCTTGCACACCACCCACCTCACTATGGGCCAGGAACGGCAGTCCCTCCTTCCCTCCTTGGGCGAACAAGGAGCTTTTAAGTCATGTTTCTTTTTAAATTTAATCTCCTTATACCTATCTCATATATTGTATTGTGTAGGCATACTTGGCTTTGGATGCTACATACCATAAACATAAACATATCTGTCTGTTTGATTACAGGTGCTGTGAGGAAAAACATGGTGGCACGGTCTGCCACGGACACTGAGGTCACCAAACACGCAATCAGGTGTTTCAACCGGCGTGTGAATCGAGACAACGAGGAGATGTGTTCGCCTCCATCCACACAAATGGAGTAATAGGAGAAATAAGCATTAAACAATCTTTTTATTGAACTTCTTGTCATTCACCAGTTATTCATTTTCTGATATTTTAACTGTGCATAGCGCAGTATTTCATTGAAGTTGTAGCCTATTAGATAAAATATTTCATGTCTGCACTGACCTAGGCCTATAAAGCACTAAATTAGGTTTTGACCACAAAATCAGTGTAAAGTAGCCTAGGCAATGTAGGCTACTTAACAAAAACAGAATAGCTTATAACCTGTAACTTTCCATAAATGTTTCCATTTTATATTTCCATTGAGTAGTGATCACGTTTGTACAGTAAATTGATGTCTTGACTTAAACCTTTTCTGTTAGGTTTATTGACAGTATTGTTAAGTTAAAAATACGAGGCAATGCAGATTAATCGTAGGCCTATATTGCTGTAGTAGCCTAGTGATAGTTTTACTTTTATCCTATAGTTGCCTAGTTTTATCCTACAGCAAGAACAGAAGGAATTTTGAAAATGAGATAAACGGGTCCTAAACGGACCCGGGCCAGATGAGACTTTTGAGTCCGTTGCGGGTCCGCGGCGGATGTATGTATCAATTTGCGGATCCCAAACGGACCCGCCGCGGAGGTAAGGTTTTAATCGCGGATGCGGAGTGGATGCAGTGCGGAGCCACGGCGGGTCCGCGATTCGCCTTCGTAGCGGATCCGTTCCTGAGAGCATATGGACTCCGATACGGGTCCGTTCCGGAAGCCGTCATACCTCCGCGTTCCTTTTGCTGTGTGGGGCGGAATATTACACATTGCCAGCCTTCGCTGGACCCAGCGAAAAAGCTACTTAAGACTACTATCGTGGTCATTCATTTAAAATATTATGCAGCATCCCACGTTATCAGGCTACCGTCTATGCTGACTATGAGGCGGCGGGAAGTGAAAGTAAAGGACTGCAATCGCGCAGTCCAGGCTATAGGAGGGTGAAGTAAAAACACTTTTACAAATAAGGAATTCTGATTACCACTCCGCTGCTGTCTGCGACTTTTGCTAAATGCATGAAATACAAACCTTACAGTGAAAGACGGATAGGCTATCTTCTGATCCTATAATTAACGAAAGAAATGGTTTATTTTAACACAGAGAAGAAGGACGCATTTGGTGCTCGCTGTAGCCTCGCAAAAATATTTGAGCGCTAGAATATCCTAGTCGTAGCCTAACAATAATAAATCTATTTTCTGCTAAAACATTAGGCTACATATTACGTCCAATGTAGGCTACTAAAGGACAATTAGGCTACACATTCACATCACAGTCAGGAATTATTTGAATAAGAGGGTAGACTAATAAGTCTTTTATTTAACAAGACGGTAGACTAATATGTGATAACTGTTTGGCTGACATCCTTTAAAGTAGGCTCAATTTCATTTTCAGGGAAAGGTTTTTTTTATGTTTTAGCCTGTTACAGCAGGAATTAGTGACTGGCATGTGGGGGCGTGGCATCACGATGGTTGCTTTCGTCCATCGGCACAACCCTAAGGTAGCACTGACTTTTCTTTCTTTTTTTCCATTCCAACACTACTCGGTGACCTCAAGAAATAGAGATCTATGAGAAAAATGGCCGGAGTTCACAAAATTCAGCCAATATGGAGAAATAATAATATATAACATATTCAATATATGGACAAAGTACATAATTCAAGACAATTTATGTCTTATTGTTATTAGAAAGTAAATATAGGCCAAAACAACATCAATTTGTTGACAATGCATTAAGCTCTTATATAAATGTGGCAAACTTGCTTTGTCTCTGCTTTAATAAATTTCATAACTTCTGTTGTCCAAAGTAGGCTATATTAATTCCACATTGTGATCAAGTAACATGAATAAATATAGTAACTATAGTGATGGTAGATAAATAGTAGAAGAAAAGTAAAAGCAAGAGTAAATAAATAATAATGAAATAAAATATATTTACAGTCACAGTGTCCACACAGGTAAAGCTGTTCGTATATTTCATTTAAGACCAGGATTAATCAAACTAGGACATGGTTCAAACAACAATCATGCATTATTTCTAAGACAACACACTTTGTGTTTACAACTTTGTCTACATAGTACTTTTCGAATCTTTGGAAGTTGGAGGCCATAAATGAATGGGTTTAATAGTGGGGGAAGAATCAGAAATTGTATAGCCAACGCATTACGTACACCAATTGGAAGATTTACTGAACCATCCCAGCTGTAAAATACATCAAACAATGCAGTCACAATATATATGACCATAACTACAATATGAGGCACACAAGTTTTACTGAACTTTGCTCTACCCTCACTAGATGATATACAAACATGGACAATATGAGCATAAGAAATTGAAATTAAAACAAACTGTATAAGATATACTGAAATAACCACCATACTCCATACCTGGTTGGCTATTGCTCGATAACACCCCAACATTAACATTGAAGGATTGTCACAGAATAGTTTATGGATGTGTGATCCACAAAAGGGTATTCTAGAAGTAAGGATAATAGCTATTGCTGTTACCAAATGAGAATAAAACCAGGCTAATACAAGCAACTTTAACACAGCACGTGGGAACATAATGCTGTGGTATTGCAGTGGTCTGCAAATTGCCACATAGCGGTCATATGACATCACTGTTAAAACTGTAATTTCACTTAATCCAGAGCAATAAATAACATACGTTTGAATCATGCACCAACTGTGGGCTATTGTGTGAATATCAGATTGCAAGTCCAGCAAAAATTTAGGGTAAAAACCAACAGTCCCGTAGAGTCCGTTTGCACACAGATTGCAGATGAAAATGTACATGGGCTCATGGAGACTTTTATCCACTGTCACAATACAAATCAAAGTTAAGTTGACTGTAATAATGAGGGTGTAAAGGACAAACACCAACAAGAAGTATTGATGCTTGTAAACTCCTGAGTCCTGCAGCCCAGAAAGAATAAAGAATTTAGAAGTAGATAAGTTCCCCATTACTTCAGGCATGTTATTGTATGTGGATGCTACATGTATAATATACCAAGTAACATTTTATATTGTAAGACATAAAAGTATTTTTGATCAGTTATATTCACATATTGATGTTTAAAGCTGGATCTGAGAGTTGCAGTTCAGTGCCTACCTTTTGTTTTATGGTGAACACAGCATGGCTAATTTATACCTTAACCTCCACCTTAGAGACCTACCATATTTGGGTTTCCACTGATGAACACGGAAATACCACTGAAAGTACATGTACCATAGAGCAGTACATGACATGACCGTCAGATGGTGTTGCCACCTGCTATGTGAATAAAAATAAAAGCATTCCATCTCCATCCACTACAATTCCTATAAACAACACATCACATCTCTAGTAATATTTAGGCTACTTCAACATGGATGAACGTATTAATAGCATACGTAGATAAAAATTAGAAATGATATGATCTACCCTTAATTAACAAAGTTTTCATGAAGTCTGGAGGGGCAAGCGATCTGCAATCTGTCGATATGACCAGCTATAACCTTTACCCATTTACCCATTTACGCCATTCTTCATCACTCCATATAACAAACATATCTGAACAATTTTATGATGTCATAGTAGTATTTAATTGTTTTTTAATCACGGCTGAATGACCAGCAGCCTCATTTAATTACTGACGTAACTCAGTCTTTTGTGCCATTGGTTAACTTTGTCAATGAAAGCAACATCCCACATTAAACATAGAAGATGGTGGAGAAAAAAGCAAGAAAGAGGAGAATAAAGCTTTTAATTAAATTCAAATGGACATTTTATTATTTGTGGGAAAACATTTCCTTAATTAGCCTTCTTACATAAAATCATTGGTGAACCAAAACAGTGATATTGTACCATATTTGAGATGCATGCACAACAGTTATCTCTAAAGATTGCTGTAGCCTACAGTGGTGGCGACTAGAGTTGCGAGTCAAAACATTGCTACGGTGCAGCTAGAGAGTTCAGAGTGCTCCAGACCACTCTTACCAACGAATGACATACAAAAGACATTCGTAGCAAAGTACCTTTTGGGAAATTCATGAAAATGTTAAGGTAGAGTTTAATGTTGAGCTTACAAACTACATAGCGCTACATAAGGCTTTGGGAAACCAGCCCATGTTTTTTTTTGGTCAGTGGTGTTATCATTTTTAGTCCCATTAAAATAGTATTTTCTTGACTACACGTCAGACCAAACCTATTTTGACTTTGAAACCCGCTTGTGGGTGCACAATTGGCGAAATGCAATCACTGCGTTTGGTATAAAATAGGAACTAGACTTGTGTCTGGCTTGACGCCAGGTGTAAGATAGCAAATGCAGTTTGAAATGTAGCTTTTTAAAGGAGAATTCCGGTGTGATATTGACCTAAAGTGTGTTGAAACATGATACCGATTATGAACGTATGTCTCATAGCCCATCTCGGCTTGTCCCCTGCACTCCAAAATCTGGCGCTAGTTAGCTGATGCTACCAACAGCTTTTTCAATGGTGGTGCTTCGGCATCGGGCTAGCCATGCAAATAAATCACTGTTTTACACCATTTACGAGGCTCAATGTATTTCCACACTTCATTGGTAGACTTCCGAGGGCCCTGACATTTAAAACGAGACATTGAGAACTTTGAAAAAGCACCGGTAGTTTACTTACAAGACGATTTATACAGACAGTATCTTCCGAGTTTTAGCGTTTGCAGCCATCTTGAATTTAGTCACGATAAAATTGAGCAACGAGTAAGAATGAACAGGTATGATTCAGATTCCAAAAATAATTCAGTGGAAATGCATGGATTCCAGTTTCTTCCAGTAGCAGCAACTGGAATCCATGCATTTCCACTGAATTATTTTTGGAATCTGAAAAATAACATTGAGCCTCGTAAATGGGTGTAAAACAGTGATTTATTTGCATGGCTAGCCCGATGCCGAAGCACCACTATTGAAAAAGCTGTTGGTAGCATCAGCTAACTAGCGCCAGAATCTGTCTCCGTAATGGGCGGATGCTTAGATAATCCTTTGACCTACGTGTTATTTAACCTGGAGCTTGCTCGGTTAAACTAACAGTTGTTCGGCATAAAACAACGCAGCCTCGCCTTGAGCCCAGCTCGGCCACAGGCTAGCCTCAGTCTGTCAAACACGGAGCGGTTTACCTTGAGCCCAGCTCGGTAACCGCTAGTCCCAGTCAAGCACAATCACAACAGCCTTGCCTTGAGCCCCGCTCGGTAACCGGCTAGCTCACGTCAAGACACACCGCCTCACCTTGAGCCCCGCTCGGCAGGCTAGCTAGTAGCTAACATTCCATTCCTTAAGTAGGCCTAACATTGCCGCATTGATTTTTGTAAAGGTAATTTGAGAGTAGGGGGGAGAATAACGAGCAGCAAACGTTTATTTGAAAACATGATAAGTACTGATGCATGTAGTACACTTGTGTGTTTAAGTTTAGTTATCACCATCTTTTAAATCAAACTTTTCCCAAAGCCAGTTGGAAGGAGAGTTATACGACGTCCTTGACATTTATAAAATTGACAAGACAAGCCTCTTGTTCCTGCTTTAATTGAGTGATGCCCTCGAGAGTTAAGACAACTTCGCGGATAGCTTCTAGCGTCTCTTCCTCCGTCGCCATTGTTGCTATGCTGTTGAACTACAAGCTTCGCTGGACTACAAGCAACTCGGCAGGCAAGTTCCGCATCATCACTCAACTGTTCGCTGAATGGCTCGGCTACACGCGAGCCGTATAATATGGGTTGGGCCAGACTACGTGCGAGACCTAAATCAAATTTAGGGCGGAAGTATGTAGAATGGTAACGACCAGGCTTCACTTTAGGTCAATATCACACCGGAATTGACCTGTCGCTAAGCGCCACCCTTAGAACGCTGATGAGCCAATGACAGTCCAGCCTCAACGGGACTCGGACATCAGCTCGGACAACTCCATAGGAAACAACAGGGAGGAGGCATAAAATGATAAATTAATGGTTATTAATGGAGTTTATTAACTCAAAAAACCCAGACGGATAACCATGGTCAAACATTTTGCAGGGGGACGTGTAATACTGATAGCCGGTACCCCGAGAGGCTAGAAAAAGGGGTATATTTTCATCAACAGTAGCCTACAGGATGTCTCTCGCGTTTGCAACAGCTCGACGTAATGTAGGCTACTAAGCCAACAACGTGGGCACAGGTTCCCTGTTAAATCCCAAGATGAAAAAGCTCATTAACCAACTACTATATTCTTACTACATCAAATATTAACGTAACCTAACATATCTTGAGTATCAATCTTCCACTAGCTAGCTAGCTAGCATTAACGTCAGTGGTTTTTGCACAGTGATTTGCACGCCTACTCGCCACAACTGCTTGTCACCTTGTATGTATTCTAAAGTTTTGAATACACCCCTACATAGCATAATTAAGTCCCTTTTGATAGCTTCTGGAGGAATGTAAATCCTTTTTCGACCAAAACGTCCTCAAAGCCTGCTTTCATATACCGTCATCTGCCATTGCCCACAATGTATTTCTAATCAAGTCTTGTTTGTTTGTCCGAGTTCACACGGTAACAATGGGGGGCGTGGCTTAGCGACAGGTCAATTCTCCTTTAACAACAGTAACAATTTAAGTCTTACCTTGAAAATTAGGGTGATTTTCCCCACTGACAGGTCATCTGGCCTGAAATGCAGCCGCCATGTGCCTTAAAAAAGCAGGTAGCTGTCCATTTCACAATGTTTAATTTGTCTGATGACTGAGGGACAGACGACTGACTGATTGATGTGAATGAATGAATGGATGACTTGACCTCGCACTCCAGAATATTTCGGTCATCTCCTAGGCGACATTGTTTCATTAAAACTATCCCGTTTTGGATTTCAGAAACAGACACCGAAAGTTTGGGTTTTTATGGGGTTTTTTTTCCCATTTCGGTTTTAAAACAGAAAGAACAAAAAAACACCATTTTTTGTTTTTTTCTGTTTTGGTTTAAAAAGCTTTTATCAAACATGAGAATGTAAGGCCTCGAGACCGGAAAAGGCAGGGTAGAACCAATTTTTTTAGATTATTATCATTGACAGACCAGAAAAGTCCTTTGTTGCGACTGAAACATTGCAAAATCCTGGAGGGACTGTTAAATCAACCAAGGTTACAACAGAATTGCACTCTAAGTCGGTGTTCCGAATTCTAAGCTTGGGGCAAGTCGATCTATCCCGACTTAAAAGTACAACCTCCGACATCCAGGAATGCAGCAATAGTCTTTTCAGGTGGATCACCACCTCTGGTTATTGGTGTCTGAAGGATTTTGTGTACTGTTTTAACTAGTTTTGAAAACTATACTGATGCTTGTATAAAGAGCAGCCAGTGCTGTCATATGTAACATTTCCTAATGCATTTATTACAGTTTGAATATGTTTGCAAATCACATGATCAAAAGCCTACCCTCATACAGCCTTTGGCTGCTAAGCATGATACAATGAAACAGTTTTTGATGTTGTTAACCAATCATTATTGCGGTATACTGGACTTCAGCCAAGTACACAATGATAGACATATCCATCTGAGTAAACACCAATCTGTTTATCCAGACAGTGATGCCTATGGGGTAGGTCATTAGTCCACTGCATGTGGCGTAATTCCTTGATGGGCAATTTGGAGGCATTCCCTAGAGAGGACCTAAGGCTCCTGCAATAACAAGCATTAATGCCAGGAGCTAACCCTTGAGGGACAATACCGGTGCCGTACTTAGAAACAACTAGCCTCCTAATGTTCTTATTACTATCAAGGAAATAAAAAATAGAAAGCTTTAATTTACACTCAATTATATTCTACTTGCATTTTCAAGATAAATTAGAGGGGTTTTTTTGTTTGCATACTTAGTCCATGAGCCACAGGCCCAAAAAGGGGTGTGTCACTACCACTTGGGGGGCAAATTCTCACTATATTTTTCTGAAAGCTACATATCTCTGGAGTATAAAATGGTATGATAGCAAGTTGGATCTTGTAGCTTTGTGGCTGTACAGGCCTTCAAAGTTGACCTCTGATTTGAAAAAAGGAAATTCCGCCTATTGGCTTTTTTTTGTTAAACCACTCATAAGAGCCCAGAAAATAATCCAAACCTTATTATTACTGATGCATATGTGGTGTTGCATATGTGGTGTTTGATGTTGGCATACATATTTTGAATCATTATGTGATTTTGCCCTTCATTTTGGTTGATAAAATTCAAGATGTGTAATAATGAGCAAATCTACGTTTTCAGACACAGGTTGCAGCACTAATTGAAATGCCCAATACCTCATTAATCAATGTATTTATACCCTCCTACCTCCCAGCAGAGACTTGAAATACAAATGATTACATAGGTCTGCATTGCTATGCTATTTACTATTTGTAAATGTACTATTTGGAAACACCCCAAAATTCAGTAAATTAGTATTTAATTGAAACTACCCACAGAGATCAAAACATTATGATTACCAATCACATATTACCTTTACATTCAAGGAATACCATACTGTATGAAAATTGTTCACATCACCACATGTACCCAGCTTAACATAAATATTATAATTTTATAATGTCCAGGGCACATGAAATACATACAGTAATTATGACCGCCCAAGCAAGCGTATGTCATATAGGTTTAGTCAGATTTTTTTTTTTTTTTTTTTTCTTTTCACATGCTCAAATTTCCGTCAATGATTCCCGGACACTGAAAGACCGGGTACACCTAAACTTGGTGGGCATATAAACCCACATGGATAGCATGGAACCATCGTTTTTGTTTTGATCTGTAGCCCTGCTGCACTGGACCCCGAAAGGAGGGTAGGGGGCAGACACAGTTTTCTGTGAATATCTCAAAACCGTAGGGGTTTAGGAGGACCTTTTTTTTTTGTATGTTGATCTCAAGGGGCCATGTCAACCCATTCCATAACCACTCATTTCATGTATAGCGCCACCTAGTTAAACACAAAAAGTAAAAATGAGGTGTTGTAATTGAAGGTATCTGTGACCTAACATAGTCAAAACTGCACGAAATTGGAAGTGTAGGATCATTGACACCCTCTGTATCCACGCCAAGTTTTGTGGAATTCCGTTCATGGGGGCCACACAATAAATTAATTTATGTTACTATACACCAACTGGCCTGTAGGTGGCGGAGACAGTTTTCTGTGAATATCTCGAGAACCGTAGGGCCTAGGAGGTCCACCTTTTTTATGTATGTTGGTCTTAAGGGGCATGTCAACCCATCCCATTACCACTTATTTCATGTATAGCCACCTAGTTAAAAAATTAAAAAGCAAAAATTAGGTGTTTTCATCACAATATCACTATATATATATAATATATAGTGATATATATTATAATATATATATATATAATATATATAATATATATATATATATAATATAAACTATACTGATGCTTGTATAAAGAGCAGCCAGTGCTGTCATATGTAGCATTTCCTAATGCATTTATTACAGTTTGAATATGTTTGCAAATCACATGATCAAAAGCCTACCCTCATACAGCCTTTGGCTGCTAAGCACGATACAATGAAACAGTTTTGATGTTGTTAACCAATCATTATTATGTGTAATAATGAGCAAATCTCGTTTTCAGACACAGGTTGCAGCACTAATTGAAATGCCCAATACCTCATTAATCAATGTATTTATACCTCTACCTCCCAGCAGAGACTTGAAATACAAATGATTACATAGGTCTGCATTGCTATGCTATTTACTATTTGTAAATGTACTATTTGGAAGCTGCCCAAAATTCAATAAATTAGTATTTAATTGAAACTACCCACAGAGATCAAACATTATGATTACCAATCATATACCTTTACATTCAAGAATACCATACTGTCTGAAAATTGTTCACATCACCACATGTAACACTTATAGAAATATTATAATTTTATAATGTCAGGGCACATAAAATACATGCAGTAATTATGACCACTTCCTTGTGGCAGCGGTCATATAAGTTTAATCCAGATTTTTCTTTTTCTTTTTCACATAATTTCCGTCAATGATTCCGGGACACTGAAAGACCGGAAATTTACGAAACTTCGGGCATATAATAACCCACATGGATAGCATGGAACCATCGTTTTTGTTTTGATCTGTAGCCCCAGCTGGACTGGACCCCACGAAGAGTGAGGCAGACACAGTTCTGAATATCTCGAAACCGTAGGGTTTAGGAGGACCTTTTTTTTGTGTTGATCTCAAGGGGCCATGTCAGCCCATTCCATAACTCCTCATTTCATGTATAAGCGCCACCTAGTTAAACCACAAAAAGTAAAATGATGTTGTAATTGAAGGTATCTGTGACCTAACATAGTCAAAACTACTGCAAGGAATTGGAAGTGTAGGATCATTGACACCCTCTGTATGCTGCCTTAAGTTTGTAAATTCCGTTCATGGGGGCCACACAAAATAGAATAATTTATGTTACTATACACCAACTGGCCTGTAGGTGGCGGAGACCAGTTTTCTGTGAATATCTAGAGGCCGTGGGGCCTAGGAGGTCCACCTTTTTATGTATGTTGGTCTTAGGGGCATGTCAGCCATCCCATTACCACTTATTTCATGTATAAGCGCTACCTAGTTAAGAATTAAAAAGCAAAAAGTGGAATTCTTTTCATCACAATATCACTATATATATATAATATATAGTGATATATATTATAATATATATATAATATATATATATATATATATATAATATAAAACTATACTGATGCTTGTATAAAGAGCAGCCAGTGCTGTCATATGTAGCATTTCCTAATGCATTTATTACAGTTTGAATATGTTTGAAATCACATGATCAAAAGCCTACCTCATACAGCCTTTGAAACGCACTAAAGCCTGATACAATGAAACAGTTTTGATGTTGTTAACCAATCATTATTCGCGGTATCAAAAGTTCCGGGGACACTGAAAGACCGGGTACACAAAACTTGTTGAACATGCCCCCACATGGATAGCATGGAACCGTCATTTTGTTTTGATCACTTGCTTCGCTGGACTGGACCTGGCATTTTGAAGGAGGGTAGGACAGACACAGTTCTCTGTGAATATCTTGAGAACTGTAGGCCTAGGATGACCATTTTTTGTCCGTATGTTTGCCTCCGGGGTCCATGCAACCCATTTCTGTGCACATGTGCACAAACAGATACACACACACACACACATACATTCCTACAGTAATCATATGTATGACACATACTCACACAGTAGACATATGCGGCTTGCATGCACAGGCACATACATGAGCACACACACACACACACACACACACACACATCCACACATAACATAGCCTGTGCACAAACAATCAAGAATTTCTCAGAATTATGAACAGGCAAGATGGAGGTGGGGTTGTATAAAATGAATTTTACATGTGAAATCTATGAACTAATCATGTTTTGGTACTTGTTGTCTAGCAGATACCAGTGAGAATTGAGTGTGGATAATGCAATTTAGGAGACAGTTAAAATCATATAGGCCTTTCAGCGTGATTTCTTTTGTGGAAAAAATGTGTTGCTGGACTGGGCGGTGACCATATTTTGTACACGCTCTGCGATGCTCCAAAAAATATCCTGTATTAGCCGTGATTGTGTACAAACCACAGGACAGTGTTTTATGCAAGTTAAAAACCAAAGCCATATTAACCATATTAACTGCCCTGTGTATTAACCTCATAGCTGAAGAAATTTTGCAAAAGTGTATAAACTGCAGCTAATAGTTGGGAAATTATGGTAATTGCATCACAAGTCCTAAAGTGATTATATTTCAGTTGTACTTTTGACTAGTAAGAATGTAGAGATGAGATGTAGATGAACTGGTTGGTGAAAATATTCATACTTTACACATCATTATGTACAATTATTATTATTATTATTATTAGTATTATTTATTATTATTATTATGTAACAAGTACAGAGACAACAAAATGCAGTTTATGTCTAACCAGGAAGTGCAAAAAGCAGAAAAGTGCAATGTGATATACACAGTAAAAGTATAGGCAGGTTGCATAGACAGGACAAGAAATATAGTGCAGTGTGGGCAGTAGTATACAGTTGTTTTGCAGAAGGTGGTTTGAGTAGCATAAATAAAACATAAATATGTGTAGTGTAATAGCAGTTACCTTTAGCAGAATAAATATGGCTAATGTACTGTAATATGAACAATGTATGAACAACATGTACAGGTATGTGCAATGTAGTGGCGGTACCCATTATAGTAGTAGTAAGAACAATATAGATATATGCAGTGTATTAACAGAATATATTACAGAAGAACTGAATAAATATGGATATTTAGTATGAACCATATAAGACAGATATGTACAGTATGCAAATAACCATGTGCAGTGGTAACAGTGCCATTGTAGTGCAGAAACAGTAACATTACAATAGTATTAATAATAAGTGTATGTGCAGGGATGAAAGCAGTATATGTATATGTGTATGTATGTGTACATAGCCATATATGTATATATGGCTATGTACAGTATAAATGTAATTACAGTATGTACATTTGGAAATAGATGGGGTGGGATGGGGCAGTGCAGCTGTGAGGCTAGGGGATGTCTCCTTGTTGTCCCCGTCAAGGTTGCCATGGTGAAGTGGACACCTCCAACAGAGGCTGACAAGGAGGCATCATTGTATGGGCAGGGGGTGATGGGGGCTTAGTTCGACTGATGTCACCGGGATGCAGAGCTAGAGTTCCAGTAGGGTGACAGCCGCAGGGCAAAGCTTCCCTCAAACCCGCTGGTTTGGATGCGAGAGACCTGTAACCTCCTGGAGGAGAGTGGGGTGAATAGTCTGTGGTTGGGGTGAAACAGCCCTTTGATGATGCGTGCTTTACATAAACATGGCTGGATGGCCTCGATGGAGGGGAGTGAGGAACTGGTGATGTGTTGGGCAGTTTTCACCACCCTCTGCAGTGCTTTCCGTCGCGGCAAGAGCAGTTCGCCACCAAACTGAGGCACAGTTGGTGAGGATGCTCTGATGTTGCAAAGGGTAGATCGTTCACAAGGGATCTGAGGAGACAGATGGACCTCAGAAAGAAGAGGCAGCTGGTGAGCCTTTTGATCAGGGTAGAGGTGTTGAGGGTCCAAGAGAGGTCCTCAGAGATGGACACCCAGAAACTTGAAGCTGGTGACATGCTCCACCTCCAGTCCTGTTGATGAGAATGGGTGTGTGGTGTGTGTGCTAGCTTTAGACTTCCTTGAAGTCCACAAATGAGCTCTTTGGTCTTCTTGGTGTTGAGAGCCAGGTTTTATCAGTGCACCACGATGTTGGGTGCTGGACCTCCTCCCTGTAGGCGCCTCATCGCTATTGCTGATGAGCCCACCGTAGTGTCATCTGCAAACTTGACAATGGGTGTTTAGAGCCATGTACAGGTGTGCAGTCGTAGGTGAAAAGAGGGAGTAGAGGGAGAGGGCTCAGCACACATCCCTGTGGTACACTGGTGTTCGATGGTTGAGGAGGTGCAGTTATCTAACCTAACAGACTGAGGTCTGTTGGTTAGGGAAGTACAGAATCCATAAGTTTGTTTTTCTTTTATCACATACACATATATTGGTAGATGATTTTTCTTTACCCTTGACATGTTTTCGACGATACTTCCCAATCTTCATCAGAAGACGGAACGATAACTTATTTATCTCAAAATTAGACAGACAAATGAATGCAATACAAGTAGTCCAGAATCCAGTTACAGAGGAGGTATTGATGCCCAGTTCACTGAGTTTGGTGATCAGTTTGAGGGGATGATGATGCTGAACGCTGAGCTGAAGTCAATGAACAGCATTCTTACATAGGTGTTGCTATTGTCCAGGTGGGACAGGGCAGAGTAAAGTGCCATAGAGATGGCATCCTCTCAGCTCCTGTTCTGATCGATGATTAATTCAATGAATAGATTAAAGATCCTTTGTACTTTCGTTTCAGCTGCAATTTAAAAACATTTGTACTGCAGGACCTATGTATGTCATCATTTAACATTAATTTCAACTCAAATTGAAAGTAAGTAAGGTAGAATAGGTAATGATATATAAGGTCTGCATTTAGGTATTGCCATAACATGTTGCTCTGAAAACTCAAATTAGCTTTTTGCACATAAATCTTGAATTTTATCAACCAAAATGAAGAGCAAAAATCACATAATGAGTATATGTATGCCAACATCAAACACCACATATGCATCAGTAATAATAAGATTTGGATTATTTTCTGGGCTCATGAGTGTTTTAACAAAAAAAGCCAATAGGTGGAATTTCCTTTTTTTTCTCAAATCAGGTCAACTTTGAAGGCCTGTACAGCCACAAAGCTACAAAAATCCAACTTGCTATCATACCCATTTTATACCCAGATATATGTAGCTTCAGAAAAATATAGTGAGAATTTGCCCCCCCAAGTGGTAGTGACGACCCCCTGTGGCTCATGGACTAACTACTTTGTGCTTTACTTGCCTCTAATGAATCCTGGAGTTACTTCTTGTTTTGGGAACTGTTTGCCTTATGTTTCTGTGAAAAATGTTTTGTGAACAAAACTAATTTCTAAAAAAGCAAATTTCCTAAAAAGTAGCTTAAATCAAAGCGCATAAGATATGAAGGCTAACAAGTCTGTTAAAAAGCACTG
This sequence comes from Alosa alosa, assembly GCF_017589495.1. Classification (NCBI taxonomy): domain Eukaryota; kingdom Metazoa; phylum Chordata; class Actinopteri; order Clupeiformes; family Clupeidae; genus Alosa; species Alosa alosa. The sequence goes on along the minus strand of NC_063203.1, from coordinate 20,822,244 downwards.
TGCCTAAATTTAGGAAACACATTTACAGCTTTTGTGTATGGTAGGCTAAACGGCTGAGCAGATAGGCATGAATCACTGATCTAGATATCTAGTGATAGTGGTTTCAGTTTTTTTTTTTTACATTAAATTAACGCTCATACCACTACCATTTAATTGTATGCCTCTATGTTTGATGGCACCATATTAGGAATTATTTTCTGATTAGGGAAACGTTTGTTTTTCTTTTTTCTATCGGCCCACAGTTCCATGATCAAATATAATCAGATGCGTGATATAAACACTGACATCAACACAGACATTTACATCGATTGTGTGGTGTTATTTATTTGCCTCGGGCGTACTTTGGAGTGGGTAAGACTGTTTTTAGTGGCAGGCTAACACATACTGATGACTTGCGCTAGCCTAGCAACTGCGAACTCTGCAACTAGAAGGACTGGATGAAACGTGTTGAAAACGGTCTCCACTGATAAATATCACACTTCCTAACTTGGAAATGAGGTCCTATGTCCAAAATCCTGAACCACCCCTTTAAATTTAACAAGGTGCAGAGGCTGGCTAGCTGGTAATACATGGGTGGATGACGAACCATAGAATTCTATGTATCCATGGTGTCACATACTAATATAAATTTATATTTTTTTTAAAAATATATAAAAATGTCGTTCCTCTGATGCGATATAGTACAATCATTACAAAGTTGTTGTTTGTGTATTAAAATCTCTACTTAGAATTTTGATCTGAACATCAAAAATGTCATATGGTGTGACTGTCCGGCCTATGTGTGACCTTAATAATAAGAGTATATATCCAAATAAAGTATACATAACTAACAGCTATATAGTTCAAGTGAATTAATTAGGTGTTTTTAATGCCCACATAAAGTTTTGATGTCTATGCATTAGTGTTGTCACGATACCAAAATTATGACTTCGATCGATACCTGCCATAAATATCACGATGCTCGATACTGAAACGATACTCATGGCTAAACCTAAGATATCTGGAAAAGAAAGGACTCATACCGGCCACCAAGTGTATTGAGTCATTTGTGTTGAATTCGCACTTTTAGTGTGCAGGTCAATTTGGGTTCTAAACTTCTAAAATTCCTACATAATTATTATTTTTATAGTCAGTAAAATAGTAGGCCTACTTTGTGTGATTAAGTCCTTTATTGTTTGTTATAGTTAATTTTACATTGTGTTGTGTTTTTAGCAATAAAGTGAAGCTTTTAAATAGCCAAAACTAGGCTAGGATCAAGGTAGTGCATGCAAATTCACTAAATGCTACGCAGAGGGGCCTTAACTTTTAGGCCATCTGATATAAGTATTGATGGTTTTGATAGGGAATTTTTCCACAGGTGTATTAATCAAGCACCATGCAGTCTGCATTGATTTTATACACCTGTGGAAAGGGACCTGATGAAACCCAAGGAATAGGCTAAATTTAGGCCTTCCTGTTCATGGGATTTCCCTTTGACAGTTGCAAAGGGAAAAATGTGAGTGGATAGTCTCTTTGCTTCAGTGCAAAAATAAGTACGACGCTAAAACCACCTGTGGTCTTGGCCAGATAGGCCTACACCCATTACCCGTCGCGAATATATCTGTGTGCATTACTACATTACGCTTCATTTCCTTTGATAACATGATTTGCTACCACGCAACAATAAGCCGCCATTATTATTAGGACTCAACACGCCGGTGGTAATATATGCAATGGGCTTTAATTAGCGCATTCTCTGCAGCCTATCCTACATCTGGGCAATAATTATTGAACAAATTGCAGTTTACATGCTATGCCCAATATTACCAGTAGTACTGACCAACATGAAATAGATTGTTTGGTAGTGTTGGTAATGTTATTCTTACAGAACATTGCGCTTTCATCACGCTAGCACCCTATGATTACAGCCTCTGCTAGGTCTCACCAAAATGATTACATCTCGTTATGTCTGCGTCAAAATTCATTGATGAAGGAAGGTTCGCTTATCCCAGAGAACCATACTGCTTCACTTTAGGCTAGACTAAAACAGAATAGAAGAGAAGAACTTGGCACTAACCATGTAATTGTGTTTTCTATAGCATATTTAACCTGTCGTTCTTTGAACTCTTTAAAATGTTGGGATATGTCTGCGAGGTGTTTAGCCAAGTTCCATGCTCAGCCTACTGCTTTTAAAATGACTTTCAAACATATTTTACAAACGGGCCTCTGTGTACCTGATGGCTTGCCTTCACTATTCGCGATGTATCCGAAATAGTTCCAGATTTCACATCACCTTTTGTTTTATCCACCAGGCCGAGGACTGTCGGCAAAGAACTATGTTTACGTTGCTGCGCGCACACTCATTCAGAGCTGCCTGCTTGACATGCCCACTTGCCTAGATTCGTGCAAGGAGCAGTGAGAGCAGCAGTTCACACAGACACAGAACGTTATTATTTTAATAAAGTATCGATTCTAAAAACGCCGGAAATCGTGACGTTTTTTGCGTGAAAGCATCGTGATTCCTTTTTAGTATCGATACACCGTGCAACACTATGCATAATGTCCAAGCAAGTTATGACCAAATACATTTTGTCCGTAAAATGAGCGTCATATGGCGTGACACTGTAATGCATATTTTGAACGGGAAATAATTTGGACATCTTAATGATGAAGAGGCCCACACTCAACCAGGAAGTTGTGATAACATCTCTGGAGTGGTTTGCAAGGTCAAGAGGTGAGTTCTGCTTTTCTTATTTTTTGTTAAAAAGCTCTGTATCTGACATCATCAATAGTGGTCAATGTTTTGTGTCTTATGGTGTGACATTATTTACATAAAAATGTAACATTTTTCACAAATTTAACTAATTCATTCTTAAAAAGCATTACTGCCATGTGGCAGATTATATGTTGAGTAAAGGCTATCGATTTTTAGTTGGCTAACAGATTAGCTTTACTGATGAAAATGTCATATGGTGTGATGCTGTGTCATATGGTGTGACAGTTTTCGAAGTCACACCATATGACACATCAGTCACACCATATGACATACACTTTATTTTATATATATTTAAAAACATAAATGGAAAAATATATTATCTATACAATTAATGTTTCCCTTTTCTATCAAAATATAGAAAATGTTTACTTTTATATATTTTCACGGCCATGTTTACACTCCATGGCGCATGATTACTAACAACACCCCTTAGCTGTTGTAGAATCAGCGTAACCTACGGCTTCTCGGGGCTTATTGCTTAATAATATGTGAATGATTTTTACTGTTTGCTGAAAAGGTACCATTGTTATAACACTCTAAAAAACATTGGGTTAAAAACAACCCAATTTCAACCTAATCCACTGGGTAAATAGTGGTCGAGCCTGGCACTGAGTTATATTAGCCCCAAAATTGGGTTGTTCGTCAACTCCAATGAGTTGGTTGATAGTCTAAACCCAAACATTAAGTTATCGCAACAATACTGTTAGGTTAAACCTACATAATTGTTGGGTAGGCTCTTATACAACCCAGGATTGCGGCTATTTTCAATTGTCATTTCTGGGTTATGCTGACCTAATTTATGGGTTATTCTAAGTATCTTATTTTCTCCTTAATCCAATCACTCATTAATTGATAATAATTCAAATAAATGTTTGCAAATCATTAATGTTACAATATAATGTTTTATAATCCATCCAATGGGCAACAATAGCCATGCAATGAAATGGAAACAGTTCGACATTTATTTATTTGGCAGCTTATTTTTTGATCAGATAGTTTCCATGAAGGCAGGTAGATTCCAATCGTCCGCTTTTGGGATCACCCTGTGAATCAAAGGGGAAAAAAAAGAGTGCATTAATCACTGTTATTTACAGAACTTATATCAAGATTTTCATGAACCATTATCATTGAAATGATGTTGACAAACATTAAGAATCCACCAGGAGACAAAATATTAAGCAACACACTTTCGGAAACCATGACCACCTATGGAGTTTGTGATGTCACGAGAGGCTGCGTTCTGGAGGGCCGCTACGTTCCCCTGAGATGGCTGCAGTCACGGACAGCTTTGGCTCCATCTGCTGGGGGAGTTGGAAACCCACACCCCTCAAACACACGATATCCCAACACACCTGAGACCGATCAGGGCCTGATGAGCTGAAGGCTTTTAAGGCCCAGAGACACAGTTGGTGTTAGAGTGGGATTTGAGAGACAAGCTCAAGTTGTGCTCTCAGAGGAGCTACAGGCGGTCAAGTGGCACTTTCTACCTGAAGACTGGAATACTTACCTGAAGACTGGAATACTTACCTGAAGACTGGAATACTTACCACGGCGGATTGGCCACGGGCTGCGGTGCTGTCTAAAAATAAGGCTGAAGACTAGTTTTCACAAAGAGATTTACCTGAGGGAATCGGGACTATGACTTTTAGGTTGAAGAGACCTTGTTTAAGTTTTGACGGGTTGAACAATCAACCTTATCCTTAGTTACCTTTTGTTAATTCCCAGAACTTGATTAAAACCTTCTTGTATATACCTAAATTTGTGTCCTTGCACTGCTGAACTGTCCCGCCGAGCTGTGTAGCCTCTCATGACATCACATATGGTGGAGAATGCTGGCATAGTTCATATGAATAGTGCATGTCAGAGAAGGACACTGAACTGCTGATATCCCAATTTTCTAAATTGGCGAGAACCTCCCGGCAAAAACAAAATGGAGGCCATTTTGAAAGCCCTGGTGGCTGGCCAGCAAGCCCAGGAAAAGCTAACGTGGCTCTCTTGGAGGAGCAAAAGAGAGCCAACCTCCCTGAAGTCAGAGGAACTGCAATTGCAGAGACAGTTGGCCGTTCAGGAAGGCCCAATAAGGGCGAAAGTGATTTTATAACCAAAATGGGGGCCACAGATGACGTTGAGGCGCACCTGCACCCTTTAGGCTACAGCCACCAGGGAAGCGTGGCCCAAGGTACAGTGGGTTGGACTGTTAGCCCCTTTCTGTCGGGAATAAGCTGAATGCTGTCCGGGACCTGGCCTCTGACAGGGCTTACTGACTACGAGGGCACTGAAGGCGGAGATCCTCAGCAGAGGTGGGCTCACCTGTTTGGCATGGCCCAGCGGTTCCCACAGCTGGACCTTCCAACCAGACCAGCCCCCCGTGCACAGATGCATGAACTTGTCCGGATCACGAGGAAATGGCTGGACCCGGAGAAGAGCACGACAGCTGCAGTAGTGGAGGCCGTGGTGGTGGACAAATACTTACGGGCCCTGCCTTATGAGGCTTAAACGGCTCATTAGTCAACAGGCCTTTGACGACAGCGGACCTAACCGTGGAAGCCGTGGAAAGGTACCAAGCCACAGCAGAGATGCTTCGGCTTCCAGGAAGGAGCCCCAGAGTGCGCCCCGCCACAGACGGGAGGGAGCCTGGCCCAAAGAACCCCAAGGGATCCAATCCAGCCACTTCAGGAGCTGTCCAGGCTCCAGGGGGAGCCCAAACCAGCCGGCACCAGGAAGAGGACACCGGGAGAGTGAAACCCGCCAGTGTTACGGTGTGGGGAGATGGGACACATCTCCTGGCAGTGTGGGAAACCAGCCGGATGAGCCTATGCCCACTGCTGAGTCCCTCCAGCTCACCACCGCCCACCTTTTGCTTCTGGCTCGTGGGAGTCGGTAGATGCTTCAAGAATCCACTCCCCACCTGCCCGGGTGACGGTGAATCACCATGATGTGGAGGCTCTGCTAGATTCCGGTAGCCGGGTCACCCTGGTGCATAAGGATCTGGTGGATTCATCGTATCTGACCCCAGGGAAAGTCCTCCCGGTCTCCTGTGTCCATGGAGACACCAGAGACTACCCCACCACTGAACTCGCGATGACCACCACCAGGGGAACCATCCTCACGACAGCGGGTGTGGTTGATTCCCTACCGTTCCTGTCCCATTGGGCGAGACTGCCCAGCCTTTCACCAACTGTGGAGGGAGACTCAGGGAGGCTGACCCGAGTACCCTGGAAGCGAGAGGTGGGGATTATCCGGAGAACCCGCAAATACAACCCTCAGAACCATTAACTCCAGCCTGTGCTCTTGCAGGGATGGCAGGTGCCCAGGCTGACTCAGAGACTGGTCCAGACACGGGAGGGAAGAGAACATGGTCCCAGGAAGTGCCCAATCTCCAGCAAGGGAAGACGTCCATGGCACCAAAGAGCTTCCCCTCTCACAGGCCAGTATGGTACAGCCCAGTAACAGGATCCCACTCTTACAAATGCTTTGAAGAATGTGCAGGTGATGGAGGGGAGTGGTGCTAGGGGATAGGACAAAGCCCCTACCTACCCCCATTTTGCAGTACCGGGGGTTAGTGTATCAGGTGGTACAGAAAAAATGGTGAGGTGCATGAACAGCTCCTTGTACCACAGCCCCACCGGCCACCGTGACTCAACCTAGCACACACCACCCATTCTAGGGAGCCCACCTAGGGGTGGAGAAAACAAAAGAAAGGATCTTGCGATGCTTCTTTTGGCCAGGTGCACAAAACGATAGAGAACTATTGTCGTGGAGGTTTTGCCCTGAGTGTCAGCGGTGGGCGCCAAAGCCCACATATAGAAACCCCGCCATCTTGCCCATTATCGAGACCCCGCTTTGAGAGAATTGGACTGGACATCGTTGGGCCCCTTACTTAAGAGTTCCAGGGGACATCAGTACATTCTGGTCATCCTGGACTATGCAACCCGATATCCGAGGCCATCCCGCTGAGGAAGGCTACGCCCAAACAGATCGCCAAGGAGTTGTTCCTTCTGTCAACTAGTCTGGGGCTCCCCGGGGGAGATATTGACAGACCAAGGGAGTCCATTCATGTCCAAAGTTATGAAAGAACTCTGTACTCTGCTGAAAATCAAACAGCTGAGAACGCCGGGTCTACCACCCCCAGACAGGCGGGCTCGTCGAACGCTTTAACAAAACTCTAAAAATCCATGCTGCGGAAGGCGATCGGGGAAGATGGGCCTTAACTGGGATCAGCTGCTACCGTACCTACTGTTTGGCGGTGAGAGGTACCTCAATCGTCTACTGGTTTTTCACCCTTTGAGCTCTTGCTGTCTTACAGACCCCGAGGACTGCTGGACATCGCCAGGAGGCCTGGGAGGAGCAACCGTGTGCGACAGCGGACCCTGATCGAGCATGTCGGGCCATGATCCCAGAATGAAGGCTGTCTATCCCATGATGCGTGAACACATGGAGACTGCACAACGGGCAACAACAAGCCTCCTACAATAGGTCTGCTCAACCCAGAGAGTTTAAGCCCGGGGACCGAGTGCTGGTCCTGGTGCCAACCGTGGAGTGCAAATTCCTGGCAACCTGGCAGGGCCATATGAGGTCATTGAACGGGTGGGAGAGGTAAACTACAAGGTGAGGCAACCGGATAAAAGAAAGCCTGAGCAGATTTACCATGTTAATCTGTTAAAGAAGTGGCACGCCAGGGAGGCGCTTGTTCAGTTGTCTACCCCCACAGAGACCAAGGAACCAGGAGAGAAGAGGTTCAGGTGGGTCCAAGCCTGTCCCCACATCAACGCAGATGGCCCTGGAGTTGGTGGATCGCAACTGAGATGTCTTCTCCTCCCTACCTGGGCACACGGAGGTGGTCCAACACGAGATCCGCACCATGCCTGGCAAAACGGTAAACCAGCGCTCCTTACCGCGGCCGGAGGCTCTGGGGAAGTGGTGATTCAGGAGGAGGTAAGGAAGATGCTGGAGCTGGGGTGATCGAAGAGTCCCAAAGTGCCTGGGCAAGTCCCATTGTACTGGTTCCCAAACCAGACGGGTCGGTAATGATTTTGCAATGACTATCGGAAATTAAATGAAGTGTCCGAGTTTGATCGTACCCCATGCCTCGGGTGGATGACTTGATAGACTCCTTGGGGCATGCTCGCTTCATAACCACCCTTGACCTCACCAAAGGCTACTGGCAGGTGCCCCTGACCCCGGCGCCCGAAGGTGAAGACGGCCTTTGCCACACCAGGGGGCTCTACCAGTATACCCGGCTCCGTTTGGTCTTCCAGCGTTTGATGGACCCGGCGTCCTCGCACCCCACAAGAGGTGCGCTGCAGCATATTTGGACGATGTAGTCATCCAAAGTCCCGATTGGGCCAGCCACTTGCCCCGGTACAGGCTGTGATTGATTCACTTTCGGGAAGCAGGGCTCACGGCAAACCCAAAAAAGTGTAGGCTGGCCTTCAGCCAGACGAACTACTTGGGGTACACCATTAAGGGGGTTGGTCAAGCCTCAGGAAGCCAAGTTGCGGGCCATACAGGACTGGCCACGGCCCATCACCAAAAACAGGTGAGGTCATTTTTGGGCCTAGCCGGCTACTACAGGCGGGTTTATTACGGATTTTGCTACCATTGCTGCACCTCTAACAGAGCTGACAACCAAACGCCACTCACAAATGGTGAGGTGGACTCGAGGCGAGGCGGCGGCCGGTCGACCTGAAGCAAGTCCTGTGTTCCAGTCCGATCCTGGTGGCACGGACTTCAAGAAGGACTTCATTGTGCAGGCGGACGCTTCGGAGGTGGGTCTGGGTGCTGTACTCGCCCAGGCACATGACGATGAGGAACATCCCGTTCTCTACCTCAGCAGGAAGCTACTTCCAAGGGAGAGGAACTATTCCACTGTGAAAAGGAATGCCTCGCTGTGACCTGGGCCCTGGAATCCCTGCGGTTCTACCTCCTGGGTCGACGGTTCCGCGGTGGTGTCGGATCATGCCCTCTACAGTGGATGGCCAGGAACCGGGGAGACTAACAGTAGGATTACCAGATGGTTTTAAGCTTGCAAGCATTTAACTTTTCTGTTGTTCACAGGGCTGGCAAGCGCCACGGCAATCGCAGGATGCCCTGTCCCGGGCGCTGACGCCTTCTTCGCCTCCTTCACCCCGACGAGGACGTCGGTCTCGAGGGGGGGGATGTGTGATGTCACGAGAGGCTGCGTTCTGGAGGGCCGCTACGTTCCCCTGAGATGGCTGCAGTCACGGACAGCTTTGGCTCCATCTGCTGGGGGAGTTGGAAACTCCACCCCTCAAACACACGATATCCCAACACACCTGAGACCGATCAGGGCCTGATGAGCTGAAGGGCTTTTTAAGGCCCAGAGACACAGTTGGTGTTAGAGTGGGATTTGAGAGACAAGCTCAAGTTGTGCTCTCAGAGGAGCTACAGGCGGTCAAGTGGCACTTTCTACCTGAAGACTGGAATACTTACCACGGATTGGCCACGGCTGCGGTGCTGTCAAAAAAGTAAGGCTGAAGACTAGTTTTTCACAAAGAGATTTTACCTGAGGGAATCCGGGACTATGACTTTTAGGTTGAAGAGACCTTGTTTAAGTTTTGACGGTTGAACAATCAACCTTATCCTTAGTTACCTTTTGTTAATTCCCCAGAACTTGATTTAAAAACCGCCGTTTATACCCTAAATTTGTGTCCTTGCACTGCTGAACTGTCCCGCCGAGAGCTGTGTAGCCTCTCATGATATCACAAGTTATAATAACTTGTAGCTTCTAATTCTAGATGCTAACGTTACCGGGTAACGTTATCTAAATGACTGTCTGATACTACAACCAGAGCCCGTCTTCTCTGCTACAACCAAAAACTATATGAAGCTACCCTGAATGAATTAATAAGATGAATTAATAAAATGTTTGCCATTATTATTACCGTACGTGTGGCTTGTGAAGAGACTAACATTACTTCAACCAAAGATTCTTGATTACTAGCTTTAACCCTCTCTGCTTCAACTGTGTTGGCTAATATTAGCATCTAGCTGACAAATGTTAGCTGCAACCATAGTCTAGGCTACAACCACCACGAAGCATATTTAATTAGCATTGATGCTAGCTATATGGTCTGCTAATGTTAACCAGCTTGGTATGCTCATTTTAGTTTGTTGTAAAAGTTTGTTTTGTTTCTGTCAGCAGTTCATACCCAGTGAACAAAGAACTGTGTTTTTATGAGTCTGTCTTTGTGTATATTTAACATGAACAGTAATGGTAAGTTAATGTTAGTTAGCATGAATGACACAATTGTTAACCTGTTTGAGGCTGAATGAAATGAATGGATATTCTGCCTGCCAATATCATGAAGGGTAGCTTCTACATCTCTGGGTGGACTTTTAAAATCCGTCTGGATAAAACATTTTTTTAAAAAGTTAAAGATACATACCTTACGAAATCGCCTGATTTCCATTGGATGCTGACAACTGGTGGACTGGACGGTTGGAAGAATAACGATGTTTTTTCAAACTCTCAAATAACTATGCAGCTGTGTTAAAGTCACCCAGGTGCTGGGTAGTGTACTCCACGTCAGGTGGGAGAGAGGAGGGGCGCTGTCCTAAACAATCAACCCAACAAGCTGGGTTACAGAAAATAACCCAACATGAGTAAAAACAACCCCACAAAATGCCCTGACACCCTCAACCCAGCGTTTGGGTTGAGAAAATAACCCAGTATTTTTTTAGAGTGAACCCAATTAGTTTGTGTGATTTCTTTAACTGTTTTTAACTTGAATGTTACATGTATAAAACACTTTTTTGCCTTGACAAATTATGTTGTGGTGCAGTTCATCATATGGTGTGACACCATGTCATTTGGTGTGACATTCACATTTGTGAGAAAAAAATGGCTTTGTTACTGATAAATCATGAAAATGTCAATAGAGCACAAAGGAAATAGTGTTAGCAAAAGTCTCAAGCATTTTGATAAGATTATTACAAGGTTTATCAGAATTAATCTAAAATACTTTGAAAGATTAAGGAGAGATGCTGTATTCTGCGTGATTTAGAAGAATAATGTAAAATATACCATATTTTAACAAGGAAATGTTAAATATCAAAGCAGTCATAATAAAAATATATGGTGAAGTGAGTAAAATAAGAAAGAAAATACTCATTTTCATTTTATATAAAATAGCTTTCACATCACACCGTATGACAATTTTGGGTACTGATACAGCAAATTGTTAAATGTATAGAGATTTCGTTAAAAATTCTAAAAGACCACATATATATTTGAAAATTCCAGAGTCACAGCAACACAAATAAAACAATTTCAGGGGTAATATGTCAAGTTTTTAAAAAATGGGCTTATTTTGGGCTTATATGTCAACCACCCACATACCATTAATTCAAAGCTAGAACTGGCTGCTTTTTTCATGAACCTGAGCTGATGGAAGTATTATCAGGGGTTGGGGGAAATTATGTCTCACCCTCCACCTCTTCTTGCACTGGCTGCCCCCCAAAAAAAAAATAGCTCCTTATATCCATATTAAGTAACTATAAACGCTGCAATTGTAGGATATTAAACTGTAGACGGGCTCTAGTAATATCAGTTCGACAGAGGGGGAAAGAATAGAACACTGATGTTGAATTTGCAACAAATTATTTGGACTCCATAAGGAAAGCCAGGTCAGCGTTAGTAACAATGTTGCAGTTGTGGCTGTTGTGATTATTACATAATGCACCATATTACATTTTCATCCATTTGAAACACCCGCATTTTGTAATAACAATTAAAATGTATTACATCAGCGTTTCTCAAACTGTGGGTCCACTACTGGGTCGCGGAGACATGCCAGGTGGGGCGCAAACTGACGTGAAAAACAGGAGTTTTTTATTTATTTTTTTATCTGTAGCCTGGGCCCAGGTAGCACCCGATGCGCAATGGACGCACTGTGTTATTCACAAGGAATCGCTCGTGTCAAGGCAGCTTACATGAGATTTTGAACGTTGTTGTGAGAGTGGTCTATTCCACACTTTGCGAAGAGATGGTAGCTGACCAAAAGGCTGTACTGTTTCACAGCGAGGCAAAGTGGCTTTCCCGAGGTAAAGTGCTGTCGCCCGTGTTTGAGCTCCGAGTCGCCTCTTCTTGGAGGAAGAGCGCATGTTTGAATCAGTGTTGCCAACTCTCGCGAGACAAATAAGCAACTCTCACCTCAAAAAGAAGCCCAATGCCTAAAAGGTGCCCCAAAGTCGCTGTAACCTGCCACAGCCTAAACAGCATAGACTATTTGTATAATGAGTGAAACAATTACTTTTCCAAAGCCAAAAGCGTGCTTTATTTTTCAAGTTTTACAAAACAGAAATCTAAAATCATTGTACAAGACACACATTTGTGTGTGTGTGTGTGTGTGTGTGTGTGTATGTGGAGAGAGAGAGAGAGAGAGAGAGAGAGAGAGAGAGAGGTTTTTAAAGATAAAATATAAAAATAAAATATAAAAATAAAGCATATTTTAATAATAATAAAGAGAGAGGTTTTTATAAATAAAATAAATAACATATACAAATAAAATATAAAAATAAAGCAAAGCAATATTATAATAATATCAAAGCAATATTCTGCCACAAAATGTGTGCACAGCATGTGTGTGCCTGACAGCATGACGTGTGGGCCTGACAGCATGACACAGGGGTGGATGTCCCCCTATAAAAGCAGTCATTGATCAAATCATGGCATCACAGCTGACCACAAAACATATATTAAAACTTTTAGAGATCTATATATCTAGAGAGAGAGAGAGAGAGAGAGAGAGAGAGAGAGATGTTCCTGTCCGGGTTTATTATGCCAAAACAGTCAGCAACAAGCAGTTAAACATGGATGCAAATACCTTTAGAAGAAGGCCTTTAGATGAAGGCCTGGTTAGGTTACAAGTAATTCGTTTTGAAACTGAAAACATATGGATTGCCTAGAATATTAGCATAAAGATCAGGCATAGGCTACTTATATCAAATTATGCTTCATTAACAGCATCCATGTAAAGAATTATAAAAACTTTAACAGCATCCATCCACATGAGAATTAACAGAATATATCCAAAAGAAATAAACAGCATCCATCCAAAGAATGATGAGAACCATGAGAATGCTTTAAATCTTGAACCAATGTTTGGGTGCACACAGCCATCTCTGGAACACTAGCCTGCTGCACAACTGTTCAAAGGATCCTTAATCCTGTCCTCTATCCATCTCTGACTGCAGTATACAATATGGCCTTAAGAGAAGAAGGCAAAGGACAGTACTGAGTGATACACTCTAAAAAATGCTGGGTTATTTCTCAACCCAAACGCTGAGTTAAAACTGTTGGGTCATTGTGTGTCAGAGTGTACCCTAACATACAGGACCACTTATTTCTCAATCTCTTAAATATAGTTTAATATGGCCTAAATGCACCCGAAAAACAATGCCTCCATTTAGCCTACCTTAAAGAAGGAAATCACTCGCTTCATCTGCTTCTTTCGTCCCCAGAGTCTGCTCTCCATCTCTATACATTCCTACATTGAACTTCTGAAGCATCTCCGCTTTTGTTGGGGCGAAGCCTTTACAGCATATTCCCACTCGTCGCAGGTCGTGGCTAATGCTAAGTATGCTACTCAATGTTTTCTGACCCATGCGGTTTCTGAGTTTGGATTTCACGTGATTCATTTGGGAAAAAACCCTTTCCACGTCCGGCGTTACTGAGGGGCATTGCGGGGAGTGAAAGTGCAAATAGTGCAAGGGCTTTGAAACATTGCTCGCTGCTGTCCCTATAATTTAGAACGTCCGGCCCAGAACTCTTCCGCTTTGGTGGTCTTCTTTTGTGTCCCACTCATGGAAGTGCACAGCCTGATATTTGGGAGTCCAGCTTCCCTAGATCTCCAGTATACAGTTTTAAAACTGCGACGGTGGATAGCGGTGGCTTGGTCTGAGATAGCATCACTGATGGGCTGAACACTGCCATGGACCTCCACAGGTTTGTGTTGGCTGGCAGCCTGTTCTGAACCTGTCTCGCAGCCCTCAAAATAAAATCCCGGCATCTGGTCTTCATTCCCATCTCTAAAGCACTATCAACATTGGCCTCTCCAAGGGCGTGGTGAATTGCACCCCAAAGTTCACTGCGCACAGGGGGCATATGATTGCGTGTGTCATCCAAATCAACATTAATCAGATGTGAATCGGACGGCGGGATGGCGTTGGGAGTCAGGATTTTTGACACCAAGGAGCGAAAAAAGTTTGCAGACAGTCGAGCATTTTGAAGGCGTTTCCGATCTCCAGCTGGAAAAGTTTGTTTACTCTTGAGAACTCCTGCAAGATAGGCATGAGGAACTGCAAATACAGCTTATTGATAGGGTCGCAGTACATCTGGTATAGGAGCTCGGCGTCGTAGCAGCGTTTCGCGTCCTTGCACAATTGAAAATGCAACTTCAGCTCATCCCACTGACCCAACAATCGCACACAACAGTCGTGAGATGGATAGCCACCTTGTGCCAGAGAGCTGCGCGCAAGTTTAAGTGGTGTTTCTCCGGGTTAATGGTTTCAGATACCATGGCAAACTCTCGTAGTCTCTGCAAGACTGTGAGAAAACCACCTGTGCGACTGAAATCAGGAACTCCAGATTTCTGGGCAGTGTTTCCACAGCTTTGCTTTGTGCAGAGCTGGATTGAGTGACAGACACACTTAACTAGTTGAAGCTTCTCATTTTTGCACGGAGGTGTGTGTACACGGAGTTATTCTTCCCGACCATTACACTGCAGCCGTCGGTTTCTAGGCCTACACAGCGCATGAAATCCAGTCAGCTTTTTCTAGAACGTAGTCAGAGTGGAAGCTATAGCCCGCGCATTTTCTCCCCTTCAAATCTATTAAACCTAAATAGGTGGAGACAATCTTCTTCAGAGAAGTGCTGAAGTGCCTGATGACAGCACACAGCTGCTTAACACTACTGATGTCAGTGCTTTCATCTATGATGAGAGTAGCCAGAACTCGATATCTTTTCAGTAGTTCGATTGAACATACACGGGCAATGACATTTTAATTAGTGTTGCACATTTTGTTCGGTGAATGCTCACGCCCATGTCACAATCTGTGCCAATTATTTCCCCAAGCAATCAATACAGCTGCGATAGACGTGTGACATGCCACATAGGTTGCGAGCCGAAGCTCTGTCATTTGGCTTTTTGGTTGATGATTTTACTACTGTGAATCCAATATCCGTTAATCTTGATGATGAGAATGGTTTAGCATTCCTTCTATGCTTTTCTGTCTTGAGCATGCTGCATAAGGTCTGCATGGTGTGTGCTCTTATTTCTGCCTTACAGAACCTGCAAAGAGCCTTACTGTTATCCCTGTAACGGGACGAATCCAATCCTTGAGCTCTTTCTTGCCTCTCCCAGTCAGGATTGTATTTTTCCCATACGCCCGACCATTAATTTTGTGGACATTATGCCAACTCACACTACTTAACCAGTAGGCCTACTACTATCTAAAAACTCCACAGAACTTGCACTCAGCCAGATCGACTTTGTTGTTGAGATTTACCCGTGACGTTAGGAGGTATGATGCACCTAATGAGCTTATGCAAGCAGTAGGCCTAGTCTTGCTAATGAGAAGAACTGATTGGACAAACAGATAGATAGATAGATAAATAGATAGATAGGCTATTTTTTTATTGATCGCCAAGGGATTAAATCTTAACTTAATAAATTTGCCTACTGTTGACCAGCCTACAAAAACGTGAAGAACAGAGTCGCGTATATTTTTGGCATTAAGCAACCAAGTTTCTAAAAAATAAGCCAAAACCGCAGAACCCGCTGAACCACATTTTTCCAAGCGCTTTCGTCAGAATACAAGCCCAAAGTCACATTATAAGCGGACTTGGCAACTATGGTTTGAATCTGCAATCGCTCACTAATGAACTTTTCTTGGACGGCTGCCCAGATAGCAGTAGACTCGGACAGACTCGCCGCTCAAACTGGCAAATCCGTGTAACTGTCCTCTGTTTTACTGTCGGATGGAGACATTGACCCGATCAGACACCAGGGGCGGGAAGCACAGTCACACAACTGATACGGCCAGCGTCGTGAAAACGCAAGCAAATTTTAGTTCACGATTTCGTCGACTGCCTTACTGCAAGCCAGAGCTGAGTTAGGCGCTAACGGAGGCCCGGTTGGTGAAACCTAGAGCTAGTGAAAAGAAGAGTTCGTTTGATTTGTTTCAGGTAAGCCTATTTGCTTCAACTATATTAGAATGAAATACATTATTTTGCTTTCATATAATGTTAATGGATCCTGTTGACGCTAATGCTTACTTTAAACTGATCTTGGACAATTAGCTAACGCGAGCTTTTGGGGTAAGCAAGGGTTAATGAAATGTTAATTTTAGCCATGTACAAATTAATTTAGCAACGCTTTTATCCGGGTTTTAATTTAATTTGGTCAATTTATTTGTTACTTCCAGGGCTAGTCTCCCTTAGAGCAACTTAGGCTGAGATTTTAACTCATTAATTTCCAGGCTAGCATGCTAGCCTGATTCCTCTTTAACGCTTACCGAGATCCTCTGTAAGCCAGAAAATAATTGAGATGTGTTCTATGTAGTGAGATACGCGGTTTGTATGTTTAAAATAATTATTTTATACAGTTAGCAGTCTAGGCGTGTATCCAAGTATCAAATGAATCATGTTCTCCCTCCGCTTCCCATCTCTTCAGGTAGCCCCAGGACTGAGGCGTTCTCAGGGTGGCGTGACTGGCGCTAGTTCTGTCTGCAACCTCCCTTTCAGTAAGGTAAGTGATAAAGTCTTGTAGCACTGTTTAGCCTATGTTTCCCGACATACATTTAAAAATTCAAAACCAAAAATATATTACAAAGGGTGTTATCAAGGATTAAAAATTTCGCTGAAAATGACTGACAATCGCCATTTGAAAATTGAATCCCCGTGGTGCACTGTGAATCAAAGATAACGGTCTCTAAAAAGCTGAACGTAACGCTGGATACATATTTCACTCTAGAATCTTCACCGCTGCATGCCATCTTGACTATTACATAGCGGAGGGAGCATTTTTCAAACTCTCGTGGTAATCGTGGTTGAGGAAACTGAATCAGCAGCAATGGAAAACACTTTACAGAGTTACAATCTAAAGTTATAACATAAACAGTGACAGATTGTTTGTGAAAAAGGCAGTTTATTAGTCGAATTTATTCGAATGATTCCACCATGAAAATTTACAGAGTCAGATAGACCGGTTTCCAGGTCCCTAACAATGGAAACTAATTGGGATGTTGGCGAGTTATTTATGTTGTGAGATACTGCAGCAGCATGTTAAAATAACGATTTTATACTGTCAGACGGGTATCCAAGTATCGAATGAATCACGCCTTCCTCCCTCCTCCCCAGTCTCTTCAGCCCCAGGACCGAGGCGAGGCGGAATTCGCGTGTTCTGTCTGCAATCCCGCTCTCAGTAAGGTAAGTAAGTCTTGTAACACTGTTTAATGGCGTTTCTGATATTCTCAAATATATTACATAAAGGGTGTTACTAGTAGGCTGTAACGATATAATGATTCGAGTCTTTAAATCGCTACATTCATATCCATGATACTGTATGCAGTGTAGTGCTGCAGAATCATGACACA
>NC_063203.1:20664702-20804370 GCF_017589495.1 Alosa alosa | reverse complement strand
AGTAATGGTAAGTTAATGTTAGTTAGCATGAATGACACAATTGTTAACCTGTTTGAGGCTGAATGAAATGAATGGATATTCTGCCTGCCAATATCATGAAGGAGGTAGCTTCTACATCTCTGGGTGGACTTTTAAAATCCGTCTGGATAAAACATTTTTTTTTTAAAAGTTAAAGATACATACCTTAATCGCCTGATTTCCATTGGATGCTGACAACTTCAATTGTGAGATTTCTGGGCGGTTGGAAGAATAGCGATGTTTTTCAAACTCTCAGAAATAACTATGCAGCTGTGTTAAAGTCAGGTGCTGGGTGAGTGTACTCCCGTCAGGTGGGAGAGAGGAGGGGCGTCACAAGCAATCCCAGCCCAACAAGCTGGGTTGCAGAAATAACCCAACGCCAGTAAAACAACCCACAAAATGCCTGACACCCTCAACCCAGCGTTTGGGTTGAAAATAACTCAGTATTTTTTTTAGAGTGAACCCAATTAGTTTGTGTGATTTCTTTAACTGTTTTTAACTTAGATGTTACATGTATAAAACACTTTTGCCTTGACAAATTATGTTGTGGTGCAGTTCATCATATGGTGTACCATGTCATTTTGGTGTGACATTCACATTTGTGAGAAAAAAATGAAGCTGTTACTGATAAATCATGAAAATGTCAATAGAGGCACCGAAATAGTGTTAGCAAAAAGTCTCAAAGCATTTTGATAAGATTATTACAAGGTTTATCAGAATTAATCCTAAAATGCTTTGAAAGATTAAGGAGAGATGCATATTCTGCGTGATTTAGAAGAATAATGTAAATATACCATATTTTAACAAGGAAATCATTAAATATCAAAGCAGTCATAATAAAATATATGGTGAAATTGAGTAAAATAAGAAAGAAAATACTCATTTTCATTTTATATAAAATAGCTTTCACATCACACCATTATGACAATTTTGGGTACTGATACAGCAAATTGTTAAATGTATAGAATTCGTTAAAATTCTAAAAAGACCACATATATATTTGAAAATTCCGAGTCTTTTAGCTTAACACAAAATAAAAACAATTTCAGGGAGTAATATGTCAAGTTTTTAAAAATGGAGTATTTTGGGCTTATATGTCAACCACCCACATACCATTAATTCAAAGCTAGAACTGGCTGCTTTTTTCATGAACCTGAGCTGATGGAAGTATTATCAGGGGTTGGAAATTATGTCTCACCCTCCACACTCTTCTTACTGGCGCTGCCCAAAAAAATAGCTCCTTATATCCATATTAAAGTAACTTCTCGCTGGCTACCCAGTAGGATATTAAGCTGTAGGCGAGACTCTAGTAATGCATCAGGTTAGACAGAGGGGAAAGAATAGAACATGATGTTGAATTTGCAACAAATTTATTTGGACTCCACAAGGAAAGCCAGGTCAGCGTTAGTAACAATGTTGCAGTTGTATTGGCTGTTGTGATTGTACATAATGCCATATTACATTTTCATCCATTTGAAACACCGCATTTGTAATAACAATTAAAATGTATTACATCAGCGTTTCTCAAACTGTGGGTCCACTACTGAA
Organism: Alosa alosa; assembly: GCF_017589495.1. Taxonomy (NCBI): domain Eukaryota; kingdom Metazoa; phylum Chordata; class Actinopteri; order Clupeiformes; family Clupeidae; genus Alosa; species Alosa alosa. The sequence continues at coordinate 20,802,804 of NC_063203.1, read as the reverse complement.
TTCGTGAGAACATGCCAGGTGGAAGCAAACTAGCGGCATTAAACAGGAGTTTTTATTTATTTTTTATCTGTAGCCTGGGCCAAATTGTTGGCACCAATCGCGCCAATGGACGCACTGTGTTATTCTGGAATCGCTCGTGTCAAAGGCAACACATGAGATTTTTGAGCGTTGTTGTGAAATTGGTCTATTCCCTGAAGATGTTAGCTGACCAAAGCTGCTGGAAATTTCACAGCGAGGCAAAGTGGCTTTCGAAGGTAAGTGCTGTCGCCGATGTTTGAGCTCGAGTAAGCCTCTTCTTGGAGAAGCATGTTTGAATCAGTGTTGCCAACTCACCATGAGACAAATAAGCAACTCTCACCTCAAAGAAGCCAATGCCTAAAAGGTGCCCCAAAGTCGCTGTAACCTGCCACAGCCTAAACAGCATAGACTATTTGTATAATGGAGTGAAACAATTACTTTTCCAAAGAAATAAAGCGTGCTTTATTTTCAAGTTTTACAAAACAGAAATCTAAAAGAATACATTGTACAAGACACACATTATTATTAGTAAATGATATTAATGTGTGTGTGTGTGTGTGTGGAGGAGAGAGAGACAGAGAGAGAGAGAGGTTTTAAAGATAAAATATAAAATAAAATATAAAATAAAGCATATTTTAATAATAATAAAGAGAGGTTTTATAAAATAAAATAAAATAACATATACAAATAAAATAAAATAAACAAAGCAATATTATGTGAAAGGCAATATTCTGCCAGAATTTTTGTGTGTGTGTGCATGTGATCAAAGTGGGCCTGACCAAGCTTAGGGTGGGATGGAAAGCAGTCATTGATCAAATCATGGCATCTGGCTGACCACAAAACATATATTAAAACTTTTAGAGATCTATATATCTAGAGAGAGATGTTCCTGTCGGTTTATTATACCAAAACAGTCAGCAACAAGCAGTTAAACATGGATGCAAATACCTTTAGAAAGAAGGCCTTTAGATGAAGGCCTGGTTAGGTTACAAACAATTCGTTTGAAACTGAAAACATATGGATTGCCTAGAATATTAGCATAAAAGATCAGGCATAGAGCTACTTATATCAAATTATGCTTCATTAACAGCATCCATGTAAAAGAATTATAAAACTTTAACAGCATCCATCCACATGAGAATTAACAGAATATATCCAAAGAAATAAACAGCATCCATCCAAGAATGATGAGAACCCATGAGAATGCTTTAAAATCTTGAACCAATGTTTGGGTGCACACAGCCATCTGGAACACTAGCCTGCTGCAACTGTTCCAAAGGATCCTTAATCCTGTCTCTATCCATCTCTGACTGCAGTATACAATATGGCCTTAAGAGAAGAAGGCAAGGACAGTACTGAGCCACACTCTAAAAATGCTGGAGTTATTTTCTCAGCTTAAACGCTGAGTTAAAACTGTTGGGTCATTGTGTGTCAGAGTGTACCTAACATGAGACCACTTATTTCTCAATCTCTTAAATATAGTTTAATATGGCCTTTCATGCACCGAAAAAACAATGCCTCCATTTAGCCTACCTTAAAGAAGTCACTCGCTTCATCTGCTTCACTTTCGTCCCCAGAGTCTGCTCTCCATCTCTATACATTCCTACATTGAACTTCTGAAGCATCTCCGCTGTTGGAAATTTGAAGCCTTTGTATATTCCACTAAATCGCCCGTGGCGAATGCCAGTATGCTACTCAATGTTTCCTGACCCATCGCGGTTTCACAGAGTTTGCGTTTCACGTGATTCATTTTAGAACCCTTTCCACGTCGGCGTTACTGAGGGGCATTCGCGAGGAGTGAAAGTGCAAATAGTGCAAGGGCTTTGAAACGTATACGCTGCTGTCCTATAATTTAGAGCGTCATTGGGGCACTCTTCGGCTTGGTGGTCTTCTTTTGTGTCCCCTCATTGGAAGTGCACAGCCTGATATTTGAGTCCAGCTTCCTAGATCTCCAGTATACAGTTTTCAAAACTTCTGACGGTGGATAGGTGGCTTGGTCTGAGATAGCATCACTGATGGGCTGAACTGCTGTATGGACCTCCACAGAGTTTGTGTTGGCTGGCAGCCTGTTCTGAACCTGTCTAGCGGCCACCGAAGCGGAAATCCCGGTATCTGGTCTTCATTCCCATCTCTAAAGCACTATCAACATTGGCTCCAAGGGCGATGGTGCACCCAAAGTTCCTCTTTGCTTTTAGGGGCATATGATTGCGTGTGTGTCATCCAAATCAACGTGTCAGATGTGAATCGTGGGGTAGTAGGGATAGTGGTTGAGGAGTCAGGATTTTTATTGACGCAAAAGAGGCGAAAAAAGTTTACCGAACAGTCGAGGCATTTTGAAGTTTCGATCTCCAGCTGGAAAAGTTTGTTTACTCTTGAGAACTCCTGCAAGATAGGCATGAGGAACTGCAAATACAACATTGATAGGTGTAGTACATCTGGTATAGGAGCTCGGCGTCGTATGGCGTTTGGCGTCCTTGCACAATTGAAGAAATGCTTCAGCTCATCCCACTGACCCAACAATGCATACACAACAGTGCAGATGGATAGCCACCTTATTGCCAGAGGCTCGCGCCAAGTTTGAGTGGTGTTTTCTCGGGGTTAATGGTTTGGTATACTATGGCAAACTCACCGTGATCTCTGCTGAGAAAACCACCTGCGACTGAGAATCAGGAACTCAGATTTCTGGGCGAGTGTTTTCCACAACTGCTTGTGCAGAGCTGGATTGGTGACAGACACACTTAACTAGTTGAAGCTTCTCATTTTGCACGCGGTATTATTGGCCTGCGGTTATTCTTCGACCATTACACTGCAGCCGCGTCGGTTCCTGGAGGCCTACACGGCGCATGAAATCCAGTCCCGCGCTTTCTAGGAGCGTAGTCAAGTGGAAGCTATGGCACGGCATTTCCTTCAAATCTATTAAACCTAAATGGGGTGGGGGAACGTCTTCTTCAGAAGTGCTGAAATTGCCTGATGACAGCACACAGCTGCTTAACACTACTGATGTCGAGGAGTGCTTTCATCTATGATGAAGAGTAGCCAGACTCGATATCTTTCAGTAGTTCGTTGAACATACCCGGGGCAATGACATTTTTAATTAGTGCTGCACATTTTGTTGCGGTGGATCTCCGTCCATGTCACAATCTGTGCCAATTATTTTAAGCTTAATCAATACGGCGATATGAAGCGTGTGACATGCCACATAGGTTGCGAGCGAGCTCTGATCATTTGGCTTTTGGTTGATGATTTTACTACTGTGAATCAATATCCGTTAATCTTGATGATGAGAATGGTTTAGCATTCCTTCTATGCTTTCTGTGCGAGCATGCTGCATAAAGGTCTGCATGGTGTGCTCTTATTTCTGCCTTACAGAACCTGCAAAGAGCCTTACTGTTATCCTGTAGCGGGACAGATCCAATCCTTGAGCTCTTCCTCTCCCAGTCAAGGGTTGTATTTTTTCCCTTGACCACTTTGTGGACATTATGCCAACTCTCTCTGAACCAGTAGGCCTACTACTATCTTAAAACTCCGTAACTTGCACTAGCCAGATGCGACTTTGTTGTTGGGATTTACCAGCGTGGCGTTAGAGGTATGATGCGCAGAATGAGCTAGATGCGCCCAGTGGGCCTAGTCTTGTGAATGAAGAACTGATTGGACAAACAGATGATAGATAGATAAATAGATGAATAGGCTACTTTATTGTTCGTAGGGATTAAATCTTAACTTAATAAATTTGCCTACTGTTGACCCAGCCTACAAAGCGTGAAGCACAGAGTGGCGTATTATTTTGGCATTAAGCAGCAAGTTTCTAAAATAGCCCAAAAACGCAACCCAGCGACTCCCACATTTTTCAAGCGACTTCTAAGTAAATACAAGCCCAAAGTCGGCGTATTATGGCGGACTTGGCAGCTATGGTTTGAATCTGCAAGCCGCGTTCTTGTGAACTTGGCGAAGCTGCCCAGATAGCAGTCGGACAGACTCAGCCTTCAAACTGGCAAAATCCGTGTAACTGTCGCCTCTGTTTTACTGTCATTGATGGAGACATTGACCCGGATCAGACACCGAGGCGGGCTTACAGTCACAACAATCTGACCAGCCCGTGCGTGAAAGCATAGCGCAAATTACGGTTTCTCTGATTTAGATGCGACTGCCTTACTGCAGCCAGAGCTGAGTTAGCGTTAGCAGGCCGGTTGAGGTAGTCTGAGCTAGTGAAAAGAAGAGTTCGTTTGATTTGTTTCAGGTAAGCTATTTGCTTCAACTATTAGAATGAAATACATTATTTTTGGCACCATATAATGTTAATGGATCCTGTTGGCGTTCACCTTCACTTTTAAACTGATCTTGGACAATTAGCTAACGTTAGCTTTGGGTGAAAGCAAGGGTTAATGAAGTGTTAATTTTAGCCATACAAATTAATTTATAGCGCTTTTATCGAAGCGACTTAATTTGGTCAATTTACTTGTTACTTCAGGAGCTATCTCCTTAGAGGCAACTTAGGCTGAGATTTTAGCTCACAATTTCCAGGCTAGCATGCTAGCCCTGATTCCATGCCAGCTACCGCATCCTCTGTAAGCCAGAAATAAGTGAGATGTGTTCTATGTGGTGAATCGTGTTTTTGTATGTTAAAATAATTATTTTTATACAGTTAGCTTGGTCTAGGCGTGTATCAAGTATCAAATGAATCATGCCTTCTCCCTCCGCCCCCATCTCTTCAGCCCCAGGACTGAGGCGTTCAAAGATTGGCGTGTTGGAGTCGATGCCCTGTCTGCAATCCTCCCTTTCAGTAAGGTAGTGATAGAATCTTGGCACTGTTTAGCCTATGTTTCTGACATTTAAAAGAATTAAAAGCAAAATATATTACATAAAGGTGTTATCAAGGATTAAAATTCGTTTGTCGGCGGACAATAGATCATTTGGAAGTCCGAATCCCGATTGTTCTTTCGTAATCAAAGATAACTTGGTCTCTCTAAAAGCTGAGCGATGTAGCTGGATACATATTTCACTCTCTAGAATCTTTAAGCCCCTCAGCGTCGCCATCTTGACTACATAAAATAGCGAGGGAGGGCATTTTTCAAGCCTACCGTGTGTGTCGTGGTTGAGAAAACTGAATCAGCAGCAATGGAAAACACTTTACAGAGTTACAATCTAATTTGCAACATAAGCAGTGACAGATTGTTTTGTAGTGCTGCAGCGATTGATGCGACTTATTGACGTGTTCCACCATGAAAATTTACACAGGAGCATTATGGGCGGTTTCAGGGTCCTAACAATGTGAGCGGTGGGATGTTGGCGAGTTATTTATGTTGTGAGATCGTGTTAGTATGTTAAAATAACGATTTTATACTGTCAAGGCTGGTATCCAAGTATCCCGAATGAATCATGCCTTCTCCCTCCTCCCCAGTCTCTCTTCAGCCCCAGGACGAAGTTGAGGGTGGCGTGAATTAAAGCCTGTCATACCAATCCTGCCTTTTCAGTAAAGGTAAGTGTAAGTCTTGTAGCTTATGTTTTAGCCTATGTTTCTGATATTTCCTCAAAATATATTACATACAAGGTATCAGTAAGGGCTGTAGCGATATCGGTCGAGCCGAAATCGCGACATTCATATCCATGATACTATTATTAGCAGTGTGAAAAAGGCAGAATCGCTGACGCACCCTTTCTAGTGTTTCACACTGCTTTGCAGCTTCTGTGATAAAAAGCAACCCCATCTCCGCTTTACTTATCGGTAGTCTCGTTGTCCAAAAAAAAATAAATAAATAATTTCATACCTCTCCTTTGCTTTCATTGTAGACTATGTGTACAGCTTTGCAAACATTATAAGTGAAAGTTCCCCCTCTCCTTGTCCGGTTCTCTCTCGCGCTCCCTCCCCTCCCTCCCTCAACTGCTCAATGAACACGCGCGACTTATATAAAACATTTCAATACATTGAAAAAAAGGGTATAGAAAGGCGACTAGCTAAATTACTATTAAATCGCTTAGCATCATTAGCTATCATTGCTGCACATATTTGTTTTAAAACTCTTGCATTGAAGTTGACCTGATCATCTCAATACCAACGTTTTCCCAAGGGCCTGTCCAAGGAGAACAAAGTATTATCTTGAAACTTCAACACACATGGGGAAAACTGAACAGTCAATCAGTAGACTATGACCGGGCTAAACTAGCCAACTATGCTACTTTGTTTACAACATTTCCAGGCTTCAACAGACAGCTGAATTAAAGGTAGAGTTGTAATAAAAATAGTAGGCCCCTAGGCTATAGGCTAATCTGCATAAAGTGTGCTGTCATAAATATCAGTCATTCAGAAAAATATAAAAGGGATATAAAATAAAAGATATTTAATAAAATGTCTGTCTTCAGCCCAGGACCGGCGTTGAAGGGTGAAAGTGACTGGCGTGGTCGGCATGCCCTGTCTGCAATCCTGCCTTTCAGTAAGGTAAGTCTTGTATGGCACTGTTTTAGCCTATGTTTCTGACATTTTAAAACTCAAAACCAAAATATATTACATAAAGGTGTTATCGGGATTAAAATTCTCGTTCGTATGGCCGGACAATCGTCATTTAAGAAATTCGAGGTCCCGATGGCCGCTCATAATCAAAGATAGCTGTCTCTCAAAAAGCTTAATGAGCATGTTTTTTGCTTAAATTGTTTGAACAGGGATAGAAATAAGGCGTTCACTTTGTCTTCTAATTTGTACCCTCCATTTTCACATTTCAAATTTTCTTGTTCAAGACTAAGACTTGTCATCTTTCTCAAACAAGATTTTTTACATTTCAATCTAGTGGAAGCATTACACACTGCATGACAAATCATTTCATTCTCAAATTCAACTCAAATCATTAACTATCTTGATAATGTTGAGTAATGTCATTTTGTAAAAGGAAGCATTAGCCAAGGATTGTCATGTGTGCTGGTTGCCTTTCTTGTCTCAACAGGGGCAGTAAGGACAAGATCCACCCACCACCCAGTGCATGCTACATATGTGTGTGTAATAAATTGAGGGAAAGTGTGTGTGATAAATGAAATTTAATAAAAGTAAAGTACAATTTTTGAATTTGTGCTTCTTTTCTGAAATACATTAGTACAAGGTTTTTGATTTTTTAGATAATTTATTCAAGATGTTGATAATTTAACACTATATATATACATGATCAAACTACTGGCTACTGAGTTCAACTAGGAATTATTGGATGTTACTGTTTAAAAAGCTTTATTAGTAATCCTTTATACATTTGACAATCTTAACTTTTTTAAAAGCTTGAAATTCTGAACAAAACTGTAACTCCTTGATTTGTTAGTGACATTGACTATATAGTACAAATGGGTGCCAGGCGTAAAATGAGCTGGTCGCATTTTGGCTAAAATAAGGAGCCTGTCGGCACTATCAGTCATCTGGTCTGGATCTGGCCCAGATCATTTATGATAAAGTACACATTTGGCCCCAAATAAGGGCCTTAATCATCACTATCGAACCTCATCTGGTCGGATCTGGCCCAGATCATTATGATAAAGTGCACATTTGGCCCCAAATAAGGGCCCATGGTAGTCGCACTATCGAAACTTATCTGGTCGGATCTGGCCCAGATCATGGCGATAATTGCACATTTGGCCCGGATCCGCCAAATAAAAAACACATCCGGTTCAGAGCAGTCCCAGAGCTGGGCCAGATCATGAAAGCGGATCGCGGGCGGCTCGATAGCCCGTTGTGCCAAAGACACCCGGCAGGTCGTTTTGCGAATCCGACTGAATCTGAAGGTGGATCTGGGCGGATCGAAGGCCAAATACATTTACTATCTGGGTGGCCTATCTTGAATATGTTGGTATATGCTTGTGATACATTTGAGTTAAATGGCCAGTTACCAGGGAGCAAAGACAAGCACCACCACCTCACCTAGCAAATAAGATTACTGGGTAACGCATAATGAGGTGCCATAATAATAGCAAAGTAGTAATTAACCGCCTGATGTGTTGTGTTATAAAACTATCTCCTTTGGCTGAAGTTGATTTTCATCATTAATTCAATATTAGTTATTATTTTATTTTTATTATTACACATCGCGTCTGTATATTCAATATTTTAACAAATCTAATATTGTATTACTGACTGTTAATAATTCCTTCAAATGCTCTTTTTGGCACTAGTGTAACCCAGTTATCTTTTACATCATCATTTTAAATATTCTTTATTTATTTTACACAAACTCTTCTATACTAATATAAGTTAATGACATATTATATTTTTATCCTAGCTTTTCTGATTAGCTTTGTGGAGAATTTATGGAATTTATGGTTTGTAAACTTCTGAATGTCGGGGTGTATAAGGCACCTACGCCGATGATTTGGTTGTGTGAGAGTTTGCACCTCTTCTTCCCGCCCTGCATCCTTGTTAAGTTACCTTTGTCGGATTTGGCTGTCTGTAATGGTGACCCTCTGTCACCACGCACAGCAAAAAATAACACTACATCTTTTGCCGGTAACACAAGTATCTTTATATGGGCTGACCCTAGTGTTCTTACTAAATGCTTATTATTAATGAACAACAATGGAAGGTCAAACTTCGAGATATACGAAATAGCTTCCTGCTCAGACCTGTGGTAAACTGGACTCACACTGAAGGAGGTACTTACTGGTGCAGAAGGAGCATTCTGGTTCCAGCCAGCATTGGTGCGACAAGTGATTGGCGGCTTTGGATCAGAATTGGCATGAACTAGCACAGCCACCAGTGACTTTAACTTTCACATCCCGGTAAAGTTTCGTATGTGATAATCAATGGTGTTTGCAGTATAGGTTGAGACAACAGCATTTGTGCAAAACTGCATTCGGTTTTCAATAACAGCTGGGGTAATATTTCGAGTTCAGCTTTGCTTCAGAAGGTGGCCGATATATGCGTTCAACTGCTAACCGGTTGCAGCCGCGTGCCCAACTATCGCGATTAACCTCAAAGATGTTTGTTAACACCTTGCTCCAGACCATGCTGAGCGAAGAAACAAATATTCTGGGTATTCAAAGCCCTTTGATATTTTTATAGAGATTTATGAAGAGAATGGTAGGCGCCTGGGGTCTACAAAGCTAGGCTGTGTATAAATTTGCCGGTAGCAGTTGTCTTCATGAGCTCTCTTAATGAAGTTTGGATTCTAGCGTTAGCCATTTCTCATGAGAAGCGGCTTGCTAGCATGCTAAGTTGATTCAAAATGTAAAAGATTAAACTGTGTATGGTTTTACGTCGATATTCCTACTGTATTGATAAAACAATTAGGATAATTGGACTCCATAACCTTACTGACTGAAAGCCATGGTCTTTATGCAAATCTTTCATTGTGGTTAGCAAGAGGACTTAGGTTGCAGTGTGTGGAATTTGAGCGAATGTGCGTTATTGAGGTGCAAAATATGGCATCATATAATTCCAACGTGTAGTTGACATTTTAAAATTCTATTGTGATAAATGTACTAGGCCTGAAGCAATAGAAAATTAAGTTGCCGTCCTTAATATTTTAACCCAACAGTATTAATTAGGTCTCTGGAGAAATAATTTAAATTAACATTTAATGTGATAAACTTAATCAGCTGTTTTAGTTAAACATGGCCAATAGATGCATATTAGGTGATAATTTGCCCTCTTTTTCTTTTTGCGGTTGGAAGCTGAAAATGCAGGTAATGGAAACTGGACATGTATGAAGTTGTGCTTGTTTGGATGTGAGAAGTCAGAGGTCAGTTGCTCAAACACAACTGGTTGAAACATGGAGTTACACCAGAATACGACCCGAAAAAAAAAACTGCAGAGGGTGGTGAAAACTGGCCAGCCATCACGGTTCCTCACTCCCCTGCATCAAGGCAGGTCAGGGCAAGTGATGCTGCGTCAAGCGCAGCATCATCAAAGACTGTTCTCACCTCAACCACAGACTGTTCACCCTCCCCTCTGGGAGTACAGGTCTCTCTGCACCCAAACCAGCAGGTTCCAGGAGGGAGCTCCTTCCCCTACGGCTGTCACCCTACTGAACTCTAGCTGTACATCCCGGTGACAACCAACCAACTAAACCCCATGTTGCCTCCCCTTGCCTGTGCCTGTTGAGGGGTGTCCCACCATGAATACGGAAACCTTGGCGGGGACACCACCCGTGGACAATTGCACTACCCTTTCCCACCCATAGTGTTCCTATTTATTTACAAATGTACATACTGTAATTACACATATATACATTCCATTTTCTACTGCTCTTCATGCTATTCATCCCTGCACATACACATTATTCTTACTACTGTTATAATGTTACTGTTCTGCATACAGTGCTATTTACCACACTGCACATAGCTGTGCTTACTGTACATATATGTCTATATATGGTTCATACCAAATATCTCCCATATTTATTCTGCTAATACACTGCAATATTATTTATACCTAATTTATATTACTCTAAACCACCTCTGTAAACCAACTGTATTACTGTTTACGCATATTTCCTATCCTGTCTATGCGCCTGTCTTTTGTGTATCGCATTTGCGTTTTCTGCTTTTTTCGTGCTTCTGAAGTTGGTCTGGAAGCTGCGTTTTGATTTGATAACAGCGCTGTGCTCTCTGCAAAATGACAATAAAGTTATCTAATCTAAGTGCCAACTATTTGTGTATGTATATTCTGCAAAATGTAAACTTTACCTATCAACATAAAATTACCCTTTACAACTCAAAGTAAAAATTAACTCATTTAACAGTAGTAAAATACAACTTTGTTTTCAAATGTAACTTTACTTGGGGCATGGTAAACTTTACTAGTTGGAAGTAAGTAACCAGAACTTTAAAAGTCTTAAGTAAGGATAACTTCTTCTAAGTAAGCATTACTTGTAGACGTCAAGTAAACATAACTTGAAGAAAAGTTTGTTTATAGCTTATTAAGGCAACGAGAGTTTCCACCTTTTCAGAAGTAACCATTTAGCAGTATTTTTACAGTGTAGTGTTTGAGAAAGTGGTGTACTCTTGCGCTTTGAGAATTACTATTTGGTTGCTGCTTGAATTTGGTGAATTCAGGGGAGGGGTGTAACAGAGTTAGAAATATAGTTTAGTGTTTGTGTGATTTTAAGCAAATGGTAAGCAGCTTTTGGGGTGGTGTTTTGGAGCCCGAGTGTCTGCAGCTGCGTTTTGTCCTAGCATTGTTGCCATAGCTGATCAAGCGCTATGCTTTGCATTGGTGAGTTGACTGTATGAAGCACTCTCCACTTTGTTTTAATTTTGTAACTGGCAAAATGTTGTTCACGTTTAAAAACTTCGATATACCACCTGTATTATATTACTTTACATGTATTGTTGGGATTTGGTAGCAATTCTAGCAACTTAGAGAGCGTTTATTAATGTTTTCATTATGACCCACGGTTCATACACACAAGTCCTAACGTGACTAGCTGTAAGCTCGCTAGCAACTTTCAGCGGCCCGATTAAGGCGAATACACTCGGCCGATCCTCGGCATGAATCTAGGTCCGATTGCTCTGCGAGCACTCGGCTGTGACGCGGCCCTATTGCGGAACCCCGAGTGACAGGACGTAAAGCCCCCTCCCAATCCAGTTCCTTGTTTGGGTTTATTTTAATTTTATTGATTTTCATTCCTGTCAAGATAATACCAGAATCGCTAAACAGCCGTTCTTTATAGGCTACAAGATAAACTGAAAATAAATCATAAGTAGACCGTTTTCATGTTTAAAACATTTTTTTTATTATTATTGGAGCACACTTCACTCTCCCCTTCCACTCTGGTAGTGTCCTTAACTTATCAAACGCGGCTCGACAGGGCTCGTGATTCAGACTATCTAAACAAACTTGATTGCCACGGTAACGTTGCACACTCAGGCCGTTAGCCCCCCCCCCCCGCTCACGTTCATATTGAATAAAGTACATCCATGTTGAGGTAAATTAGGTCCACTGTTTAACAAACATTTCCAACAACTCCCCCCCACACACACACATACAAAACAAATCGTTTTTAATAACAGATACTGCGTGAAATGTCACAGCATTAATGTAAAATCAACAAGGATTTAAACTATTTTGAACATTTACAGCATTTGAGTTTGACACCCTTATCTATGATGTCTGCCGGTTTGCCCTCTGGCTTCGGCCACCATCCCGGTCACAGGCCAGCTGCAGCCATCTGGTGATGAGGAGCTCTATCTCCTTTTCGGAGGAATCTTTGGTTAGGACATTCCGGCGGACTGCATCTGAGAAAAACACAAGAAGAGGGCAGCATGATCATGTGATGTATACTCAGTGTAGCACTTATGTCACTGCAACCGCACCACCTTGCAGTTAACACTTGTGTCACTGCAATCACCACATTGCAGTTATCCAGTACTGACACTTACCCACGACCACACTTTTCAAAATTAGTCTTTTGAATGCAGGCTTTTGGTTGGCCCCACTCCAATTAATTAGTCTCGCCAGCGAGGTGTTCATGGCTCTTTTCAGGACCCGCCCCACAGTATCTTTCAAAGTCATGCCTCCGACCATTTCAAGGAGAACAGTCTGAAACAAGACATGTATCTCATTAGTTATTTAAGGAATAAAGCACGAGTGAGAGTGGGGACTGACTTTTAGGATTGATCTGATTAATGCATCATTTAACTCACCAAATTCTTCTCCTCCTCTGGATTCTTCAATTTCTCCTCCAAACGTTTTAGCTCCTCAACAGTTGAAAGTGGGAGCCCGAAATGTGCTGGGTCTGGCGTGACGTCTGGAATTGTTTGACTGCTGGAGATTTTTTGAAGCTGCACCAGGATGAGCAACTGCTGCTCTCTGATAGAATCCAGTTGGATGAGGATCTCCTTGGCAATTGCTGTAACACATAAGAAAAAGCAGGCATAGCAGATTAGTAGCAAAACATGGTACGTAGATATGTCAGAGTAAACCAAGAGATCACTAGAATTCCTACCTGTAGGCACAGCCTCCCGAGAAGACCTGGTTGGTGTGTCATGTGGGGTGTTCTAAAAGTAAAGAATAAAGATTCATTTTTATCACACTTAATACCAAAGTGATTTTTTTCCCCATGAGCGATAGAATTTTCAAGCGTTCGTACTTGATATCCAGTTTGGCCTGATGACGGACTTCTGCCAGCTGCTGCATGGGTTGGGGTGTCAGTAGGAGGTGTAGCCCATTGACTATGACCAGCTACAGGGCTGTTTGTAGTAGATACTGAAGACCACAGTGGTGTAGTAGTCACTGTGATGTTCGCTGAATGGGTAGAAGCCCACGGACCTGCTGCGGAGCTGTTTGCAAAGGCAGGGGGATCATCAAATGTGGTCTCTGAAATATAGCCATTGGACCAAAAACCTTGACCAGCTGGCTGACTCCCTTCACCTAGACCTGTCACAAAGGTGCAAGTTGCAGTTATGTTAGCTTCACCCAGATATTTAATAAAAGATGAATGGAAACCACTGTAACAACTGTAACAGGCCTACCACCAAGAGATGGGATGCAGGGGCTGGGGATGCAGGGGTCCTGCCCTGCTCCACTTCCACCTCCTCTTCACTGCTGCTTGCTATTCTTCTACAGCCTCTATCATTGATTACATTGGGGTGTCAGTTTGTCATTAAAGTGAATAATAATAAATAATATTCAATACATTTTTAACAAGTTGTTGCAAGGGCCGGCCTAGTTGTTTTTCCTAGGTAACCTTTGCAGACCATTCCTTTGAAGGCTCTGTACCTATTCTTTCTCTTCCACTTGGCCTGTTGTCCTCATCTTCAGTGTTTTCACTGCTTGCTTGCAATCTCATATTCTTCTACAGCTTGTTCCAATTCTATCGTAATTTGAAAATTGCATTACTATACCATTACATTGACTGGGGGTGCACCTCAGTTTGTCATACAAAAGTGAATAATAAATCGACAAAATAAAGAAGAAGAAATGTAAGTCACCAACTCTAGAACAACAACATATTAATATACAGCAACAATTTCAAAATGCAAAGTAACAAAATAACTAAGTGGTAACAGCCAGAACTCTACAAATTTCACTTAATATATCTTTTAACACCGCATAAGCTACAGCCCAAAATTGCAAACAGTGGATTAGCTAAGGGCGGTGAGCTAAACGCTTTCAAAATATAATTTTTAACCAGTAATTTTGCTCAAAACAGCATCAAACCTTGTCAGTAGCTTGCTCTGGGTCCAAACACATAAAACGAAGCACCAACAATGTAGTTTGCGAACCTGGAGTTCAGAAGAGTGTTAAGAACACTTACCAACTGGACTTACGAAGGACACATATCACAAGGACACCCAGGCTAGATGAACTGAGGGGATATGTGTAGAATGGCTCAACAGCCTCTGTAATTTTAACACAAAATTGATCCATGCAGACAAGCGGACAACCTGGGCAACTGGGAAATTTGGCCCCCTCACCATGCGCTTTATCTCACCGAGAAAATTTTCGAAAGGGAACCCAGATATCACATCAACACATCCATGTCTCTTAACATCATCGCTTAAATGAACAAGGCCATGCAAATTGTACACCAGAAAGTTGCCAAAATGTTTCCTTTAGATCAGGTATTGTAACCTGGAACAGCCAGAACATTGACAGGGCCTGTATACAACAAGAACATTCAAATCTGCCTCTTTCCTTTGAAGGAAATTAGGTTCGAGATAGTGCTTTAACCAGCTGACCAGACAAGCGAGTTGGTAAAGGCCCACTACACCCAGGTATTCATGTAATCATTCTACTTCATGTACTCATGGCCATTTGTTGTCCTCATGCGACCTGTCTGTACACATTTATCACATGCAGCCTGAATGAACAGAACAGACACAACAGAACAGACCCGCAGAAAAAACTGCTTTCCTTTGAACCAAAACCCAGACTGAAGACTAATCAACTCACTCACCAGGTCCCTCAAGTACTCAGTGAGGGATTTTGGTTTGCAAACCCCTCCAAAAATGCCAATCACGACAGGACATTTACCTACTTCCTTCAATAAACCTAGAATGGGCCACAGCTGCTGATTATTACTCTTAAACAATGGGAGCCCGTCAAAGTTTAACTGTAACTGCAGGCAATGCCTGCTAGGGAGTTTCATCCATACATTTTCAAGAAGGCCTGTTATAGCATTCAAAACACCAAAGTAAAAGAAGGCACCTCCTGCTACAGGTAGGATTTTGTAGTCGGTGACTGTTTTGAGGAGTGTCCTCCCATCTCTTGGCAAATTGGGGTGGTGAAAATGTAGGATAGACAACAAGGCAGTAAGTGCAACCATGGTGATATTAAACTCCAAAGCCCAATTAACTAAATCATCAGCAAGGTCAGGTCTATGCTCAGAAGGGCCCTCTCTATCATCACAGTCACTGTCAAAGTTCCAGTCACGCATCAAGTCATCACTGTCATCACAGTTTACAACAACGTCTAAGTCATGTACAGTGTGGTCATCGGTCAGATCGTCACCAAGCTTACCGTCTTTCTCAATACCTTGCAGAAAATTAGACACTGATTTGACTGCTTTGCGTCTCAAATTAGATTTGAAAGAATGTATTTGATCAGCCATTCTTACCTTAGAGTAGTGTATTTAAATAGAACAGAAAATACAAGATTACCTGAGGAAGAAAGAAAAAAAGATTAGAATGGTACAAAACCATTCATAATGTCTCAGTATACTAAAGCATTACGATTTTTAGTCCAAGCAAAACTTGGTACAGCATAACTGTACACAGGGCATAAGGTAGGGTCCATCAAGACATGTGCAAGTTATTTTGAAGAAAGCATTTCACCAGTTCACAAAGAACAAGGTTCTCAACATTATCTTAGCCTGGCTCTGCCTTCCTCTCGTACATTCATAATGTACAGAGAGTCTGGAACTTCTGAATTGGCATTCGTTTACACGCTAGAGGGCGCTACACTGTGTTATTCAACCAACTGGAGAAAGTAGGGATAACCTTCAGCCCTCCCTCTGTTCGCTGCTGGTTCGCTGATTATACCTGCGGATTTTTGCAGGAGAAAACCCGCGAATATACCGAAGGCCCAAACGACGTACTGAAGGGAAATAGAAATTGAGCGGAAGTACGTAGGAAGGCAGAGCCAGGCTAACATTATCTAACACCTAACACACAAATCTATAATTGTGACATGCCACATACACACAAACAGGGCCGGATAAACCATTAGGGCAACTGGGCACAGTCAAAATGTTATGTTTGATCACGTTACAAAGGCAGTCCGCACTTCCCTAATCATATGCAGATTTGTGCAACCCGTTCAATCAAAATATTATGTTGAATCTAGGGGTGGGCGATATGGACAAAAAATAATATCTCGATATTTTTTGTGATTTTGACGATAACGATAATTAGTCGATATCCTTTAAAAAAATGTTCTTGTTAAAGTCTGAGTTACTTTACAGCTCATTATTTATGAATAGCATCATTACAATAATAACCAATAACCTAACCTGTGACTTTTTAACCAAATCAACCAATGCATTGTCACTCTATGACACATTTCCAATTCTGCCCCCACTTGTGTGTGTGGCAATGACATGGTCCAACAGTTTCCCAAGAGAAAGTCTGAAGCTGAAGTTCCTTTCAAACCTTTACATAGGATTCACTGTAAAACTAAGAGCAGACCAACAGAGTAGCCTACATCTCAGTTATTTCCTTATATGTTTTGTTTTAGAGCAATCACGTAGGTTAGCATTCCAAGTTACAGAATAGAAACTAATGCGTTAGCTTATGGCTAATGTATATGAGAAATCCCATAGAGATGCTAACGGTTAGCATAATCGGTAAACGTAGATATTTAGAGCGAACTTCAGTCCATTTACAAAAGTGTTACATGAGAATAGTTATTTGTTTACAACTGAATATTAAAATACTCAAAGGCTAATGTTTTCTCTCCAAATAATACCGTGTAGGACTAAACGTGACTGTCTCGTCAATGCTACTTGAACAGAAGTAGCCACATAAAATCCCAAGTAGGCTACTCTTGCTGCACAAAATAAACATTAGGCGTGCTTGGGACAACGTTGTGACCCACTAGTGATCATGTGACACTTGCTCTGCTGCACTTCTCCCGCATAGCCTACCTCCTGGGAATGTATGAGTCTTCAGCGTGATTTCGAGTGTTTTTTCTAAGTAATTTAAATACTCGATAATGTCAATTTGCACATCGTTAAAACAACAATCACGATATTATCGCAGACGATATATATCGCCCACCCCTAGTTGAATCACGTCAGAAACAGTGTCTGTAGCTGCCTGCACAAATGCCGCCTGCCGTCAGCTTTGTCACTGACACGCTCACGGTACCGATCCACTTGCACGACACTTCTTTTTGTCGTGTCGCATTCCACTCTAGTCCTATGGGTGACGTCAAGCGACTTTAACGCGCCCGCAAAGCATTCCGGGAAGGCAGCGCTGCATTTGAAATAATGTCGCGCGTCAAAAAGCTGGCCGATGCCCAGCTTTATGCAAATGAATCCGTTGAACGCCAGGCGACTCTCCAATGAAAGGACGAGTTTGTAGGTCCTTTGTTCTACCACAACGGTGCCTGTGAAACTTTGGTTCCGCTTACAAGACAAATAATGTTTTAACGATCTCTTCCACAACCACCTAGTAGTCCATAAAACAAACGAAACTAGGATTTGGATGAATATATTGACTGTTGGTGTTTCTGGTAAGGATTTGAGATTGCATTGAGTAGTTTAAATAAAACAAGATTTCCAAATGGCTTGCATAGTTTGTTTAGGCTATTAATGTGTTGTATACTGTTAAGTACATGCCTAAAATTGTGGTCCATTTGTGGAAAAACACTTAAGATACGTTAAAACGAACTGAGTATGAGCTGGTAACTGACATTTTAAACAAAACGCCCACACAAGACTGAACGAGGGGAGGCAGCGCGACACCATGCGTATGTCGGGTCGTGCAAGTGGATCGGTACCGTCAGTGAGTGAAGGCGAGCCATCACGTCGAAACAGTTCATAACATCCAGACTTGGCTACTCGTCATGTGGAGATGTCATTTTAGCTAACGTAGCGGTTTCTTGAACACAATTGAGCAGTTAGTCCACACTTCAACAACCTACAAAAATGAAATCTACTTCTGTCTAAACTTTTGAGTGTAGCGCAGTAAGCACACACATAATTTAGTGGCTTTACAAATAGAGCAAGCGCATTCTTGTTTGTTAATGCCAGGTATAGATTGCAATCTAATGCAGACAAGGCTTACATGCTATGAATATGACACACGTTTTGACCAGAGAAGAAACTAAAGGTGAATATATTACTGGATCAGCAGGTAAGACGGGACGTGAGAGTGCTCGCATGGCCAGACTCACTAATCCTAAAGCACAACCATTAGGTAACAGCAGCTTTGAGAACCACTGATGGGCTGCTTAGAAAGACTTTAGTTTCTAGATGATAGCCTACACAAACGAAATTGATTTCTGTCAATTAAACATCTTATCAGTGCAGATATATTTATGGGTATTCTCATTTATTGTGATGTCCAAGATGTCAGTGTTTGTTTCACGCATGCAGTGTGTGGTTTGGATGAGCCAGACGGGCAGCTTGCCTGTCTTCAGCTTAACGTTTCTGTCCAAAATTGTGTGAAAAACGTTCAATAAGCTGGCAGAATTCAAAAAATTTCCTCAAGGAGAAATCCCCGATTTTGTGTAGTCTACAATTCCATCCATTAGGCTACCAAATTTCAGCTTATATAAGGCTAGTTGATCAACGTTTTACCTATTTTTCAACAGTTTTCAAACTTTTTCAAAATGGTAGGCTAATCCATGAGAAAAAAAAACACCAAAACATACGTAGCCTGTTAGATTGAGGGTTTATGCGCTGTAAACATTGTGTCCTTCGCGAGAGTGAACTTGTTGGCTATTTGCCTGCGTGCGTGGTGTCAATATATACATGAACACATCTAAAAACCTATCCCCCTGGCATTGATAAGTCAAACAGTTCTGAAGTTAATTGCAAACAATATTCTATGCAAATACAAGATCTATCTTGTATCTATGCAGAAGGCTAGACAGACTTACTCATTGTTTGCAATTAACTTCAGATATGTCTGGTCTATCAATGTCAAGGGAATCCCTTCTCAGGGACGTTGGGGTAGGCTGCGGTAACAGCCCAGCTAGTCAATGTTGGCTACCTTGAGCTAAATTGTGTTAATGTTAGCTGGATTCGTTCGCGCCATAAAAGTACAAATAAGCCAGCTAACTTTTTGTTCCACTTTATTTTCTTCCACAGGTCAAAGACCGTGCTCGTAAAAAAACACGTAATTTGCATCCAAGCTGCAAAGAACCCATGAGCTAACAACACCCCAGCTAGTCAATGTTAGTTACCTTGAGCTAAGCTAGCTACGTTCGCGCCTTAAAAGTCGGAGACACTTTCATATATGTTCCCCAACTTGCACTACTTTACTCAGGCATGATAAAGAATTTTCGGTTGTTGTCCTAATTGATAATGATTAATTGTATTGCATTTCTGAATTCTTTCTTCTCGTTTCAGCTGGAGGATAGACGAAGGAACCTCACTAACAAAGTTTAGCAGTGCTAAACAGATCGAATAATCAATATTTAATCAGCAATAAATCGAAATATGTAGAGTTAATGTAAAATGTTAAGGAAACTCAATTGTTAATGCTTTTTAAGGAAATGTTAGACAAGACTTACCTCAAGTTCACCGTCGCAGTCTGCTCGCAACCAAACTTTTCGAGTCTTCTCTCATCCAAAGTTGTAAACGTCACTCCAGTGACGTGCTTGACGCTTGCTGCAGTTGAAATCGGCTTCATACTGGTAAAAAGGGTCTTAGCCGAGCGCCCAGAGTTTAACAGCAATCACCGGTCAATGCTGGTAAAAATCAATTGAATTCAATCAATTCAATTGGCCAGTAAAATGAGTTGCACAATCAGTTGCTAACAAAACGTTGTAGGCTACCCACCCCATCCCAAGTAAACACAGGATTAGGCTATAGTCTGCATGTTAAAAATCATATGGGCGGTAAAACTACATATTAGATAGGATAAAATAAGATAGTAGCCTGCTTTATTCATCCCAAAGGAAATTCAAGAAAATATATTTTTTGGCTGGCATTTTGTTTCTATCACCCACCATTGGTAGATGAGCCAAAAAAAAAAAAAAAAAAGTTGTATGCACGGTAGCATGGCTGCCTGCAGGGTGCAAAATGAGCTGGCTCATTTGCGTTTACCACTTTATTATAAGGGACTCAGCTCAACCCGATGCTATATACAGGCAGAGCACAGTTTAATATCAATTAGTAAAAAAATAATAAGTCATTAACTTTTCTATTAACATATAGTTTGTAAATAAACATTTAACATTTAAATGATGTAAGAAATAACTGTTAATTAGTGCCAAAAGTACATTTAGCTAACTATTAACACATATTAATAAAATATTAGTTAATAGATTTGCTAAAACATTAACATACAGATTTTATGCAAACAACAAATATTTAATTGATGATGAAAAAACTATTAACTTGTGCCAAATAGATATGTTAGTAACAATTAACAAATATTAACAAAGGGTTAGGTAATTACTATTTTCCTATTTATTATGGCACCTTATTATGGAGTGTTACCGATTACTGCATTCACCAAAAAAACTTGAGTATGGACAGGCGCCTCGATCGCGACAGTATTATGCCTTTGAGATTTCTGAGCGAAATCGCTGAATTGTCTGATTGGGAGCCACTCTTGTGATTCCATGTATTAAACATAGGCCTACATCACATCCCTGCAAAGTTTATTTCAAAAATATTTCCCAACCAGCAGTGCTCAGGATGACTGGATTATGGATCCATTTAATGCAGCATGTTGGTATTTCATTGAATATATTGTACAATGCTGTAAAACGGCCTATGCTTCCTAATATGTTGCTGGAAAACAGAAATATATGTTATGTATTTATTTATTACTATATCTGCAGCACCAGCTGATTTCGACTCTGTTGAAGAGGATATATTTAGAACTTGTCATTTTTTTAATAATTTTAACAATTTTAAGCTTGACCTACCACTTTCTTAGAGCGATGAGAGACCCAACACAGCAGTAGACTCCTAGGCGGATCCGCCTTCAAGTCGCCAAACCCGCGTGACTTTCGCATTCGTTTTGGTGCCGCAGAGGATCAGCTCCGCCTCCAGGCGGCTCCGTAAATTCTACTGTCAAACAGCGGATCCTGAGTGGACCCATGTCGGATCCGCGGGCGTGGACGCGCCTTTACTGTAATGGTTGAACATGACTGTACACCAAGAGCTGAGAAGAGTCATACTAGTGGATATTTTCTTTGCTGGAACGCGGTTGCTTGACCCCCTCGAGGTAAGTGATATTTATTAATATATTGCTACATTCACAATAGCTAAACACTGGCCTTTGTGGTTTTATACTTATCATGTTTATTGATTGTAATGACGTTGTTTGATATTAGGACTAACGTTAGCGTTAATTTTAACCAGAGACGCTTTGTAATTTTGTACAACAGGCTAAGTTAACGTTATTGTTAGCTGTGATGCTCATATGAGTCTGTAGCCTATTTGATTTAAAATGGGTTAGCAATTTCGGCAGAATATGTTATGGTAGTGTGATTTAAAAAACACACATTGTTCTTTAACGTTAGTCTGGTCTTGTCTGTTTTAATGTGTTGCTGTTGTCCATAGTCCATAGTGCTACTATGCTAGCGGCATATAGCTGCTAGCTAGCATGCTCTTAGGTATAATTGCATAAGTTATTGCTAATGTCTATTATACATATATATGGCTTAAGATCACATTTCGCGATGCAAATATGATTAAGCTGATACATTGGCACTGGTATTTCAGTCAATGAAGTCAGTGAAGCACTCGTCTGCTATGAAAGCTACCTAGCTGTGTTGACTCACTGATAATGGTTTAGCCCTAGCTTCTAGCTAGCTGTGCATTAACGTTTGCATTTTGCCAAGTTTGGTCTCATACGTAACTTTAGTGTCCTTCTGCCATCTTTGTAATGAAAGCCTCGGCATTTTAATCACTGTTTAAGTCGGTTCAGACAACTAATGGGTGTTGGCGTCTGTTTGTGATTTATCATGCTAACGTAGCTTAACTGTATCCATCTTCTATTTTGTTTGTTCTGCAGTGTCAACTTTTATCGGCTGGATTCTACCATCTAACGTTACGATTGCCTCTGTTGGGTTCGTTTGATTAAGATACTTTCTGGGTTGTTAAAATGTAATGTGAACACATTCCCGTAGCATTCCAAAATAGACCAGAGATGCTTGTACTATATGTATATTTGGAAATGTTGGGATTGCAATAACCATAATGATATGGTTATTTAACAGCCATCGTTTTGGGGACTCTGATGAGAGTGAAGAAGAGACAGAAAATGGTGACTTTGCATCTCTGAGGTACCTTCCAACTCGCCTGGTATATCAGTTGAAGCCTCAAGCCCAAGCCAATTGCACTGGCAAAGTAAGTAATAATCTCTTAACATTGAAATAACTCAATCATAATATTAATATTAGAGATATGGTTAACATTCTTAGTACTAAAGACATTCCCTCTCCCTTGTATCTATTCCTCCAGCTCCACCCATCTTGCCGGAGTGCCAGGCAGCCGAAGTCACTACCCTCAACCTGAGAAAACTGTTAAGGTAAAGACTGATCTCTGAAATAAAATTGAATACAGTGGCCCCATCTATATTAACACAGCAGTAGTCACTCTATTTCAAATCAACAGATTGCATCTGCATTACCATCTCAGATTTTCTGCATACTTCATACATTACTTTCAAAATCTCAGCCAAGTCAGTTAAAACATCTGCATTCATGCAATATTGCCTGAAAAGTTCATTCATTATTATCAGATTGTATTGAAACACATTGATTTCAATGTCAATCCAATCTGGAGTTGATATAGATAGTGCATACCAAAATGTTGAAACATACAAATTCATGTCCAGTATGACCAGAGATTTGTTTTTGTTTTCCATTGTTTGGCCCTGTAGCTCTCAGCCTACCATGGTTAACAGAGCACCTTAGCACCTCACCATGGGGCAGGACCGCAACACTCTTCACCACCTCAACTCCCTGCACCTGCACCCGCATTTAACATACGGAGAGTTACTCAAGGTAGGGACTGATCTCTGAAATATTAGTGAATAGAAAGGCCCCATGTGTATTATCAATGATGACTACCATTTAATACATTTTTTCCCCCTCTCTCACAATCAGCCCACCTCACTATGGGCCAGGAACGCAGTCCCTCCTCAACTCCCTCCACCCCCACACCAGCCCTCAACGCAGCTTAACAGAGGAGCTTTGTAAGTCATGTTTCTTTTTAAATTTAATCTCCTTAATACCTATCCCATATATTGTATTGTGTAAGCATACTTGGCTTTGGATGCTACATACCATAAACATAAACATATCTGTCTGTTTGATTACAGGTGCTGTGAGGAAAAACATGGTGACACGGGCCAGCCACGGACGCTGAGGTCACCAAGCACGAATTAGGTGTTTCAACCCGGCGGTGGATCAGGCAACGAGGAGACGGTTCGCCTCCATCCACACAAATGGAGTAATAGGAGAAATAAGCATTAAACAATCTTTTTATTGAACTTTGTCATTCACCAGTTATTATATGACCCAAGCAAGAAATAAAGCGATTTTTTTTTTTTTTTCAAGATGCCCAAATTTCCGTCAATGATTCCCGGGACACTGAAAGACCGGGGTACACAAACTTGGTGGACATGTAACCCCACATGGGTAGCATGGAACCATCGTTTTGTTTTGATCTGTAGCCCCCGCTGAATTGGACCCACGAAGGAGGGGGGGGCAGACACAGTTTTCTGTGAATATCTCGAAACCGTAGGGTTTAGGAGGACCATTTTTTTTTTGTATGTTGATCTCAAGGGGCCATGTCAACCCATTCCATAACCACTCATTTCATGTATAGCGCCACCTAGTTCAACACAAAAAGTAAAAATGAGGTGGTGTAATTGAAGGTATCTGTGACCTAACATAGTCAAAACTGCACGAAATTGGAAGTGTAGGATCATGATGACACCCTCTGTATGCACGCCAAGTTTTGTGGAATTCCGTTCATGGGGGGCCACACAATAAATTAATTTATGTTATTATACACCAACTGGCCTGTAGGTGGCGGAGACAGTTTTCTGTGAATATCTCGAGAACCGTAAGGCCTAGGAGGTCCACCTTTTTGTATGTTAGTCTTAAGGGGCATGTCAACCCATCCCATTACCACTTATTTCATGTATAGCGCCACCTAGTTAAAAATTAAAAAGCAAAAATTAGGTGTTTTCATCACAATATCTCTGGCTGACAAGGTCAAAACTGCATGAAATTAAAAGTGTAGGATCATTATGACACCCTCCGAATGCATGCCAAGTTTTGTGTACTTTATGGTCAATGGGGGCCCTATAATAAAATAACTTATGTGTACATTTAGTGTTTGTTACACCAACAAGGATTCCGGGACACTGAAAGACCGGGGTACACAAAACTTGGTGGGCATGTACCCCCACATGGATAGCATGGAACCGTCATTTTTCGTTTTTGATCTGCAGCCCCCGCTGGACTGGACCCCCGAAAGGAGGGTAGGGCAGACACAGTTCTCTGTGGGCAGACACAGTTCTTTTTATGGTATGTTGGTCTCAAGGGCCCACATCAACCTGGCTCATAATCACTCATTTGTGATTTGCACCCCGGTAAAAAAATGAAAATGCAATATTATTCTGCTTTAATCGCCCTATCTTCAGTTAAGATGTTCAGAACTGCACCAAATTTTTGTGTATGATTGACCTGGCATTCTCTGGGGTATGCCAAGTTTCGTAGAATTTCATCCATGGGGTGGTCTAAAAAAAATTAGGTTATGTGTACATTTAGTGACTGTACACTCATTGGCCTGTAAATGGCGGTGCACACATATAAACATGCACACACACAGGCACCCACATACTATCGGTATTAGAACGGCCGACATACATAATTACAAATTCAGTAGGATCAAAAGAAAGCCAAAATAAATATTCATCATCATCATGGCTGCATTTTCAGTATTGGCGATAAGTAGTCGTTTGTCCACTAGATGGCGCATCGTTGCAGTGAGACGTAATTTTGTTGGAAGTTAAAAGTGGGTTGGGGAAAAACATTGGACACTTCCTACAAGGACTGTAATTTACCGCAGCTTAACATCTAATAAGGACAGGACGATGTTCACATGAAGTGTAATTCCCATTTCTTCTTGAAGCCGAAATAAATCTGAGGATGTTTATCGGACATGCTTGGTTTTTACTGCAGGTACGTTAATCTTGTAATATCAATAAGGACCTAGGTAATGTTACCGTTAGCGTTGGTTGAGTGATGGAGGCCCATTTGATTGATTGCATTGGTAGAAAACTATAAATGCGGTTATACCAAGCAAATTGATAGCAGCACTGTTTGTATCTTTCGACTGTTATTTATTGCACGTGCTACAAAATAATTCTGTGCAATGGAAGATTTTACCAACGCATAACCGGGTCTGATACAGTTTTGCCTATACATGTGAGACTGAGACGCCTGTTTATTTTGTTTTAAGTGCGTGCAGGGTGTGAGAGGGGAATCGATGTGCTTTGATTCCAGCTTAGTAGTTGTAGTCTGTGAAATTAAAAAGCACGTGTGTGTGAAGTATCCAAACAATGACACCTTCATTTCATTATGGCTGCTTTTAGCAACACACCTACTAGCTACTGTGTAGTGGGTCCCATTTAGAAGTGGCTACTTCATTCGCGCTTTCCTTGACTCATGGAGCTGCGTGAATGTTATTACAACTTTTCGCCACGATATGGCAGTGTAAGTCCGCTTGATACTGTAAGTCGTAAGCCATTGGTGTCCAAAGGAGATTTTATTTGTGTCGCCAGCATAGCCTATTGACAATTTATGTTGTAAATAGGCCTACCTTATAATCCTACCTGTAGCTTAGGGAAGCTAACAGCTTTCTATTAGGATCTAGTTTGTTAGTTACAGTTTTGTCATAACTCCCTAATGCATTTTGCATTTAGAATAGCCAGAGCATGTATATCTCAATCTGAAAATTAAACAATATCGGTGCCTATGGACTAGGCTGGGTGAACCCAGCCTGATCTGCCCACTATTTATTTTTGATTTCTTAAAAGATTGAGCTTGGTCTGATGAAAGCCAGACTAGCCATGGACCTCAGTTACACAATGCAAGGGAACATGAATCAGCCTATATTTGCACGAACAATAACGGACAAAAGCTCTTCAACTTTGGCCCGTTAAAATGTGTATGAACAGTCTAGCGGCGCGATTTCATCAAGGCCCATTTGGACATGTCAGTTATTTGCACCACTGGTTAGATGTAAAACAGCATTTCGTTTCAGACTACTGTTACTTAATTTGTGCATTAACAATAACGTTTCAGACTACTGTTACTTAATTTGTGCATTGACAATAAAGTATTACATGAACTAAAGATGACTAAAATCTTATGTAGAAGAAGAAACATTCACAAAAAATCCATCCATCAAAAAATGACCTTTGTTTTTGATAGCTGTTGAAAAACGCATGGAACTGACAGAGATGTTTTTGTTTATAAATACATAATAAATAAATAAATAAATAACATTATGCTGATACCTTTTGCTTTTCCCAAATACAATGTAGCCTTCAGGTGTAAGTGACCTTTCATCAATCCAGTTGCAATGGATGAACTGTGATGAACTGCCCTACTTGTGATTGTTTAGAGATTTTAAAGGTTTTATAACAATGCTACATCTTCTTTGGCTATTCTACAATCTATTCACCTTTTCAGCACCAGTAGGCTACTTTCTGTGCAGCCAAGACACACACACTCAGGCATGCCAAACAAGCATACACAAAAGTTTCAAGAGTGGGGATGGAGTAAAATATGGAGACAAATTGAAGTGTGATTTATTTTCGCGGAATGGATGTACAGGACTGAGCGGCGGTCATATTTTGTACCGCTATGCGGTACATCTAGTTCATTTTCTGATATTTTAGATGTGCATAGCGCAGCATTTCGATGGTTCCATGCTATCCATGTGGGGTTACATGCCCACCAAGTTTCGTGTACCCGGGTCTTACACGGGAATCCTTGACGGAAATTTGGACATGAAAAAAAAAAAAAAATCTGACTAAACCTATATGACCGCCGCTTCGCTGCGCGGCGGTCATAATAATATACTTTATTAGACAGTTTTGCACAGCAAAAAACTTCTGCTTTACACAAAATAAAATAAATAAAACATTTGTACTGTTGAATGATGAAATGAAAGGCCAGCCTGTTTACTCTTTTACAGCACCAACATAACTCTTGTTCAAAAAAGTTGTAGTGCAAAAAAAAAAAACACTGCAAACGAACTAGCGTACTGAATATAAGTTGGCTAACGTTAGTCTAATGTTATATTTGACTCGTAAACGTTCACAGCATGAGTTAACGCTAACTAACGATAAGTCGTGACTCGTGAGTTAGCTAACTGCTGTGATATGCCAACTCCATTTAGCAAAGAGCGCAAATAATGACACCTTTTACGTTTGGGACTAAATTAGTATTCCGAGCTGTTTTATAGGAGTTTTTCTTTTATTGGGGCTTTTTGCAGGGCTTTGTTGGAAATTCTGTGAGAAGGTTGCTGTTTCGTCCTAAAAATTGTGAGCCATACAGTAGTTAGCTTATAGCTCCCTTTTAGCTATGGGTTAACTGGAATAACCAAATTAGATGGGCTAACAGTATCAATATCAAGTTACAATAGTAACAATGAAGATGCAAACGTGCACACATGCACAGTGACATTGTGTATGCCTTTGCTACTGTACTTTGAATGTAGTTAAGAGCTTGAGTTACAGTAAAAAAGTTAGCTTGCAGTTTATCCTGCAAACTTAAGACATGGCCAAATCTAAGTTGAGCCACATACAGTATGCACACTTTCTCAGTAGGCCCTACCTTCCTTTTGCTATTACTTGGAGCCTTGTTTTCTCAAATTGATTTTGGTTATCGTTTTTGAACTGAACTTATGTTATAGCCCACATGTATAAATCAAGGTAACTAAGTTACTGTATCTGTTATGACTGAGTTATGTTGGCTTATTGCAATTAATGAATTGGGGAGGGTCTGGTGTCAACGAGTTTCAGTAGGGTTGTGGTTCATCAGTGGACATGATATAGGTCCCTAAAGTGGAGGTTAGGGTATAAATCTAGTGCTTGTGATCACAGTACAACAAAGGTAGACAGAGCATACAGCTGGAAGATTCAGTTTCAAACAATACTATGTGAATACCCTTTAAAAAATTCTAAGATATAATGCTACAATATGATATGTTACTTCCTGTATGATGTGATTATATGTGGATGTGTTCTTAAATGCTACTTAATGATTATAGCATTACAATGCCTGAGATGATGGAAAACGTTTCTACTTTTAAATTCTTTATTCTTTCTGGGCTGCAGGACTCAGGAGTTTACAAGCCTCTGTACTTCTTGTTGGCGTTTGTCCTTTACATCCTTATTATTATAGTCAACTTAACTTTGATCTTTATTGTGACAGTGGATAAAAGCCTCCATGAGCCCATGTACATTTTCATTTGTAATCTGTGTGCAAATGGACTTTACGGGACTGTTGGTTTTTATCCCAAATTTTTGCTGGACTTGCAATCTGATATTCACATTATAAGCTACAGTTGGTGCCTGCTTCAAACTTATGTGATTTATAACTCTGCGCTGTGTGAAATGTCAGTTTTAACAGTGATGTCTTATGATCGCTATGTGGCAATTTGCAGACCACTGCAATACCACAGCATTTTGACTCCACGTGCCGTGTCAAAGTTGCTTGTATTAACCTGGTCCTTCCCTCTTTTGTCGTCAGCAATAATTTTTCTCCTTACTTCTAGAATACCCATTTGTAGATCTTACATCCATAAACTATTCTGTGACAATCCTTCAATACTAATACTGGGGTGTTATCAAGCAATAGCCAACCAGGTATGGAGCATGGTGGTTATTACAGCATATCTTATACAGTTTGTCTTAACTTTAGTTTCTTATGCTCATATTGTCAAAGTTTGTATATCATCCAGTGAGGGTAGAAAAAAATTCAGTAAAACTTGTGTTCCGCATATAGTGGTTATGGTCATATATATTGTGACTGCATTGTTTGATGTATTTTACAGCTGGGATGGTTCACTACATCTTCCAATTGGTGTACGTAATGCATTGGCTATACAATTTCTGATTTTTCCCCCACTATTAAACCCATTAATTTATGGCCTCCAACTTCCACGGATTCGAAAAGTACTATGTAGACAAAGTACAAAGAAATAATGCATGATTGTTGTTTGAACCATGTCCTAGTTTGATTATCCTGGTCTTAAATTAAATGAAATATAAGAACGGCTTTATTAGTTGAGGGGACACTGTGACTAAAATGTATTTTTTCACAATTATTTATTTATCATTGCTTTTACTTTTCCTCTAATATTTATCTACCCATCAATATTAGTTACTATATTTACTCAGTTTACTTGATCATGATTTGATATCTAACAATTGAAATTAATATGGCCTACAACAGAAGTTATGAAATGTATTAAGGCAGAGTAAAGTAAAGTTGGCCATATTTAAATAAGAGCTTAAATTATTGTATTGGCCTATATTTACCTTCCAATATAAGAAGACATAAAATTGTCTTGAATTACTTTGTTGAATAGGTAATTTATTATTTGTCCATATCGGCTGAATTTTGTGAATAAACAGTACTATGCAAAATATGTATCATTATTACTATTAAGGACACTTTAACAAAACAAATTCAGTTCATAAATACCAAGCGGTTCTACTGTATTCATACTGAGGCCAAAAGACCTCTCTACGGAGCAATGAGTTAACCATATCCCGGGGTGAGATCTTTTTCTATGCCTTAAAACTTAGGTGATGGTGCTGTGATTAGCATGTACATGACGTTGAGCAATGGCATAGTTTATGTTATGTGTATGTATTGCAGTCTTGTGTTCAGAGATGTGAGTCTTTAAATATGTTTTACTTTGACCAACATACACCAAACCACAAGGACATTTCAATATATTTAAGCACTAAATGAGTGGGAGTGGGGTTGGTAAAGGACATCCCCACGGCTATTATTTTGCCATACTGTAGGTACGAGGCCAGTGGTGGAAGAAGTACTGGTGTCTTTATGATAAGGTTCAGTTTCACTTGCGCAGACGCGTAGGCTACATTGAATGAGTGCTCACATTACTACCGCCGTAGGCTATGCCTCTTTATGTGATCACACACAATTCAGAAATATTTCCTAATCTGGAAAACGTTTTTTTCAGCCAGCGGTTCTATAATAGTTTACAATCTGTACGCGAATCCGGCGAAACTACCGGAAGTAAGCGGGCGCCATTACTAAGCTGTTGCTGGGTAGCATTGCGCCAGTGACTCCTATTGGATTGGTTGCGTCCACTGGGACCGTGTTCCGTTTTCCGTGTTCCGTTTTCAATTGTTCCAATAGCAGCAATAAAATTACCAGTTGAAAGAAAAAACAATGTGAGATACACAAAATACCCCGGGTCGACTGCCCCTGTCTGGTAGCCTAACGTTACCATACGGTTTGCACTAGAAAATGCTACTTCCAGTAGCAGCAACTGGAATCCATGCATTTCCACGGGATTATTTTTGGAATCTGATCCCTTATCATACCTGTTCATTTGTGCTCGTCGCTCGACTTATCGTGACTAAATTCAAGATGGCGGCAAATGGTAAACTTCCTGAAGGTACTGTCTATATAAATCGTGTCTTGTATATAAACTACTTATTGTATATATAAGTCTTGTAAATAAACTACCAGTGCTTTTTCAAAGTTCTTAATGTCTCGTTTTGAATGTCAAGGCCCTCGGAAGTCTACCAATGAAGTGTGGAGCTACTTTGAGCCTCGTAATGGTGTAAAACAGTGATTTATTTGCA
The DNA here is from genome assembly GCF_017589495.1 of Alosa alosa. Taxonomy (NCBI): domain Eukaryota; kingdom Metazoa; phylum Chordata; class Actinopteri; order Clupeiformes; family Clupeidae; genus Alosa; species Alosa alosa. Next base: position 20,771,817 of record NC_063203.1, on the reverse strand, counting down.
TGGCTAGGCCGACGCCTGAGGCACCCCATCAAAAAACTGTTGATAGCATCGGCTAACTAGCGACCTGATCATGTTTCAACACACATAAGGTCAATATCACACCGGAATTCTCCTTTAAGATGCTCTCAAGGGGAGCTGTCCACGTTAATAGTTCTAAAATATACTCTAATTTGATGGTGATGTCAGGTGACTGCAGGTCACAGCTATAGGCTTACTGTTTAAACTTCGGAATTACACTTTAATTCACATCAATACGAAAATAGAAAAAAGTTTGACATCCGCATGTAATCATCCCAAGTAGGCTATATACCACACACAGACATAAATAATAATTATTTAAGATTGGATTGTTGCACCGTTTATGTCTGTGTCACTTAAGAAAGTGAGGAAATGTGTAGGCTTAAATAACATATAAGCCTAGAATAGGCTTAGATTTTGTAGCAGCACAGACTAAACCACATGTTCCTTTCTCTGTTTTTACCTATAGGCCTAATAAAATATAGCCTTCACTTAGCAAAGATAATGGCAAACTATTCTGGCAACATCTCACTTGATTGCATTTTTGTCCGCTTTTAATTACATTATTATGACCATTAAATGTATACTATTTTGCACGCTAAAATCTGATTCATCACAAGTAGGCCTAAACACAATAAAGAATGGGAATGTAAGTTGGTTAATGTATTCTAAGTTGTAATGCCCCTGTATGTCCTGTTGGTGACCTCAGTGAGAAGTGCCTGTTAAGATGCTCTTAGCCGGTAACGAGAACTCTGGAGCACACGTAGATCTACGAGTGTTTTCACGATGCTCTTAAGCTACGATGGTTTCAGGAAACAGTTGGCAAATCTTAAGACGTTCGTAAGAGGGACTTTACGATGCTCTTAGGCTTACAATGCTTTTGGGGAACAGGGCCCTGGGCCCAGTTTCCCGATAACGACGGAGACACGCTCTTAAGAGGGTTTTCTACGATTCATCTTACGATCGTTCGTTTGGTTTTTCCGACTGTTTCCCGAACATGCTCGTAGCGTGAACGCGCGTGCACTGCTCTTAAGACACTCTTAAAAGGGTGGTTCAGGATTTTGGCCATAGGACCTCATTTCCAAGTAAGCAAGTGTGATATTTATCAGTGGAGACCGTTTTCAACACGTTTTATCCAGTCCTTCTAATTGCAGAGTTCGCAGGTGCTAGGCTAGCGCAAGTCAACGGTATGTGCTAGCCTGCCACTAAAAACAGTCTTACCCACTCCAAAGTACACCCAAGGCAAATAAATTATAACGCCAGACTATCGATGTAAATGTCTGTATTGATAGAATAATGTTAGAAATAAAACTATCCTTGCATTTCAACGATCGCATTACATTTTTAGGGACTAGTGTCTTAGCAGCGGCGGAATTATACTTGCTTCAGTTAGTAGTACTGCGCCAAAAAGTAAACAGTAAAGCGCACTCCAATGGGGATACCTAGTAGTAGCCTTGGTAATATCAGTCCGCCGCTGAGATTACACTATTCTATCAACACAGAATTTGCCTCGAGTGTCCTTTGGAGTAGGTAAGACTGTTTTTAGTGGCAGGCTAGCACATACCGTTGACTTGCGCTAGCCTAGCACCTGCGAACTCTGCAATTAGAACGACTGGATGAAACGTGTTGAAAACGGTCTCCACTGATAAATATCACACTTGCTTACTTGGAAATGAGGTCCTATGTCCAAAATCCTGAACCACCCCTTTAAGGGGAACTGTCCACCGAAGCAGTACTGAATATATCGCGACTCTGTTCGTAGGCGGAAGACACGTGTCGACGGAAGAAAGTGTCCTAAATAAAACAGGAATTTCCTTCTAAAATAAATGCATATCTCCGTTATCACGTCCTTTCACAACAGCATGCTAAATTAAAACATTACTTTGGGATGAAATGTAGGTGATTTAATTTTACACCTCCCTCTCATCTTAATTATCATGTACCATGCCACACTGGCAGGGGAGGGGGAGTAGCTACAATTTATCAATCTAGTCTACTCACATCTCCCAAGCTTACACACAAGTTTAAATCTTCTGAAGTTCTAGTCCTAAATTTTTTACCCCCAGATTGGAAAGATATAGCCTTATCACCTACAAAGTCAACCTACTATTCCTTGCTGATCGAAGAAAACAAAAATAATATAAAATTTCTCTTTACCACAATTTCCCGCCTGACAAAGAGCCACACTGAAGTAACCGAATCTATCCCTATATGCCTAAACAGTAATGACTTCATGAATTTTTTCAATGACAAAATTGAAACAATTGAGAAGATTAATAACCAATCAGTCTCACCAGATATTCGTACTCCATTGCTGAACGGTAGCGAAAACATAATTGAATCACAGATGAGACGAACAACTTTGAATTCATTTACACCTATCGACATATTAGACCTCACTTCCACAATTTCCTAATCAAAATCTACAACTAGTCTACTAGATCCTATCCCTACTCATCTTCTGAAAACTGCTCTCCCTTTCTTGGATAATGCTTTGCTCCAGATCATAAATAACTCACTGCTATCAGGGCATGTACCACAGTCGTTTAAGTTATCTGTTATTAAGCCATCCCTCAAAAAACCTACCCTTGACCCTAACAGCCTGGCTAACTATAGGCCTATATCTAATCTCCCTTTTCTGTCGAAAATACTAGAAAAATAAGTGTCCAAACAAATTAGTGCCTTCTTACATATGAATAAAATCCAAGAATTATATCAGTCTGGTTTCAGAGCTCACCACAGTACTGAATCAGCCTTAGTTAAAGTTTTTAACGACCTCCTCATTGCTGCCGATAATGGACATATATCAATTTTAGTCCTCCTGGACCTCAGTGCTGCCTTCGACACCATAGACCATGACATACTACTTCGCAGGCTTGAACATTTGATAGGCATTTGAAAGACTCAGCACTCGCTTGGTTTAGATCATACCTTTCTAACCGCAGACAATTTGTACCTCAAGGATTGATTATTGCAATGCTCTGTATGCTGGCTGCAATAACACCTGTCTAAAGAGCTTACAGCTTATTCAAAATGCAGCTGCTCGCACACTCACTAGAACTAAAAAATATGAACATACAGTGGGCATCGCTTTTAAATGGCCACTTCAGTCGCGCATTACGAGGCGTGAAGCTGCGTGAAGCTTTAGTACCACTTTCAGCCACTGTGCGTCGCTCTGCCACTGTACATCACTCTGCCTGCTGCCCCTTCTAAAAAAGCTCGATTTACCTTGATTTAGGCTACTTGGGTATGGCTTAAGGCTTGACTACACGGTGGTAACGAAAATCGAAATTTGCTGTCTACATTATTGTCAGTGTTGAGGTAACGCAACTACGCAAATCAAAACAGTGGTGTGATAATAACTGTTCAGACTGTTCTTGACTGCAATGTAGTCAATTGACTGTTTGACATGTCATTTTTATTTTTCTGTACAATAAACAAATACATCTGCTTTATGCCGGAGAATTACATTCATAATTGGAACTTACATAGTCCAATGCATCGTTACACTACGTTAGTGTTTCTCAAAACCATAGTAGCAACGAACGTTCGCAACCACTATCGTAAAGTTGTGTAGTTACAACTACACCTCTCGACCTGTGGTAGAATGCTAGTACAAGCATAGTTCCAGGGATCTTCATGTCAAAGACGTCACTGACGCCAGTTATTTGTTTGCAAATTAACAATTCTGAATATATTTAGGTTTCTAACTGATATTTACACTTCTAACCACCATACATCCATATTTTAAAATGCCCAAGGCAGAAAATACATAAATTAAAAGTCAATTTGCAGCCATGTGCACGTAAGTAAAAGTCACACACCTGCAGATAATAATAAGGTGGTGCGCACTTTTTGACAAGTCAGCTGAGAATATGTAGCCTTTGGTTTTCATGGAGGGGGAGTCCTTGTTAGTTTACGCAAACCAAGCCAAGAAGGCTGATTCTGATTGTGATAATATGATCTGCACAAAAGATAAACTTAGGTAAACAACGATGTCAATATTGTTTTCAAAATCTTAACCCAGATTCGAACTCTTGGACAGGTGTCTGGTAACTGCTGTGCAACGGCGGCTGTCATCTGACCCCAACGCAATGCGCCACAGAGGTATGTGCAGGTGCCCGTTCACGTGCTACTAAACGTCATTAACTACCTTAGTCCAGACTACTGAAGTTTGGAAACTATCATGGTCCAAACTTACAGTACTATGTAAGTACGACAGTTTTGGGAAACAGTCATAACTTACATGTTGGTTAGTTGAACGATACAATAGCCATTGGTCAAGTATTGAGTATAAAGCAATTAAGATAGTACCCTATACAAAAAGTACTTCATACTGTAGTTAGTGGGGGGGCAGGGTAGCTCTGCCCCCCCTGGTGGAAACGTGTAATTGCATTGTTTCAAAAATTAGTGAAATACGTCTGGCATGACCAGATATTTAAAAAATTTAAATAACACAAAACAACAATATAAGGAACGGGCTGCGGTTGATGATGGGAGCAGTTTTCTTCTCTTGCGATCCTTCACATCACATCGAAAGCGACATTACGGCCAACCTGACAAGGCATGCAGGATGCAAAAAACGAAAATTACTGAGTATGGACATCTTGCCGTGCCAACGTTGCAATAAAGGTTGCCTAAATGCTATGTCCTGTCAGCTTACTAATTGATTTTGTGTTGTGTGTAAATTTAGACTTTTTATTCCACTTTGTTTAAACAGCAAAGTGGCGAAGCCTTGTTCACCTGTTTGGTGAATGTGACGCGCGTAGGCCTGGCTAGATACACCATGACCCTTTTTGTGCATCTACAATAGGCCTATTGATGGCTGTGGATTACTTTTTGTTCTTAACGTAATGGCGTGATTGCGCTTCGTTTCTGCGTTTGGAGAGGCATCAGACTGTAGGTGAACACTTCCTTTGATTCTTGGAGTTCTCGCTATGATTTAGGTCTGCCCTGCACTCAAAAGCCTACAGTTTGGAGTTTACTTACTTTGCCTTTGTAGAATCGAATTTGAGTTTTCAATGGCTCGTTCTCCTTATACTAAGCATAGATGAACCGATGCATCTTGTTATTTAAAACTCCTGCTGGGTGGCTCGCATGCCAGCAGCACTCTTGAGGCGTCGGAGGTTTACCAACGTTCCACAAGCACAGCTAAGCTAGCTGGCATCCGTTACACTAGGCTATATAAGCTAGTTCGTTTTTAATAGCAAACAGAAATGTCAAGATGGCAACAGGTCATTACATTCTTTAATTGACAAAATATGATTGTACAAAATATTCAGTCAATGTGGTGAAAATTAGTCTAGAGGCGGTGGATTAATTTATCAAAAGTGAGCAGCAACCAGACTATGGGCTAAGCCCCGAATGTTTTCAACTGCTAGGCAACACTCCTGTCTATTGCATTTCAAGACAACCGTGCTGCATTGGATTTCATAAGGACGAATTGTTAAATTGTTACAATGTAATTATATATATCTTATTTAGCATGTTTGTTTTCTCCATATGTGCTATTGCTGTGTTCCCCAAGTGGTAGGCCAGGTCTTTTGCCTACCACATCAATTTTTTATTTTTGTTTTTTGTCTGCCCCCCTCCCGGCTCGAATGTCAAACTCCGCCTATGGTTAAGAGCCTTGCAAAAGAAGCAATGTCCTTACTCTGACACTGAATGTTTTCTTGTGGGATTCAACACTCTCCACATCCTTAGCTGTCATGCCGGCAAAGACACACTTTCTTTGGCCTGTGGTGCAGACCATTGAGCCAACCAGGAGTCCTGCCACTTTGTTGAGGCAGATTTTGAAGGATTGGCCTTCAGGTCCTCTATGGCCTGTGGCAGAGTGGCTTCAGACTGGCTGAAGAAGTTCAAGATCTCCTGGCCAGGGACAAGTTTAGCTGTGGAAAAAAGATAGATAGATAGATACTTTATTGATCCCAATTCAAGAAGATGGTTTACACAAGATCACAGAGTCTAAGAGTCTTATATACACTTTGCATTGAAACATACCACTTTTTTGTATTTTATACAGCAAAAAACAATGATGGTATAAACAAATATGTGCATGGATGTACAACTCAGGTAAGTCCTCCAATCTATCTGAAGAAGGTAACACCAGTAATACTCACCTATGTTGGGTGTGAGGCTCCCACTACTGGTTGATGGGCCTGCAGCCTTTAGTTGTGGGTTTGGAGCCACCATAGCCTTCATAGTCGTCTGATTCCTGGGATTGAACATAAGAAGACCTCCAATTAGAAAATTACCACAACTGTTGCCTCCTAGAGACCCCCAAGTAGCCTAACACCTCAAGCTATTCCAAACATTCCAGGAATTCTACCGCATAAGGCTAACACTATCCAAACAGACATAGGCTTGAGAGTCCAGGCCGGCTACAGTGAACTGTTGCCTCCTAGAGACCCCCAAGTAGCCTAACACCTCAAGCTGACGAAAGGGGGGCCTACTCCAGTCCTCTCGCTGGGGAGAAGAACCAGAGCGAAGCTGCAGGGGTTCCCAGCAGACGGAGCCAGCCGCGATGTATCGCTGCCTCCCCATCCACCAGAGCGCCCCCACGACCATACCCAAGCCAGCATAGGGCAACCTAGGAAAACAGAAACCTGTTGCCTTCCATGAATCCCCCAAGGGGAAACCAGAGCAGCCACAGAAGACTGTCTCACCACGGAAGTCTAGAGGAAGGAAGATTAGAGCGAGAACGTGGAAATTAACTGTAAAAGCATATATTTTGAGCAAGCATAGGGTAGGCTAGGCCTACTCATTCAACAGTGAACTGAGACCGCAGAATATTTTCCGATTTAAGAGGGCAATATGATTCATCCACCACAATCTAGTTACATCCATTCACTGCCCAACAACATGATTTTCCTTGGTTTTCAGGATTTTGGGTCAACATAAAAAAAAATAGAAACAATACAATAAAATTAAACTTCCTGATTAATGGGTTCAAGGAACCAGCTGTGGAATATCTATCCTTGTCTCAGCTCAAAATTTATTTTAAGTTCACATTAAGATCTTAAAAGTAGCCAAGGTTACTCAGTTTTTCTCCCCAATTACTCTACCATTTCGAATGTTGCCTTTTAGACTACTTATTTTATTTCACATTAAACATTAGGCCTAGGCCATTAAACATCATGATGCTCCGGACCTTCTGGAAATTTTCCATAACTGGACCTCGCTGAAGGTTAATTGAATACCCCTGCTGTAGACTGTCTTCCTGTCTGGTCGTCTGCCTGTGTGCTTGTCGTGTGTGCTGTGCCTCACAGCCTAAGTTTTAGCAAGACGTTTAGGGACAAGACGAAACTACAAGGATTGGGGTGAGCAGTGGCTGCGGCTGCAGTGTCCGCACCACATTTGGGTCCAAGTGCCTGGTGACCCAGGTTTGAGTCTGATATGCGGCCATTTCCCGATCCCACCCTATCTCTTGCTTCCACTCGCTTCCTGTCACTATCACTATCCTATCAAGAATAAAGACAAAATGACAAAAAAAAATTACACCAGAATTGGAACAACTCTTCTATCAAATTATATATTATCATACAAATGTAATCTCATAAGAACTTTAGGCCTACCTTTTGATATCTCTTTAATTTTGGGTCATTCACTATAAACATCTAATTTATTTCACTGAAATTATAAAGCTATAAAGAGGAGATAAAAATATTAAAATTAGAGGTGCAGTCTGTTACAACCCTGTGGGTCTTGTTGCATATTCTTTGTGTTTGTTGCTTCTGTTGTGTGTCTTGCAGGCAGATTGGCGCAGCTGAGTGGTGGTGTGAACCCACTGGACGTCAGGATAGCCCGTCCCTTTAAAAGTGGCTGACGTCATTCAGAGCTCTCTCGCTCTTACTCACTGTGGGGATCACTTTCGTTGCCACCGTCGCTGCCGCACTTCGCTGCCACTAGGGCCAGCCTCGGGCCTTGCCCGTGCAACCACCGTCATTTTTCCACTCCCTGGGGGGAGAGACCAGGAGTGAGCGCCTGGCCGCAGAGTTTGTAGGCCTTGTTTTTTGTAGTGGCTTATAGACTGTTTTTCCATACTGGGTTTTTTTTTGTATTAATAAATACACGATATTATTACATTTTGTGTCTGCCCGTTTTTGTTATGTCCCACAAGCCCTAAACCGGGATGTAACAAGTCTCTGAAAAATGAACATATTGACAGCAAAATAAATTGGTCATATCAAGTCCAAATAACAGAGCTCTGTAGGACTTTGGTTGCTATTGGTACAGTGTTAGCTGTGTTACCTCAACAGTCAGGAGCAATATTATAAAAGTAGAGGGAGGACACACGCACGAGACAGGAGAGTTTCAGTGTGAAGAGATGGTGGTCTTGTCATGAACCACGTATACAGGTACAGAAGAACTGTTACCTGAGAATCTTATGACATGTACAATAACTAGATGTACCGCAGAGCGGTACAAAATATGACCGCCGCCCAATCCAGCACATTTTTTCCACAAAAATAAATCATGCTGAAAGGCCTATATGATTCTAACTGTCTCACTAAATTGCATTATCCACACTCAATTCTCACTGGTATCTGCTAGACAACAAGTACCAAAACATGATTAGTTCATAGATTTCACATGTAAAATTCATTTTATACAACCCCACCCCCATCTTGCCTGTTCATAATTCTGAGAAATTCTTGAATTGTGTGGGTGTGTGTGTCTGTGTGTGTGCGTGCTTGTGTGTTTGTCTGCGTATGTGTGTTTGTGCATATGCATGCATGCGTACATATGTCTACTGTGTGAGAATGTGTCATAGGTATGATTACTGTGAATGTATGTGTGTGCGTGTGTATCTGTTTATGCACATGTGTGCACATGGAATGGGTTAACATGACCCCTGGAGGCAAACATATGGAAAAAATTGGTCATCCTAGGCCCTACGGTTCTCAAGATATTCACAGAAAACTGTGTCTGCCCTACCCTCCTTTCGGGGGGTCCAGTCCAGCGGGGGGGCTACAGATCAAAACGAAAAACGACGGTTCCATGCTATCCATGTGGGGTTACATGCCCACCAAGTTTCGTGTACCCCGGTCTTTCAGTGTCCCGGGAATCCTTGTTGGTGTACAGTCACTAAATGTACACATAAATTATTTTATTGTAAGGCCCCCATGAACGAAAAGTTCACAAAACTTGGCATGCATTCGGAAGGTGTCATAATGATCCTACACTTTCAATTTCGTGCAGTTTTGACCATGTCAGCCAGAGATATTGTGATGAAAACACCTAATTTTTGCTTTTAATTTTTAACTAGGTGGCGCTATACATGAAATAAGTGGTAATGGGATGGGTTGACATGCCCCTTAAGACCAACATCCAAAAAAAAGGTGGACCTCCTAGGCCCTACGGTTCTCAAGATATTCAGAAAACTGTCTCCGCCACCTACAGGCCAGTTGGTGTATAGTAACATAAATTAATTTATTGTGTGGCCCCCACATGAACGGAATTCCCGAAACTTCATGCATTCAGAGGGGTGTCATAATGATCCTACACTTCCAATTTTGTGCAGTTTTGACTATGTTAGGGTCACAGATACCTGCGATTAAAAACACCTCATTTTTACTTTTTTTGTGTTTAACTAGGTGGCGCTATACATGAAATGAGTGGTTATGGAATGGGTTGACATGGCCCCTTGAGATCAACATACAAAAAAATGGTCATCCTAAACCCCACGGTTCTCAAGATATTCACAGAAAACTGTGTCTGCCCCTACCCTCCTTTTGGGGGTCCAGTCCAGCGGGGGCCACAGATCAAAAAAAAAAATTATGGTTCCATGCTATCCATGTGGGGTTACATGCCCACCAAGTTTTGTGGTACCCCCGGTCTTTCAGTGTCCCGGGAATCCTTGTTGGTGTACAGTCACTAAATGTACACATAAATTATTTTATTGTAAGGCCCCCCATGAACGAAAGTTCACAAAACTTGGCATGCATTCGGAAGGTGTCATAATGATCCTACACTTTCAATTTCGTGCAGTTTTGACCATGTCAGCCAGAGATATTGTGATGAAAACACCTAATTTTTTGCTTTTTAATTTTTAACTAGGTGGCTATACATGAAATAAGTGGTAATGGGATGGGTTGACATGCCCCTTAAGACCAACATCCAAAAAAGGTGGACCTCCTAGGCCCTACGGTTCTCAAGATATTCACAGAAAACTGTCTCCGGCCACCTACAGGCCAGTTGGTGTATAGTAACATAAATTAATTTATTGTGTGGCCCCACATGAACGGAATTCCACGAAACTTGGCGTGCATTCAGAGGGTGTCATAATGATCCTACACTTCCAATTTTGTGCAGTTTTGACTATGTTAGGTCACAGATACCTGCGATTAAAACACCTCATTTTTACTTTTTTGTGTTTAACTAGGTGGCGCTATACATGAAATGAGTGGTTATGGAATGGGTTGACATGGCCCCTTGAGATCAACATACAAAAAAAATGGTCCTCCTAAACCCTACGGTTCTCGAGATATTCACAGAAAACTGTGTCTGCCCTACCCTCCTTTTGGGGGGTCCAGTCCAGCGGGGGGGCCACAGATCAAAACAAAAAAATTATGGTTCCATGCTATCCATGTGGGGTTACATGCCCACCAAGTTTTGTGTACCCCGGTCTTTCAGTGTCCCGGGAATCCTTGATGGAAATTTGGACATGCGAAAAAAAAAAAAAAAAGAAAAAGGAAAAAAAAAAAAAAAAATCTGACTAAACCTATATGACCGCCGCTTCGCTGCCCGGCGGTCATAATTATATAGGTGCAGTAGCACTGTTATTTGAGAATCATGTCATGATTGTTTACAAGAGATACAGAAGAAAGGTAAGTAAAATTCAGACTAGGCTACATTTGATGTGTTATGGTGAGTATGTGTAGTCACATGTCTTCTTTAAGATCAGTCATAATAATTCCTTCATGCATGTTACATGTCCTACACTATGGTACATTTAAACAGTGTTGTACAACTGCTGACATTTGCTGCTGACATACAAAAGCTGCAGAGATGAATGGGTCTTCGTTCAGGGCCACTTTGACCTTCACAGTGTACAAGGACATGGATTCAGTCAAAAATGTGTTTTTCACTGTAGTTTTCCTTATGTACATTGCATGTATAGTAACCAATGTAACCCTCATGTTGTTAATTTACTTGGACTCATCCTTGCATAAGCCAATGTATATATTTATTTTCAACTTGATTGTTACTGGGTTGATTGGAAGCACAGCTGTTTGGCCAAATGTGATGGCTATGCTTTTAACAGATCTAAATACAATGTCATATGCTGGATGTCTTGTTCAAATTTCTTTCACTGCAACCTATGCAGTTTGTATCAACTCAATACTAACAGTGATGGCTTATGACAGACTTGTGTCCATATTCCAACCTTTACAGTACCACACCGTAATGACACCACAAAAAGTAAGGCAGTTACTGTTAGTTTGTTCCTCCACTGTTGCATCCAATCATATATGGCATAAAACATCAGGAAATAAGACACAGCCTGTCGAAATTTCAGAAAAGAGCCATTTGGATCAGTTAAGTGCCATTTATATACCCATTCATTCGATACAGCTTTTTGAAGATCTATGACATTCATTGTGTGTGAGCAAATTGTAAATTGCGATTTGTCAACTGCAGTGGGAAAGAAGCTGTAGGGCCAACCATATGCAACTCAAGGAAACAAGTAATTTTGTTGATATTTTTTTAAAAAGTGAAATATTCTGCATCATAACATTTAAAGGTATGGGAGATCATTTCTGAAGCATTTTTGCTATATAACTACATCTTTAAAATGACGAAACCATCTTTACACCCCAATGGCAACCAACTGATTAAATCCTCTGACATAAAAAAAAGCACTACTTGGGTATAGTATGTATATCTTTAGAAAACAGCTGTGTGATTGTACATTGTAATCAGGCGCGCGGGAACCTATTTTTGACCAGGGGTGCTGAATAACAAAAATAATGGATGTCCGACGATTCCCCGACGTGTTTCGGATTTTGACTGCTAAATAGCCTACGTCATTTTAGTGCGGTGTGCGGGTGATAGCGAGAAGTTTTAGAAAAGTCCTGGGCAGCCACAAATTCCAATGTTCCGCGACAGCACTCCGAGTCCACTGCGCCATGCACCCAAACCCCACAGAAGCATACTTGGCATCATTAGCCTATTTCAGTATAGCTAAGGAAAATTACTTTTCTGATCGTCAAAATCACACCAGAGATGTTAGGTAAGGGATAATGCCCGACGAGGTGTCCATTATCAGAAATAAATGAACAACGCGGAGGCGTGAACTGTCCGACGGTCGCTTCTGCGAAGTCCATTTTATTTATGATAATTGACGCATCGAAGAGCATTATCCAGTTATACCATGGTCACTTACGAAATAAATAAATATGAAATCAATTATTAATACTAAATGAGTTTTAGAGTTAAAATCGTTTGTTTTTTCAGCTGTTTTTGCAATGCTGTGGAATGTTGATAAGTCACAGCTGAGCGGACTATAGGCCTAACTCAGGTGTTGTCAAGCAACGTCATAATAATTTTATAGGTGTAGTATATCACTTTTTAAATGACACCCTTTTCAACCTAGACCATGGTATAAGCTTTAAATATAGGCTAATAATCAGGCTGCAATGATTTCGCAAATATTTTCTGAATAGCCTAAAGTGTGTCGTCTCCACAGCAAGTAGGCTATGTGTCCTTTCTATCTTAGCGACTAGAATAGTGAAATGATTTCACTAGCTATACATTTATTAGTTTCTTTCAGCTTATCCATGCCGGTACCCGACGGGTCGGGTCGGGTTCGGACAAATATTTAGAAATTGTAGCAGGTTCGGTTCGGGTTTGGACACATGGGTGCGATATGCATTGGAAGCTTTACATTTAAAATAGCTTATTATGTTGGGTAGCCAACAGATCTGCTTTACATGATGCAAACGTTTGTTTTTTGAGAATAAAATAAAATGTAAAAAAGACCTAACAGCTTTCTTCCTGTGTGCAAGATTTGTTTATGTAGTCGTGACAACGCATATGCATTTTTCAGGCGGCACGTCTTGGGTGACGTTAAAAAAAAGTTGGAGAAAAAAGGAGATTTTAAGACCAAAGAAAACAAATTAAGTCTAGGCCTATCTGAAGGCAGTCCTATTTGCGTTGCATACTGTGGTAATTAGACATAGGCTACCGGTAGGCTATAAGGTCATCTCGTTCAATTGAGGAGGATTTCCTCGAGTTGCCCATATTAACGTTGATGCTGCATATGATATGGATCAGTGACAGAGGGACTGTAGTTTGAAAGACTGTTGCAGTTGCAGTTAACCCTTTTCGTCAATGGTAAGACTAGAATTCTACTTGCTTGGGCCTCTTGTTAATGTGCGCTGTGTGTGACCTGCGTGTGTGCACGCTCATCTGATTCTGTAGACAAGTATTCCATTTGTTGTTCTTTTAATGGGCTAAAGAAAGACAGGATATCCACAAACGTGAACGTTTAATCACTAGCATGGGAATAACTGAGGCATCATTTGCGTCGGGCTCGGGTCGGGTTCGGACATAAAAATGAAAATGCCTGTCGGGTTCGGACGCAACTCTGTCGGACGCGGGCTGGGTTCGGACAGAAATTTGCGGCCCGAACCGCACTCTAGTCACAATATGTAAATAGGAAAATGTTGGAGTTCTTTTGTCACTTTTGGGAACTATAGGCTGGTTCCAACCACCTCAATGATCTAAGCTAGGCTAATCTAAACACTAACATTAAACCAGTAAATAAGGACAAATACGGACATAAAACCCCCAAAGTTCACCCCCGCATCCCAGCATGCCCTGCGTGGGAGTTCGCAACCAGCATAGTCCAGCGTGCCGACGTTATATTATGTTGTTGATTTTAATTAGATAAAAGAAATTTCATGCAAACAAAATGTAACCCAGGTTACTATTTGAGGTAAAAAGACCAGACTACGCCACTTAAGGCCCCGCCCCTTAAGACTTGTAATTAGTGTAGAGAACTCCCACACAGGTACAGTTGTATGAAACAGAAAGACAAAGACTTATATTCCGGTGACTGGGCAATGTTTATTTAGAAAAACCAGGATTATATTAAAACACTTCAGCAAGATAAATTCATCAATAGCAATCACTTTATTCCAGTATGAAAAGATAAAAACAAGGCCTCACAACAATAAGCAGCAAGCAATAGTATAGGCTGAAGTACTGGCGGTCCCATATAATAAGCAACAATTAGTTTAACAGCCAACGAGAGTGGTTACCTGGATGCAGGGAGAATGGGGGAAGTTCAACACAGCAACCACGCCACATGCTCCAATATCTGAAATGTGTCCCACACACACACACACACACACATACGGCTACACAGCAAACTACCAAATAGAATGGGGGTGCTCATTAGCTCTATGCCTAGTTCACCTCATGCAGTGCAGGAAAGGGAACAACCCAGCATCCCAACACCAGTGCCACGTTCACAGGCTCTGTTAACACAAAAAGAGAGAGGAGATGACACTAGCCTAATGCAACCAAGAATGTGGACCGCCAGTACCCAAGCTGAGTGCAGATGAAATCCTATGCAGAGAAACAGCAATCATTGCCCAATCATTGTCTTAGCATTACAGATAAAGACGCACATCCATAACTGACAAAGAAACAAAATAAAACTAAACAAACAGAAACAGGCAAAACAGCAATGGCAACTCCTGAAACACACAGCCAAACAGATTAGTACAGCACAGCCACAGTACATCAGAATGAAAATGTTAATCATGTATAGTGTGTGCCACTCAAGAACCAGTTCGCCATACTTACATTTCCGTACCTACATTTAACATCCGCACAGCACACGCACATATGTAGCGGATGTTCACACACACGCATTCTCGGAATAACAGCAAGTCGTTATCAATGTCCGTGAACGCTTACGCAGAAGCTGAACACCGCAGAGGATACCCGCAACTGTAGGGAAGTACAATGCAGTTAGGTTATGTAATAAAAAGGGAATCTTAACACACAAACAGACCAACCTTGCTGGGATCTCCATTAAATCCCCACAGCTCGGAGTAAAGTGGAAAGACAGAACACGCAGCCCTGTTACGGCTGCTTTCTGGTTTTATTGTGTGTGGCTGCAATTAATCAGTGTAAGTGTCGTCAGGTGTGTGTAGCAGGAAGCTTAGGTCTTGCTAGGCCAAAATGTAAACACGGGCACCCCGGAAGTAAATAAGGTTTTAAGGTTACGACAACTTGACCAGTGAGTGACGTAAACCACATCACTCACGGGTTACAAAAAGAAAAAGAAATCCACAGCACACACACAGAGCCCAAAATATCTAGCATGCAGAACCCCTTGCAAAACCACATGGGGCACACAGAGTAGGCACAACAGTGCAAGGTCCCACCACCAGCTACAATTATTGGTTCTTACAAAGACAATAAAGGAATGATCTTGTGCAAACAACTAAGTAAAAAACCAAAGCAATAAATAGCACGCAAAGACAAAACAAAATCTGCGGCATTGCAGAAAACAAACACCAAATGAAATGACAGACAGGAAGGAATAAAACTATACTAAAACAACTAACAACAAAAATAAATACTTACAACTAAATGATTGGGAAAAAAAATAATAAAAATGTTAAGTAGATTTGTTGTAGCGTGACTGCTGGGCTAGGCTGATGGCCTCCTCCTTAGGAATTTCTTTGAATGATTTGGCGATGGGGGCGGGTGCACAGGCTGACAGGTTGGCGCTAACCTCTTGAAGAGCCTTTGGTGATTGTGTGTAGCTCTCCTGAAGGGCCTCGATTAATGATGTTGCATAACCTGCAGACATAATAATAATGATAAAATACTGTATAAAGATTGCTGTCACTGATCACAGATGTCTCATTCGCCATGTCAAAATATGATAGAACTGCATGGCATGGCTTACCGTATGAGGCCTTCTCTTTGAGTACTACATAGGCACCTTTTCTAAACCGTGGGTATCGCATGCAATACTTCTCCGTTCCATCACTTCTTCGTGCTGTCTATGTTTCCGTTGAAGTTATAATGTAGTGCCTCTAAGAGAAGCCTACAAGCCTAACACATTTGAAAACACCTTTGAAACAAAAATCTTGCGTATGTATGATAAAATTAGAGATGCACCGATAGATCGGCTGGTGACCGGAATCGGCCGATTTTCACGTGATCGGCCATGACCGGCGACCGGCCGGTCAGTCTGAGACATGCCGATTTTATGCCGGTCAAATACACTCGTGCGCCGCAATTGTAACAACACCCAGCTGAGTTTGCAAAGTTTGAAGACGCTAACAACCAGGCCAACACTCAGGGCTGGATGTAGGGATACAAAGAAAGCGCTAATAGGCTACTGAGTTTTTCTATGCAGCAAACGCTGTGCTTTACCATTGGCCTACTGCGTGGAATTTACTAAGCTGTCACTTCATTAGGCTACGTAAACATCGCTCAACACCGCCCGTCACTGCCGCTAATTGCGTGCCCACAGCTGAACCACAAGCCTGCTGAACGGAGATAAACGACTGCGACATTAAAAATAATCAACAAGCAGCGACATACAGTAGCCCTAGTAGTTCTACTCCACTGAAAAAAAAATACTCTAACTATTTACTGCACGTAGACTAGGGCTATGTCTTAAAATACCCTAGTCTAGCAGATTGAGAAGTGGATGTCGTGAAAGTGAACAAACGATAGCCTATTAGACAGGCAAACAAACGTTAAAGTTGCTTTTGACATAGTAGCCTACAATGAAGAAAACTGATGCTCTGAATACTGAATCAGTCGTCTCTGAAAGTTTCTATAGCCTAATTGATGCATTTAATCGGAATTTGGATTTAAATCTTTCACCGCAAAACAGACGTGCACTGTTTTCATATGGTGGAGCACCTAATCGCTATTAGCACTTCTCCCCTGTGTTTGCGTGATAGCCTAGGCTGCTAACACTTTTCCCTTGCCCTCCCATAAATTCATCAATGCATATGAAAATATGTTACATGGTAGTATGTTCAAATGTATCATGAAAATTGTTCTTAAATCTTTAGTTGGATATTGGATGTGAGAAGCATAAAATGGGTGTTCCATAACTTAACTTAATCCATAATTTGATACTGCATCTGAAGTTAGACTTGAAAAAGAATCTGTCTGCTCACCGGTTCCATTTTTTCCATTCATTGATAAGTTGATTACACATCTATATTAACATGTTCTATCAAAGAAAAGATAGAAAATAACTATTTGTGTGTGTGCTGTAAAATGGTTAGAAGAAATGAAATCGGAATCGGCTAAAATCGGTATCGGCAGGTCAAACTCTATGAAAAATGAACTCTATGAAAAATCGGAAATCGGTATCGGCCCAGAAAATTGCAATCGGTGCATCTCTAGATAAAATACTGCATTGTTATTCCATTGCACAACACTGACCTGCTATACATGCCCAGGTATGAGAATCCAGTGTGTTTGTGCGCAAAGTGTAGGATGAGGGAGTGGAAGGCTTCAAGGGAGAAAGTCTGGTGCTGTGGAGACAGCTGTCTCACATCCTTCAGTAAGGACATCTTTGTGACAATGCTTTCCAGTTTTATTGCTCCCATTGAGCCTGCAAAGACCAAGATATGTAGGCAGGCAGGCAGACAGACACACAGCCAGACAGATAGAGAGATAGATAGACAGATTTTTGTTTTCAATGGAAACACACATGAGATTATCCTGCGTAGGAATTATAGAGCATGCATAATACTACATACTGTGTACTATACCTGATTCCAGCCACTCTTTATCACGCAACTGGAAAAGGCAGGGGTGTCATGGTATACCTGATTCCAAGCTTCTCCATTTGGCCTCCATTCAAATCTGGGGTTTGCAGGAAAGACATAATAAAGCTGCCTGCATGGTTGTACTAGTGGACAAATGGTGCTATATAAGTTGCAGTCCAACAGACTTAACGTGCCACACATCAAAATTTATTTCAGGGCACAGCTCTTCTCTCACCCATTTGGCAACCTAAAGAGTAGAAAGCAAACTTTGTAGATGCTTGCACTGTCTGGGTGCATCCAAATGTCAACCTCAGTGCAACTCATTTACATGCTAAATGGGGTCACTGGACAAATGGGGTCCTTTTGAGTGCTTCAATCAAGCTGTTGGGGACCTCTGAGCTCTGCAACATGATATAACAGTGTTAGTGTAGAATGAAGGAACCTGGTCCAAGCATTATAATACACTGTACCAAAGTTAGGAAAGACCTATGCATGGTTGTACTAGTGGAAAATTTTTGCAGTCCACAGACTTAATTTACCCTTAACATCAGTCTTATCTAAAAAGATTTTGAGTGCTTCAATGTCCATGACCCTCCCCTGCCAATTTTTTGACCCTTCAGCAGTCTTATCCTTCCGACCCATGCTATAAAGCCTATGAAAACACATCGACTTAAGCTATAGTTCTAAACTCACCCTCTGCTTTCTGATCTTACACATCACACTTCACCAAGATGGTGGCCATTTCAGTAGATTTACTCACTAACATTGTTGTGGAAACACAATAAGCATGGAAACTAAATGCACACTTCCTGCAACTGCATTAGCCTTCTTGAAATAAGTTACTCCTCTAGTAAGTATTCACATGAAATAAAACAATAAAACATTGAGACCATTCAACAAAGCACACTGGGTAATAACAAATTCAACACATTAACTTGTTGCTATGGACTCGTCTCTAGGCTTCCTCAGTCATTGTAAAGCTGCCGAAGCTGAACATTATCCAAAACTCAATTTCTCAGACGAGCGTCAATTTGGGAGCTTGCTACACTTCCTTCTCAAATAACTTGAAAAGGCTGTTTGCACAATTTCACAAATAATCACAGGGACCGAAAAATACCTAACATGCCAACTTTTTCCGGGTTTAGGCCTATCATTTTAACTTTGTCTTAAAAAGTTAAAATGATCCTTTAAAACTGTCTTGTCTTTTAATATTTTCCCGTAGAATATCCCATATTACTGTAATACTCTCATAACATTAGTCCTGCATTCTGGCCTGTCTCTGTGTTGTCCTGTTGTTAACCCTTGCCCTTCCAGAGAAACAGATGTATTCAAATCATCGTTTTGCTTGCTTGAATACGAACTCAGAGTGATGTTAACCTACAGTAGGCCTATTTAAGTTAACGACGTGGTTGTCGTGAGAGCACGCGATTCATTGGGCTTGCAGTGTTCGGACCGACGCTATGTCTCGTCACGCACCTGCCAGGCTAAGAGCCAAAGAAATCCCCCTGTATATTCACTCCAAGTTGGCCTACCATAACTTACCAACTCTACACTGTAGACCATAAACTGGCTACTTATATGACCAATGTATTTGTTCAACTTTATGAAGCAGAATTACGCACTGCTACTTGGAGCGTGACACATTTTTGTTGGCAGGAGAGAGAATGACAGCGATTAACAAATTGCACTTGTTGCTGGTTACCAATAAATAGGGCCTACTATATTTTTTTTTACAAACAACAAAAATAGAAAGGATGGAGACAGCAAAGCTAGAGATGGGCAGGAACAAGGTCAATTGGTAAAAATGCTTGTCAAAACGTTAGGAGCTGGATGTGTGGATGAATGAAGCACATATGCTTTATAAGCATGCACACTGTTTAAAGTTAGGCTAGGCTACACGGTAAATTACAAGTAAACCAAAGTTAAATTTAGCTTTTTTAGGGCTAGATAAAGTTGACCAAATGGATATAGGCTGTTATGCGTGAATAAAGTAGGCTACTTTGTTGCTCCAACCCTTCCAACGTTAATGGGGACAGATGTTGACATTTACCGTATTTTGCGTGAGAAACCCGGGAAATCTCCCTTATTTTCAGTGTTCAATGTTGACAGAGCTATGGAACGAAAGAGAACGTTATATGGCGACAGAAATCAACAATCAAACATGCCACTTTGATTTTTTGCTGTTTTCATTAATACAAAAGATGGGTGACCCCCAGACAAAAAAAAGTTAGGTGACCCTCCCCTCAACAAAGAATAAAAAGACATGACCCTCCCCTATTTTCCTCCGGTGACCCCGTTTATAAATAACAAACGGTCCCTTACCTGAACAAGTTGCACATCCACCACCTTGTTCACTCTCTTCTCTATCAAAGAGTACGAGCCGTAGTTTGCAGAGTGCCCTGGAGAATCTGACCTGGGGATCATTACAAATTTGAATTATTTTTCAAGTTTTTATTAACCAGTGTCTGTAAAGACAATCCACCATGCCACCTGCAATTGAATTGAATAGAATTGTTGTATGTAAAATTAAGTAAAGCCATAGAATAAACAATTCTACTTTACCTGCAGTCACCAGCAGCAACTAGGCCTCCATCCATTGCCCTGAGGTCACTCAGATTCTTGGCCTGATCGTTCTGCCTGAATGATGACAGGGAAGGTGTAACGGCGCTGATGACGAAAGTAGGTGCTCGCGCTGATGCACTGAAGGCCAAACAGGGTCATCATTCGCAATGTCTGGGAGGCCAAACATCCAGTAAAATGAATGGCCCCACTTAAAAAGAGGTTGCAGGCTGGCATATTCCTGTGTAGGATCGGCTGGTTTTGCCAGAAACACTGGTAACCACATGATGCACAGACCTAGATATGTAAAAAAAAAAACAGTACATCAGGATTCAATTTAAAGTACTGTACACTACTGGTCAAACGTTTCTTGTTTTCAATGGAAACACACATAAGATTACCCTGCATAGGAAATATAGCAAGCAGAACATGATGACATTGTCAGAGTAAGAAAAAATGATTTTAATCTAAATTTGTGAAAACAAAACCCTACCTGCTCTATTTTAATGAATGTTCCTCCTTGCTGCACAATTCTACTATCACACTTCTTACAACAGGCCAGGCAGATGGCAAACAGGGCCATGAGTTCCGCTTTGCAAACAATGAATTTATCAATGCCACTAAACGGAAAAAAAGGGGTCATTCAGATACACAAAAATGAAAATTCAAAGTTGGTCTATGTTGGTTTTAAATTATCTCACTTTTGGTGGGGGTGACAAGTTTGAGATGGCTCCTCCTCACACATTTCCTCCTCATCCTCGTCAGACATCTGGTCTTCTGGCACCCATGATGAATCACTGATGATGACAGAGGGATCCTCTTCTTCATCAGTTTGTTCAGGACTAGTGAGGGGGGTGGAAGTTTGCATCCTGAAAGTCGTTTGAGTCCCACACGGACCATCTTGGGCTTTAGGTTCACCTGCACAGTTGTGGCAGAGGCAGTAAACATACCCAAACATATGAGAATCATGGCAAATCTAAGAGGTTATGTTTTGGTGCAGGCTATGTTTTAATTTCATCATTGTGTATGGAAATGTCCTGCATGCATAGAATTTGGCAACGTATGCTTTAGACAGCATATCAACGGGAGCGTACCTAGTTCCCCGCTTTGTATTAACCTGACTCTCGCCAGATGAATTTCGTTCCGCCTAGCTCCACTCACATCCATCTGGGATCGGTTCCGTTGAGAGTGATTTCAGCACAAGATTGTATGGTAGAGCCAATCAGGACGCAGGGCAGGAGTTTCATAGATGTGACGTAGCGTAGAAGCGACTGTGAGACTGTTCTCAGCGTCACTGGTTGGCTTCGATGTGAGTGGTTGAAGTAGCACGTCAATAGATGACGGACAAGTGGCTTATCCAATCTAATGCCCAGCCTTCTGAAGCACCACTCCAATGGATCGATCCCAGATGGATGAGTGGAGCTAGACGGAACGAAATTAATCTGGCGAGAGTCAGGTTAGCTTTGTATGGGACTGGGGAACATACTGTAGGACCCTTTTTTAAAACCCTAACCATACATAGGACCAGGATATCAACCACTCAAACATTGAATCATCCCAGAAATACCCAAGATTTACTGTGAGACCTTCCAGGGGAGAAATAATAAAGGTCCGCACACTGATTAAAGCTCCCAAACGTGGATTTATTTAGCACGACGTTCGAATAGGGGAAGGGGTGTATCACTCATGAGTAAAGAATATATACAAAATGTACACAAGGGGGCCATAGTGACCCAAACAGAACACCCAATCAATATATATAACAATACTGGAAGTACAGGAGAAATTACATTAAGGCCTGCTAGAGGCTCATATAGTAATGTTGATGTGAAATGGTCTAATACAACTCCATAAATATCATTTTATAAATTATATCACATTGTAAACTTGGCAAGTTAGAATACCCTACACAAATGTTCAGTATTTCATAATTAATGAGGAAACAAGTGAGCTTGGAGAGAATACAACTATGAGAATACAAATGTGAAACAAGTAAAAAAAGTAAAAATAAGTCTTCATAAATAAATCAGCCTTCAGAAATGGTTTGATATCAAACTCTTCATTTAGACCTGCTGGAGACATGGTGTTCAGAGTGTGAATATAGTAGGTCTCACGTTGTAATAATAAACGTTTATGGTCACCACCTCTTGGGGACTTGTTAACTTTTTCTATCCCTGTGTACTGGAGATGGCAAAGGTTGTGGCCGGCCTTTTTGAAGTGCGCCGCCACGGGGTTGCGTTCGTCCCCGCATCTGATGTTGCTTCTGTGTTCACTAATCCTGGTGCCTAAAGGTCTGGAGGTGCAGCCTACTAATAAATCCACGTTTGGGAGATTTAATCAGTGTGCGGACCTTTATTATTTCTTCTGTTACTTTTTTGGTCCAGCACCTGCATTCTTGTGATGTGCGCGCACTCCTTTGTTTCCACACTTCCCAGGGGGCATCAAATAACATTGTGTCCCTGTGTCACAAGTGGAGGAGGAGGGCAAGGGGTCATCTATCGTAGCACCGACACTGTCCGCGCTGCGTCGAGGGCGAGGCATCTGTCAACGTCTTGCGCAAAGAAATCCAAAAGGGTCAGCAACACGATCATGGTTAAATACATATGAAAGAAAATGTAGTCACTTTCCATCCACTTTAAATCAAGCAGCTAAATCAAACATGCACACACTGTTGTGAAAGTCGCTTTAATATCACCAGTAATTTAAACACTAACTTTAGCCAAGGCGCTATCTAGCTAAATATGACAAGCTGGACATTGCACTTTTTTTTTTGGTTCATATTAATGAATCACAAAATGTGCTTCTCTGATGTCAGACTGATCATGACTGTAGTGGAGGGGAAACACGGCATGTAGTATACAGGGCTAGCTAACGCGCAGCTTGTAAACATTAGCATGAGGCTTACAGTAGCCAGCTCTCGCTTGCGGCGGGTGGCACCGATGTTAGTGCTTCTCGGTCTTCGGGCAGGGCAGGCAGAGAGGTGCGTGTGCACAGACGGCACGGCGGTCGGAATAAGCTGTACCTGGCTCAGCCTCTTCAGCCCAAGAGAAACCATCCTGATATCCCCTGGTTCATAATCCTCATCCCTGAAATGCGCGCTGCACGGACAAATTGTACCCACTGTCTGTGGGTTGCCTTGTCCTTCATAGGGAAGCCATGGACCCTGTGTCCTGTTTGGGTGGAGTTTTTACACCTAGCACAAACACAGTAGTTCACAAAAATCTACCTGCTATATATTTCTATTTATTTATCTATCTAGCTATCTATCTATCTATGCTAACATTATGCGATCTGGCTGTCTACCTATCTCTCTCTATACTAGCCTATCTATCGATCTATCTATCTATATGTCTAGTCTATCTATCTATATCTATGTATTTATCTATAATCTGCGCTATCTGAATACTTCCTAAAGTTGAACTAATAGTTATGAAAATTTTCATTCTGATCTGAGAAAAGCACCAAAGCAACTGAGAAAAACTGTAATACAGTTTAGGGGGAATTGGAACCCCATGCCTATTGGGAATTATGGTGGAGGGACTGTGATATTGTGGGGTTGTTTTTATTCTCAAAGGCCTTGGGAACTTAACTAAGGTGCATGGTATCATGAACCCCAAGAAAAACCTGAACATTTTTAAAGGAAATCTGTCAATCTTTGCCAAGACACTATTCATCAGGTCAATAAACCAAAACAAACGTCCAGATCAAAACAAAAATGGTTTACTGAACACAAAATCAAGCTTCGGTCATTGCCATCTCAGTCCCCTGATGTAAACTCCAAAGAAAGACAGTGGGGTGAGTCCAAGAGGAGAATGCACCTAGGTGTGGACCTAGGAATCTGGGCAATCCTGGGAAATTTTTGCTTTGTATTCTCCAACTTAATGGGGTGTCATAGGAGAATATTACAAGCAGGTTCATTGTGAGCTATGTATTCTTGTTAAAAATATTTAGTCATCTTAACTAAGTCAACTTTAGCAGAGGTGCCAATAATTCTGGAGGCGTACTGTGTGTCCCCTGATCTAAACTCCAAAGAAAGACAGTGGGGTGAGTCCAAGAGGAGAATGCACCTAGGTGTGGACCTAGGAATCTGGGCAATCCTGGGAAAGTTTTGCTTTGTATTCTCCAACTTAATGGGGTGTCATAGGAGAATATTACAAGCAGGTTCATTGTGAGCTATGTATTCTTGTTAAAAAATATTTAGTCATCTTAACTAAGTCAACTTTAGCAGAGGTGCCAATAATTCTGGAGGCGTACTGTGTGTGTGTGTGTGTATATAATATTATATATATATATAAAAAATGAGGGGTATGCGACACCCTTCCCCAGCTGTTTATAACATGTTTGTAGCATCGGTGTTCAACGGAATTTGTTTTTAAAACAAAGGAAGGAAAATATCTGTTTTTCCAAATAGCCTACCCTGCTACATATTTTGTTGTCATAGCTTTCGGGTGTTATAGGAGATACTGACAGTACAATAACTTTTACAAAAGATCAGAAGACAATGTTAAGGCATTTGTGGAGAAGAAGGATGGTTTGTGTGTTCTTCCTACAACTCACGGTAATCTATTTTGTCGCTCTGATTGGTTTGCCCCCACCTCCCCCATCAGTTGAAACACGCCCCCAATTGAGCAATATCACTCATATTCTGACTAGAATCTGAGTATGATATGTCAGGCTACTAAACAGCAAGACTACAGTTAAAAGAGGCTAGTGTGAGGTAATCTACAAACTGCATTAATGTACTGTGCAGCAGTAGGAAATTAGATAATTTCAGTGCTCTTCATTGACATTACGTAATTTGCCAAGTTGCCTTTATAGACAAATTATTTAATGCACTATTCAGTCTTATATCAGAAAGATGCATAGAACATGATTATGAAGATGCAGAGAATGTCTGTTGATGCTACATCACCTCACAGATCCAGATTGGTTTTCTCTCTTACAGGCATGGTCTAAAGTGATGAATGGATCTTCTTATAGAGAAACTTTGATTTTGACCCCCTACGAGGAGATGGCTTCAGTGAAAAATCTTTACTTTATAGTTGTTTTCTTAATTTACCTTGCCTCGATAATGGCCAATATTTCCATTATGTGTCTGATTTACTTCGACACTGCTTTGCATAAGCCAATGTACATGTTTCTATTTAGTCTACTTTTAAATGGTTTGATTGGAAGTACAGCTGTTTGGCCTAAGGTTATGGTGATTCTTTTAACTGGTGATAACACTAACTCTGTTGAGGGATGTCTCATTCAAGCATTTTTCATGATAACGTATGGAGCTTGCAACTTCACAATACTAGCAGTAATGGCTTATGATAGATTACTGTCCATATTTAACCCTTTACAGTACTACACAATAATGACCCCACATAAGATTAAACAGTTGTTGTTTGCTGCTAATGTCTTACCTGCAGTCTTTATACTCGGTCACTTATGTGTTATTTCAATGATACCCTTATGTAAACACAAAATGAATAGGTTATTTTGCGATACTTTATCATTTCATGCTTTATCATGTGAAGCCATTCAAAGGCGAGTGAGCGATCTATATGGTATATGTGTGTTTGTTTGCTTCGGAGTTGTCCCTATACTCCTTATTTTTCTTTCATATCTTAAAATCATACTGTTAAGTTTAAAGATCTCGAGAAATTCAAGAAAGAAAGCATTTGAAACTTGCACTCCCCATTTGATTATCTTTATCAATTTTTCATTCGTCTCAATCTTCTTTGTCATTTATGTTCGTTTCTATCCAAATTTCCAACACTTGTTTCTATCCGTATCTTACAACCTTTTCCCTCCACTGTTGCACCCACTTGTATATGGCATAAGAAATAAGGAGACAAGACAGAGCTTCTCCAAAATCAGGAGGAAGGTCATTTTCGCCCTTGGATGTCAGACCACTTCCAATTTGTAATGTTGAGTCACTCATTTATGTAGTATGTGTGAGTCACAGTAGGCTATATTCTCAAGGCCTCTTTTGCAACATGGACTCATACTCTCCTTACACTTGTGGCTTGGGCTAGCATGCAGTGGCCAGTACAGTATGGCCAGTGTTGTGCTCTTGAGCAAGACACTTAACCTCATGTTGCACTGGGTACAATGTACAGTAATACCTTGTAATATAGTTTACATATGTAAGTCACTTTGGATAACAGTGTCTGCTAAATGAATACATGTAAATATGCTGAGGCAGAGGATCTTTATGAATCACCACAAATAAAAATAGGTAAAAATGTAATAACATGTGTAGCTACTGCTGGTGTCAATAAAACCTGGTCCACGCTTCATACTGATGTCATGACTCTTTATTTTCTTTGCTCGTCATGAGCACCGTGAAAACTGGCAGACAACAAACAAACCACATACCATGCATTAATATTAAGCAAGAAGACATACAAAAATGTATAAGGAAAATACAATAAATTCAAGCAATTACTGTGTATGCCTTGTACCAAACTTTTATCATAATTGTTATTCAAACGGAGGAATCACATGCTCCCATACA
The DNA here is from genome assembly GCF_017589495.1 of Alosa alosa. NCBI lineage: Eukaryota > Metazoa > Chordata > Actinopteri > Clupeiformes > Clupeidae > Alosa > Alosa alosa. Next base: position 20,744,967 of record NC_063203.1, on the reverse strand, counting down.
GTAGTGTTAATTTTGTCACCTATTTTTAATTTAGTCTTAGTCTTAGTCTTGTGACGAAATGTCCTTTTTAGTCTGTCATATTTAGTCATTCAAATATAATTTTTGTTAGTCAAGTTTTAGTCGACTAAAAGTCTCGTCATTTTAGTCTAGTTTTAATCAAAAGAAAACTAAAGGTATCTTAGTCTTAGTCAGTTTTAGTCAACACATTTTAGTCTTTTTTTTTATAACAAATTATTTCTGATTACCATTTGAGTGAAATAGTGTTTCACACATCTCAATTTTCCAACTGTTATAATTACTCATTCTGATTTTTTGTCAGTCAGTATGTTTACATGCACAGGTAAGTCGAGCTACAGTTATAGCTCGGCTGGGATTTGACCATAGACAGTAAAAGATTTGACTGGACCACTGTCATATTCGTAGACCAGTGTTTCTCAAAGTGTGGTCCGGGGATCACTGGTGGTCCGCAAGCTATCCCAAGTAGTCCGCGAGCAGATGTGATAAAATATAATATAGATGAGTTGTTTGCAATATTGAACCAACTTGTATGTAAAAACAGTTCTGCAACACTGTCTATGTAAGATATGGCAGTTTAAATCATACAGTATGAATTCACACAATAAGCAAAGTGCAAAGACAATAAGCAAGGTGGTTCAGTGAGTAGGCCTATTGTGTAGACTAATTATAGGCTACTGTTGAAGTAGGTCTAATCTTTTTTTTTTTTAGCTAGGGTTAGTTAAGTGGTCCTGAAACTGAAAAAGTTTGAGAAACACTGTCATAGGCCAAAGTATTAATGTTTTACTCCGCCACGCTAGATGGCGATATATGCAAACAAACACAACACATTCCCCAAACAGACTCTCCATCTTAGCCATAGCTAACTTGCTAGCGAACTTTCCATATTAGCTTACTTGCTAGCAAACTTTGCATCATCAGTCTAACTAGTTAAATAGTTGACATTACATGATGAACATTTTCGTATGGACATTCTGGGGGATGTTAATTTGTATGAGAGAAGCTTCAACTTCTGGGTATGTAGCATTGTGGCATAAAGCTTAGGTAGTTAGCTTGCTAACTCTGGCAGAAATCTCCAGTGTTCTTGTTCCATGAGTTTCATGTTGCAGCCACAGGGTTGCAGCAACAGCACGTAGACTAGCCTACAGGAAAGCTGTTGCGTATGAACTCATTCAGAATATTTTGAAAACATAACAGCTAGATATTCTGTCTTCTCATTTTGTAGACGAAAATGAAGAGAGATTTTATCTTAGTTTTTATTTCATGCAAAACATTTTAGTCTCGTCTTTTTTCGTCAACAATAATGCATCTTAAGATAGTCTTAGTGTTTCAGGACATTACTGCCGTCTCGTCATCGTCTCGTCTTAGTCATGAAAAAAAAGGTCATTGACGAACATATTTCCTCTCGTCTCGTCTGACGAAATTAACACTACCATACACAATTACACTCCCACCAAATTACCTTGAATTATTACACACATAAAATACATCCAATCAATGGTAATTTCCCAGCATCACAGTACATTAAACCCAGCACATAATTGAAAGCTTTAATTCATCATTGCATTCTTTATTTAAAATCCACACACCCTATTGTTGGAAAAGATTAAAACATTGCAAACCTTGTAAAATGTATCATTGAAACTCATACAGTAAGAAGGCAAAAACACCCATCATAAATTTAATTTACATATCATTAATTACCACACTGGATTTCAGCCTTCGGTTACCAGGACAACCAACTTTTGTATTGGCCGCTCAATAATGGAGGGTTTGGTAATACGCTCACCCCCTTTTCCCAACCTTCGTTCCCCCATCTGTATTACAACCTTACGTACTAGTCCATCATCACTCTCGCAAACCCCCAGGACCCTGGCCAGCTTCCATTCATTGCGGCAGACTTCATCATCCTTTACGATTACAATGTCCCCAACCTGCACATTCCTCCTAGGAGAATGCCACCGTTGCCTTAGAGAGATATTAGCAAGATATTCCTTCTTCCACCTGCACCAAAACTGCTCACACAGATATTGAACCTGCCTCCATCGCTTTCTTGTATAGAGATCTTCCTTTTCAAATCTGCCGGGTGGGGGAAGTGGGATAGAGGACTTCATGGTAAGCAGATGGTTTGGAGTGAGTGGCTCTAAGCTAGTGGGATCACTTAAGCCATCCAATGTAAGGGGGCGGTTGTTAACTATTGACATTACTTCATAAAAGAATGTTTGCAGAGAAGCATCATTTAATCGCCCAGCACATTGTGCAAGAACTGAGCTCATCACCGTCCTGATCTGCCGTTCCCAGCTTCCACCAGTATGACTTGCACTTGGTGCATTCAGACAACAATCACACTGCTTGGTTGCCAGGTAAGCAGTCACTCTTTCCTTACTGACTTCCTTTAGTGCTTTCTCCAGCTCACTCTTTGCTCCGACAAAGTTGGTTCCTTGGTCTGATCGGAGATGTCTAACAGCTGAGAGCGATCTTCCCACACTCCTGGCTGAGCATTCGTATCTCCTCTCTAAAGGCTGCTCGCTGTGCAAGCTGGATCAGAGTCATTGCAGCCCTCCTCCTTTCTTCCACACTGGATCAATTGCAGCTGACATCAAATTCTGTGGCCTCTTTGCCAATCTTTGGATTCAAGCGACAACGTTTACAGCCAGAGGCCATTTTGAGAAACGTGACAGGGACTGCAAGAAATCAGTTTCTTCTGCGTTCAGGACTTGGACAGCTTTGACCTCAGGATCTCCCACCAACAACTCTGGCTTCTCTTGACTGACAACTATCTCTCTTCCCCAGAGGAATCTGGGTCCTGTAAACCAGTTGGAATTGATCAGTTCTTCTATCTTAAGGCCACTAGAGGCATGGTCAGCAGGGTTCTCCTCTGTGCTTATGTAGTGCCACTGTTTTGAGTCTGTGGTCTCACGGATTCTCTGTACTCGATTTGCGACAAAGACATGAAATCTTCTAGCCTCATTATTGATATACCCTAGGACTACTTGTGAGTCAGTCCAAAAGTACTCTCTGTCAACTTTGAGGTCAAGTTCTTCCTTCAGCATGTTGCTCATTGCTGCAGATATAACTGCTGCGGTCAATTCTAGTCGAGGTATGGTGACAACTTTGGTAGGGGCGACCCTTGCTTTCCCCATTATCCCCATGCATTGAAACATCGTCCTTCTATTAGGGCTTCGAAGCTTGTACTCCACTCTATAAACTTCAGTGGATCCCCAGAGAATACAGAGGGTTCTGGAACAGGAAGACGAGTTAGGGCCATTGACTCTTGCAGAGCATGCACTAGACTTACTTCAGTCTTTGCAGCATGTCCTGTCAGGGAAGCAACACTAGGGGGAAGGGGGTTTGAATTGATCACATCACCTGCTAGGCTACATTGCCTGCTTTGAATTAATTCCTCCTCTTTATATGCTCTGAGTTTTGCTTCCATGACCTCAATGTCTCCATGACGCTCTAGCCTTTTTAATTGTTGCCGCTTTGCCTCTATGTCAGCCTCCAATTCCAGTTCAGCTTTCTTTGCTGCCAGCTGTGCGGTGACCTCTGCTCTTTTAGCTGCAACACCTCCGGCTTCAGAGGCATGAGCAGAGTGCCGGCTATGGTTTGTGACTTTAGAGACAGTAGATATATTGATCGTGCATATTCATTGACAAGCAGCAAACGCAACCTTGCCTTCTCTGCCTCAGCATCAAAGTCCATGTCATCTTCAGTTAAGCGCACCCCCATTAACTTCAACAGGTCTCTAGTTACTGCTACGCATGCATCAATTTTACTCCTAATTTCTTGACTTGGTGCCATGATATGCCGTATGTCATCATATAACTCTCTCAGTTCACCCTCTCACTTCTCCAATTCATCCATCATCTGAAATAAGATTGACTCAGTGCACAGAGTCTTCAACTCCGATCTTACTTCTCTGACTTTGACTTTCCATTTTTCATAGGCAGACTGAAATCTTTTTTCTTTCTGGGAGAGCTCTTGCTCTTTTAGTCTTGCATCTTTGGCGTGAAACGTCTCTCACGGGAAGACTTTCTAATTTCGCTTGTCTGAGCGGCAACACTAGGCCCTTTCACTTTGACCTCTGACTTTTCTGTGCATGACGTACATGAAAAATGTCTAATGGCATTCTCTACATTTTCACCATTAGCTTCAACAACCTCTTTTTTTTTTTACCACAAATATCACACTTTGTTTGCTCCATGAAGACTACTTCAGTTTCTTTTAACATACCATCACCTGCCTCTGCTTCGTTTTGATTAGACATTGATTAGACAACACAAAGGGTTAATTTAAAACACAATACAAACTGTGGTTAAATGGCAGTACAATGCTCATAAACCCATATTTTCATTAAAACCGCTCTTCACACAATCATGACATTTGAAACAAGGATAAAATTTCAAATTCCCCTTACAAAATGTAAACAAGGCATTGGCAAGGTAGATATGATGAGAAAAGTGTCTGTTGCCTCTTAAAGTGTTTCTGATCACATCAACCAAGGTAGCATTTCATAAGAACGTAGTATACGACCTGTGACACGGCAGATGAGAGTCCGTCGAGTAGCTGTAGCCCACGGCAGGAACAAAGCGAGTCCTCAATTGTCCAACACGATGCGCGGAGATGAAATGTCCAATAGTCCACCGAAAAGGCGCGCCCACGCAATTCAGTTCCTTCTTGGGGCGAGCCGACTGCACACGAAGGCCTGTCGTGGTGAACAGCTGCACGGTCGCCCGGGAAGGAGGACGACAAGCCAAGGTTTCGTCGACAATCGCCACAGGAACACAGCAATCCTTGGTCAGAAGGCGACGTTTTCACTGTAGCTACTGCTGGTGTCAATAAAACCTGGTCCACGCTTCATACTGGTGTCATGACTCTTTATTTTCTTTGCTCGTCATGAGCACCGTGAAAACTGGCAGACAACAAACAAACCACATACCATGCATTAATATTAAGAAAGAAGACATACAAAAATGTATAAGGAAAATACAATAAATTCAAGCAATTACCGTGTACGCCCAGGGATTAAAGTGAAAAAAAATCGTTTGACTGAACTTTTTTCAGGCCATAAGTCATACGTTGTTCATATCTACCTATAGAGATAGTACCCCTTTTGCGGTCGCGACCTATTGGTTTTTAATGTACAAAAAGACGCTAAACAGCAAAATAAAGGGGAGCTCGCTTTATTCACACGGGCGCCATTGTTTTAAACCAAAACGAGGCTACAGGGGACACTTACTATATAATTAATGCCACCTACAGGTGAATGCATAGAACATAACAATCCTATGGGTTGTGTACCCTGTAGCCTCGTTTTAGCCGCCAATGGCCACCATGTGAATAAGGCGAATTGAGAGTGTTCTTGATTGAGATTGAGTTTTCCCTGATGAACAAAAATATATTTTAGTACCATCCCTGGCCATTGCTGTTCTTTTCTACTGCCGCAATATTGTAGAAAGGCTTTAACTTACACTCTTATTTAATTACTTCAGGCCAAAAGTGTTTAAAGGGGAGATTTTTTTCTTGTTAATATGCAATTCAACACAAGTAAAGTTTGCAAGACTTCCAATTTCCTCATCAAAGTAACGAATCCGAACATTCTAGATATTGATCATATTTCCATTTGTTGCCTCATCCGCATTTAATGAAAACATGGTAATTTTGAGTTTTACAGACAACTCAGTTTTCCAATGAGCAGCAATACTGTGTGTGCTCATGCAGGTGGTCTGCACATTTGATAATGACAATCTGGAGAGGGCGCTTTTGTCTTCAGCAACAGATTGTATATAAGGTTGACAAGAGGTTGCGATATGGTGAGGGACAGGTCGCGGTGGCGCTTATGAAAGAACATGCGAGCCTACTTTCTAAACGTAAAAACGGTCATAAACGTAGCTGTTGTGGTGGCTAGTTGCACCAGGTGGGGAAGATGTCCTGAAATGCACGAACGTTAATCTTATGGCGGTCTTCTGATTGGTGGCGTACTAAAACTTTTTCCTATTGCATCCATAAACAATTTTCTTGCAGCAAACGCACAAAAGCAAACCCCTGGCACTTTAATTTCTTTACACCATGGCTTGTTAGTTATCTACGACGGAGTATTAGGGCCACACGTGAAGGAAAAAATATTTTTGCCATGACGAGATTAAACTCGACATGTCGACTTTAAAGTTGCCATGTCAACATTAAACTCGACATTTCGAGAATAAAGTTGAAATGTAATATCAACTTTAATCTTGATGTATTGACTTTAATGTCGCCATGTCGACATTAAACTCAACATTTCGAGAATAAAGTTAGTTTGGAGAGAGAACGACCACTCGGGACGATTGAAAGGGAGGACGAATGAAACAATGCAACAAGTGCAACAATAATTCAGAGTGTTCGAGTGCAACAATGATTAGACATAGGCCTATATCATGTGGACAAAACATAGAACATATTAACCTACGTTGCTCAGCCAAATAATTTGCTGTTATGTTACAGGCGATAAATGCAGGCGATAAATGCGATGGTCAAAAGTAGCCTAAACGTCATAGCGGTTCATTCATTTATTGTAGGCCTATTATTAAAGTGTTGTTTTTCATCTAAATGTTCAACTTCATGCTTATGCACTAGAGGCATACTAGGCGCTCTCCCCAATCCTAGACTTTCACGTTGCTTGTTTGTAATGGATGCAAAACAGCCCATGCTGAATGTCTATGGAGGGACGAATGAAGCTGTCCTCCCTACCACCCCATGTAGGCTAGTAGCCTACTTTCACACAAATGCACACAAAGTGCATAAATAAAGTGCATGCACACATATTCTCTCACGGGATCAAAATAGTATATATGCTTAGGCTACCTGTGTTTCTAGCCTCCTATACATATTGCAGGTGAGACATGGAAAAGCAGTTTTAGAAAAATGAGTTTTGCCATGTTATCCTATGGAGAGTGATGCCCGTGGGTCATGAAGGGCAGTTATTTGGATGTGCAGTGGCCTAAACAGAGTGAAATAACATTTTGTATAGAAACATTATATTATTGGATACATATATTTTTCTAGCTATTTAGCCTAAACGGCATAGTATTTCCATAACTGCGAGACAGCACTTCACGATGACGGCAATGATAGTTAACAGACAAGACGCAATCTATCTGAAATAACACCTATTTGAAGCCCATTTTTCATGTAACATAGTGTGTATTAGTGTAGGCTTCATAGCTTAAACTGTGTAGGCTATGTTTAAACAGTGGGGCCTATTGCGAGTTTAATGTCAGCATGTCGACTTTAAAGTCGACACGTCGAGATTAAAGTAGATATGATATTTCAACTTTATTCTCGAAATGTCGAGTTTAATGTCGACATGGCGACTTTAAAGTCGACACGTCGAGATTAAAGTCGACATTACATTTCAACTTTATTCTCGACATGTCGTTTAATGTTTAATCCCGTCATGGCAAAAATATTTTTTTCTCTTCATGTGTGGCCCTAAAACTCCGTCGTAGTTATCCCCCATTTCCAACAGCCGCCCATCTCCATTTATTTTGTAACTTTTGACACCTGCCTTCCTATAGCAACAACGCATCCATGACAGCTAGTGGCCTTGCCAAATAGACGCACACACATGACGCTAATATGCAAGGTTCTGGTAGGCCTACTGGTTATGGTTTTGTGCTATAAATTAATAATATTTTATAGCAAAGTTTTAAGTTGACTATTTTAATTGCATGGTTATTTTTTGTCAACATACATTCACAACCTACTGTCATTAAAAGTGAGGCCTAAGCAAAATAGGCCACAAGGCTGTCTGTGCGTCACAAACACGACTGACCCCCTTACTAAACAGTTCGCGATGATGACAATATTATTATTATTTTATGTTAACACGCTCAGTCAAAACCTTCCGTCGCAAATTGTGAAAAACATTGTTGTACATGTCATAACAGACGGGATAATAAATTGCATAGGCTACAGTTTATATTGCGTCGCTGTACATAATATTAGTTGCATTGATTAAAAACTGTAACAATAATAGTAGCCTACATTGGGTGGCATAGCAGGCTATCTGTGACACCCAAAATGAATGACCTGCCCTGACAAGAGTTCGCGATAGACAATTTCTTACTACATTGATGCACGGAAAGAACACAGCCTACGCTTCTTTTCCGAATTCGCACATAGAGCTCACAATATCATATCCAAAAAAGTTAAAAGGATTGGCCAACCTCATCAGCTGTATCGATTGTGTCACTATAATCCAACTTTTGGACCGTTATTAGTTCTCCATACGTGTTCTTTTTTTAAGCAAACGCCCCAGGCCAATGAGACAAGCGTGTAGCTACAACATAAACAAAGTGAAACTCATGGCTGAAGTAGGCTATCTTCTTGAGCGGTCACTGATTGAGACACAGAAAGTTCTCAAGAACACTATAAGGTCTTTAAACATTTACCATCACACACATTAATTCATCCGACCTAATATTTGTAGTTGCCTTAAAAAAGGAAAAGAAAAGGTGATAGTCCCCCCCCCTCCTATTTTTTTTTCTCATTGGATCTGCATCGATCTCAAATATCACATTTCTAAAATCAAATTGACGGAAATCCGTCGTATGACGGAAAACTTTAATCCTTGTTTAAAGCGTGGGCGGAAGATATCGACAATTGGTCGGGGAGGGTCATGTCTTTTTTAAAAACACTGCTGGAGGGTCGTTGAAAATTTTCTTGCAGGCTGGGGAGGGTCATGCAACTTTTGATTGAAGCACTCAAAATCCCTCCGGTGACCCCGTTTATAAATAACGAACGGTCCCTAATAACAATGTCAATACAATATCAAATATCAAATACCATAGATATACAAATCATAACTCTTAGAATGACGTGTAAGCTGAACAGATGTCTTGAGACCCCTCTTGAAAGATCCAAAACTGTCACAGGAACGCAGGACACTAGGCAACTCATATTTTAAGTGGACTGTCTGCAGGGAATGTATCTGTATAATCATGGTGGTGTATGAATATGTATAATCATGGTGGTGATTCTGGCTAGATTCTCGTCTAGGCCAAAAATGCCAAGGTCGATTTTTTTTTGTCCCAGTCCAGCCCTGCCATAGGATAATCCAAATGGGCTTTTCTAATGGCATATTTGTGCTCGGATACTCGTCTCCTGGGCCAGCCTACATAAAAGCCAATAAAGTAGTCCAGCCACTGTCCAGCGGGTGTTAGTTGGCATGACCTAACACACTTGCAAGACAGCAGATGCAAGACGGATCTGAAGATGTCCTTCATCGTCTGGTGGAAGCTGACTAGACTCACCACGTCTCGTGCAGAAAAGTTGGTACCGAAGAATATTGACGTCTGTAGTGTGTGTGGCATGTACATACATGCTGCATGTGATTTCTTGCAGCTTCTTGAACAGCTCATCAGACATATCCCAAGCACGGCCAAGCTCAAGGAAGGCTTTTCGGTATGTCCTTTCTGATTTCATCAGTTTAAGGGTTCCAACTTCCCCACATACTGCAAATGTCACAACCGGTGAATGTGTCACCAGCCAAGGGCCAGTAGCCTTAAGTACCAACAGATCCCAGTTACACACACCACAACACGAGATTACGTTTTTTTTGTAAAAATATAGATTTATTTATCATGTAATAACACATGGGTCGCCACTCTAGACAGGAGGGTAAAACTTATAGGGGCAGACATGTTCAGGGTTGGCCACTCAAAACCACACGTGTAGTCAATCCCATCTCGGAACCATAAGGCACTTCAAAAGTCATAAGCACGAATCACCACCTATTATATAATTTCACAATCCATGGACACAGCACACAGTAATGCACACAGTAATGATTTGTGACGTCACGCCCACACACTAAAAAAAAAAGCCCTTAACCGTTGCCCACTACAACTCCACCCACTGCCCAGTTACTGCAGCCCACCAGCACATAAGACACAACATTCACAAACACAAAAATGAATAAGAAGAAAATTATTGTCCGTTGGCCGGGATCCTCCAGGCCAAAAAGGAAAATAAAAACAATAAATCAGTTCCAAGGGGATTGGTATCAGTCTCACCGGGGCCTCTGGGAAATGTAGTCCGCTATCGGATCGGCAGTGAGCCTAGTTCTTGCAGGTGACGTCACGGCGGCACGATGTTCACGTCAGCACGCCAGTGGAGTAGTCAACCACGGAAGCAGAAGCAGCACTGAGTCCCGACTGAAACTTTTGATGCACTCCAAGTTAGCGTTGTCACTCAACTGCGGCTCTCCTCCGGATCAGGCTCCATCTCGTCGTCCGGCAGCACCCGCCTGGAATTCCAACACCATCGTGAGCTACATGGACATGTGAAATAACCAAATAATACAAATAGCTCTTCCCTTTACTGTGGCGATCGTCTAGCGTAGATAGCCCACCGCGGCTCAACGTCCTCGTCGGTAGCCACAGTCAGCAAGCAGCGGTCGGCACAGGCAGCGGTCAGCAGGCAGCAAACAGCAGACAGCAGGCAGCAGGACTTCGCTTTCTCCCCTACTCCCCCTCCACAGTCCCGCCGCTCTCTGCCTCTTATCCGAGCTACAATCACCACACCAGCCAACCAGCACGGTAGCCAGATGATTGCCCATCAAGGCTGACGGGTGTGGGAAATCGTCTAGAGCACCACGCAGGCTTCGGGGTAGGGAAAAGAATCAGTACACAAGCACCCTACCACACAAACAACACTGTCATGGCTCGTCTAAGAGTCCAAAATGTCCATAACTGCAACAGTCCATATAACAATAATGTCCATAACTGCAACAGTCCCTATAACACTAATGTCCAAAACTGCAACAGTTCATATAACATTGGTCTCCATATCATAATCAGTCCCCACACAACACATACACATCCTCCCCGCCCACGACAAATGCATACATACCAATCAAGGCACCAGAAATACTATTGCCAAGTGATTGGAAGAATTTGGGGATGTCCAGGAACCTTGTCTGACTCTGTGTTCCACATTTTTGGTAAAGTTGGAATGGCATGTCTTTGCTCAGACCTAGGGTCAGCACCAGAACATCTGTGTCTTCAGCTGTTATGATCACATCCGTAGCCAGATTCTGCTGCATGGAGAGCATGCAATAGCATACGGGTGTCAGCTTCTTCTTGAGTGGATTTGAGCGGTTTCTCTTCCTCGTTGTTGTTGATTTTGAAGCACACCTCCTCACAGGTAACATATAAGGTCTTGGCTTTTAGTGTCTGTCTGTGCTCTGGTGCTTTCCATTCCTCAACTAAGAACTTAATAAGAATGGCTTTGCTGGTAACACTGCAAAGTAGTTTTCTCCACTGCTGGATCTTGTGGCCAGAAACAATACTCCTAATCTGGATGCCCAAGTTTTGTTAGTTTTGCGGAACAATCCATCCCCATTAGCTAGGGCCCATGGCAGTGGTCCGAGGGGATGAGCCAACACATCGCTCATGTGTAGCTCTCTGCTCTGGGCCACCAGAGCCATGTGGCCAAACAGATTCCTATCTGCCATAAGAACTACTTTATTGGTTTGACCTTTGCTGTGTGTGTTTTTTGCCGAGTCTCTGAGAATGTTTTTAACTTCTTTTTATTCATCTTGTCATGGAACCGTGTGAACTTGACAAGCTCATAAACTCATTTTGGTCTGGACTTAGTGGATTCACTCAGCAGTTTTCCAGGATATCAATAATGGACTGTACATCAGCGTAATTCCTCTTGATCCGGGGCAGTTGTAGGTCTGGGTGATTGAGCTTAGGTACTGTGATATTTTGATGTTAAGCAGTACTTTGACACAGCTCCAGGCTTGAGGCTGAAGCCTTTGGTTCCTCCGGGTGTTTGTGTGTCCTTGTTTACGGTCTCTCCGATAGTTTGATCAACAGGAATTTGCCCAACAGGATTTTGGCTGCCAATTTGTACAGAGAAGCCTCCCTGCAGGAAATGGGCATGCACTTCAGGGCAATGCCATTGACTCAATGAGAGGTTCCTGCTCCACTAACCGTCTCTTCTAGTAGGTCTATGTTGTCAAAGGCCATGGTAGTGAAGACATTCAGAGAAATGTTTTCATGTAGTGGTATGCCATCCCTCCAGAGTTCCATCTTCTGCAGACACAATGCTGTGTCAATTAGGGCTGAAACGATTCATCGAGTTACTCGAATAACTCGATTACAAAAATTACTCGAGGCAAAAACCCTGCCTCGAAGCCTCGTTAAATTCCTGACGAGCACTATACGCGCAGGGATCTGATTGTTCCACACGGACCGTTGTTCAGGAAGCACACCACTAGCGCGTGAATCGTGATACATGTACATAGCTGGCGCGATGGCGGAGTCAAGGTGTCCATAAATGGCAGAGAATGTCTTCAAGTAAAGTTTTGGGATCATTACATACTCAAAAAGGAAAAGAACCAGCATCTGAACCGAAAACATCCACTCCATGCTGTTTCACCAAGCGTCAATAAAGTAGGCTATCATCTATCTACGTAGCCTATAGCCTACATTGATGTTGGCTGATTTTAATCACATACTGTATTTGTAGCGATGTCGTGATATAATGTTTAGCTTTGATGTTTTTAAGAAGTAAACTCATTCACGTTCAATTGCAAGACAGTATGCCTAAAAAAGAACCCCTTCCATATGCATGCACCCTCATCTTCCCTCACGCACCGCACGCGTGCACACGTGCGCACACACACACACACACACAGGTTCCTAGGTTACCATAGCAAATAGGCTCACCCCAGAAATTATTTTTTAGTAGCCTAATGGTAAAATTATGTTAGTAGCCTAATGGTAAATGCTGCAGGCGTAGAAATCTACATAAAACAGATATTTACTTTGATGTCAGGTCTAGATTACAGCATGAAACTTGTTGTGCATATTAATACATATTGCTTTCCCTCTTCTCCCTCCCAGCACAACATAGTATGGACAGCTTTGTTCGCCCGGCTAAGTCATGCACAAGAGGCTGCAATTTTACAGAGAGCATTTTGAACATTATTTAATTGTTGGCACTGGCACTTATAAACACTAAATGGGTAAATTGCAATAAATGGGCTTAGTTTTGTAGCCTAATGTTGGAGTTAGAATAAATACCTCTGTGCCAACTGCTTGATCATTTTACAGCCATGTAATTTTCGTTATGCATTATTTGTTTTGGTCGTTTAAAAATGAAAAAAAAAAATGATCCGATTAATCGATCGATAAAGTGCTAGATTAATCGATTACAAAAAGAATCGATAGCTGCAGCCCTAGTGTCAATCTCTTCAACCTGAGAATAGGACAAGGCGATTCAAGGTGTGTATGAGTTCTGTGTTTCCTGTCAAGTACTTTACAGCAAACGAGAGAAGTATTTGATTCTTGATTCTGCCACAGGTGACTGCAAAGATCAATTCACTGCCAAAGGAGGTGGAAGTCGCTTGACTCTTTCTGATGGGCTAGTGCTCTCAGTTTCCAGTCAGCAGTTTTTGTAGGAATTGAGTGATAAATTCAGGGATAATGAATTCATCCTCTACATCAGATGGCCACTTTTTTGCTGTCCTTTTTTTGTATTTCGTGTCTCATCAGCAAAGCTGCTTTTGTCATTTTGTCAACATTACCAGAAAAAGATCTGGACCAATGTAGTTCCATATTCAAGGAGTACACAGTCCTTGATAGGCTGTCTGGGTACAAAAGAAGCTTCCCTTTGTCATCAGAAATTAATGTGGATGGATTCACCAAGTCCGTTTTCCAACCTACGGCGAAGGTGTTTCTTGGTTGAGTCCTTGATCTGGCAGATACCCATGGAAGGAATTGGCACTAGTTTTGGAACTTCTCTGAATAAACAAACATAAATATAAATATATATTGTGTACTATTTTATTGTCCTTGCTTGTGTGATGCCAATGAAACACTTTTTCGGACACGGAATAAATAATTTGTTTTTGCCCGTTAACCGAGCATTAGCGGTAGCGTTAGCACAGTAAACAAAAAGTGAATGAGAACTGCTAGTGATGTTCGCTAGCTAGGTAGCAACTAGTTGTTGCAAACTAACCTGAAATAACATACGTTCAGCAACTGTGTGGTAATCTACTAGTTCTAGCAAAAATATGTTTGGATAGTTTATCAAAATGGGTTCATAGCTTACTTCGCTGAATGGTCATACTAATGAGATAATGTTTAGTCAAGGGCTCTAGCACTCCACCAATCAGATTGGTCATTGAGGCCGACTGCCATTGGCTGAAACGACATGTCAAATCGGCCAAAATGAACGCCGATGGCTCCTCTGACTGACGAGGGCATGGGATACACCGAACAGACTCGAGTCACCGACCTCGCTCGACTGTCCGATGGCCGATAATCGGGTTGGTGTGTCCCCGCCGTAAAGGGGAAATCCAGCTGGCCATTTTAAACCCCAAAATCGTTTTCCTTAGGGTCACCCCATGTTGGGGTAAGCAAAAAAAACCAACAAAAATTGATTCTATCAAACCGGAGATTTGCCCTGGCTGCCTGCTCTTCGCTATAAAGTTAACCTATGGGGGCAAGCATTTAAAAGCACGTTTGGGACTAAACACACTCCGAAAACCATTTCAAGACCTATGGAACACGAGTTGGTTCCTTACGAGTCAATAACCTCAGATTATCCCGTTGACATATCCATAAAGCCCTTAGCCCATTGCAGAGCGGACACACTCTCAGTAATTAGCCAGAGAAACGAAAACTTTCCTTGGTGTTTTGATTTATTTGCAAAAAGAAACTATTGAGATTGAGGGCCAGATGTACTAACGATTTTGCGCCCACTTCAGGCGTATATGATTCGCAACGTGCATGTAAAAACATACGAGGTACGTACAAACAGGCCTTTGAAAAAATGCAGACTGCCTGTCGCGGGAGCTGCGAATGGCTATTTGCGCTTCTCTGCGTCATGCATATGCATTCATAGGAGGTTCAGGGGAAAGTGGGAGTGTCGTGCAAACACAGAGGAGGAGAAATGCTAATAGCAATTGATTAGGTATTCCGCCATATGTATGAAAACAGCGCACGTCTGTTTTGCGGTGAAAAACTTGCGCCTGTTAAAAGCAGGTGTAATCTAAATCGTGGTTAAATGCCTCAATTAGAGAAATGTTTAGAAACAGCTGAATCAATATTCAGAGCATGTCAGGGCCGGTGAGGCCAGGTAAGGGACTGTGGAACCAAAAGCAGACTCAGAAGCGGATTAAAGGTTTTAATGTTTAAGAACACAAAAATAGGCAGCCAGGCAAAACCACTTGGTAGGCAACTTAGTAGGCGAAAAAAAGCACAGGCAGCAGTACAGACAGGGCTCAAGTAGATCTCCAGAGTGGCAAAAAACAGTCAGAGTTCGGTACACAGGTAGGCCTCAGGCAGTTAAGCAAAGGGGCTAGGCAAGACTCACGTGTCAGAACAGGCAGAGGTCGGTAACAAAGAGCAAGCAAAGTCCAAGCAAAGGTTTCCAAAAAGGTTCAGGCAAAATCACAAAGTTCAAAAACAATCCTTGGTCAAAAAACAGTAAATCCAGCAAGAACATGAGACAACGCAAGAATCCACACTGAAAGACATGACGATCTGGCAAAGAGTGTTCCACATGGCATGGCTTAAAAGCCATGGCTGACGAGGAGAGTGGCAGCAGGTGTAGCAGAGCAAACACAGGTGATTGGACGCCTCCCTTGTCAGTCAACCAAAAACCAAGGCAGAACGAAAACCCGGACCGGAGCAGCAAAGGCATCTCAAGTCACAGGCTAGGAAACGAGGCTTCTGGACCGGGTTGTGACAGAGCATCGGTTTTCTTCATTGTAATATGTCAAAAGCAACCTTAACTTTTGTTTGCTTTTCTAATATCGTAGTTTCACTTTCACAACATAAACTTCCCAATCTGCTAGACTAGAGTATTAAGTCATATCCCTAATCTACCTGCAGTAAATAGTTCAAGTATCTTTTAAGTAGATTGGTAGAACTACTAGGCCTTCTACTAGGGGTGGTGATGAGCGCTGTTTATGTAATAAAGTGACAGCTTAGTAAATTCAATATGGCAAAGCACAGCGTTCGCTTTCCTGCGCATAAAAATACTTGGTATTAGCGCTTTCTCTGTACATCCGGCCCAGAGTGCAGTCATGTCCATAGTTATGACTATGTAATAACATAGAAGTGTTTCAATCGTCCCAACTGTCCCCTATAGGCTAGTGGTGTCCCATATCCAAGGCGCATATTCTCACCTCTATGTCTAGCCACTCTGTTTCGAGGGACAAGGGGTAGGCTGGGGGAAGGGGAAGAATGAGAAATGGGATTGAGCCTTAGGGTCTGTAGCATTATGAATGTAACCTTATGCTTTCATAGACCTCTGTAGTTCGCCTACAAATAAGCTGCCATCTTTGTCCAAATAAGGAGATCTGGTATCTTGATTTTTTTTCTATGAGAAAATAACATAGGGATTTTGAATTATAGAATCTTGGGGGAAATTGGAGGGTAAGGCTATTTGTACCCCTGGTACAATTAGCAGTGTATGCTATTCGTACCTTGGTGCAATTAGAAGTGAATTCTATTCATACCCTGGTGCACACAGCAATGTGTCCTATTAATACCCCGTCTGGTACAAATATCAGTGTCTGCTATTTGCACCCCTGTGTATTTTTTCTGGCATATTGATCACACAATGTAATAATAATAAAAAAAACAAGCAACATGTTTTTTTGTTGTTACGTAACAGGGTGTGAATAGCTCAGCTGTGTAATAGACACTCTGAATAAGGTACGCTGTTTGCATCAATGTATAGTTAGAAGTGGATGCTATTCGTACCCTGGTGTATAGTACTGTATGCTATTTACACCCTGGTGCATGAACTAGCTAATTGTTGCAATCAAAACTTGCATTTGAGAACCGATTTCCTATTCAAATTGCACGCCTTCTCTCCAGAGATGTTGGTACACAAGCACACTCACTCTGCCAACATGGGAATCGAACCCCAGTCTCCCACATGCTAACCCATGTCTGTGACCACTGCACTATCCTTTTCCACAAATAGATTGTGTTTGCAGGTAAACTTATATAGTTTATAGGCCTGAACGTCATACTCACAAAATTTCTGTTAACTAACAAACTGATGGTTGTATGTGTTCACTGAACCAAGATTATTCAAATAAAACACAACTTTTCAATCTAAAACTTAATCTGAACAGATATTAGTGCCGAAACCTTTCAGAATTCTTCACTTTCTACTGACGAAAAAACAAATGTTTTTTGTGTACGTGAGCAACGTCTTTTTGTTGTTATGTCACAGGGTGTGAATAACTCAGCTGTGTGGCCAAGGCTACTCGTACCAGGGGTGTAAATAGACACTCCGTTAACGGGAAATGCAGACGTTTTGCTCTACACAGTTTTGTCCTCTGCCTTCGAGTGGATCCTGTGATCTTCGGTACGTGAAGACGACACACTTTGATCTTTGCTACCCCAAAGCTAACTTACAATGCAACTTCTTAGGTAGTTTCAATTAACACCCGGATCACCTTATATGGGCAAAGATGGCTGCTTTGGTTCCTTTTTGTAGGCGAACTTCAGAGGTCTATAGACACTACCTCATTGGTAGATAGCTGGCTTAACCAGCAAGCCAGTTTTTTAAAGACATTAGGCAATAGTTTAGATTAAGGTTAGTCTTTATTAAACTCTTTGCCAGCTCAGAAAAAAATATTTTAACAGCTACCAAAATAAATGGCCATAGATAGTATAAGTTATTGTGGGGGAATTGTTTTGGATGAGTATATATTTGTATCTTCAATTAATAGAATAGAATATATTGTTATATATTATATATTACATGTCCCCATGATGGAATTTGTTTTAGCACAGCATAACCCAATGATAGACCATTTAGATAGTTAACTTTGATACGTTTGTATACATCACTGAAGATGCGTCCCAGTGCATCCATGAGATGTTTCTTGCATAGTTTATGTCTGGCTCAGCCAGTGGCCCCTAGGAATAGACTAGGTGACAACCAAGAATAGTTTGGTCGACTACTAGAGAGACAGTTGACGGCACGGAAAGACGGCACCTGGGACAGTATGGGTTAGCACCCCAGCCTGTGTCTTTCGCGAGAAAAAACCCAAACAAGCTACGGAAAGCCCTACAGAGAGGTACCCCCAGGAGATCCCGAGAGGGGGGGAGGATAATATCACCAATCGGACGGACCAAAGGTTAACAACCCATGCAAACGGACAGACGACGAATGTGACATGCATTTGCGGAAAACTGCAAGAATCATCGTGGCCTAAGAATCCATCAGGCCAGAATGAAATGTTTGGAGCGAGAGAGTGAGGTGCAACGCACAGGTCCTGCACCTAGTGAGACGCAGGAGGAGCCCGGCCAGGAGGCAACCCACAGAGCCCAGTCCCTCCACATACCAGAGCCTCCCAATCCCAGCAGAGTAGTTCCGCAGCAGCGGATCAAATGCCCCCCAGCCAGCAAACGGAGTGAGTGGCTGCAGTTTGACGAGGATGTGTCCAACATCATCCAAGCCACAGCCAAAGGAGATGCTGACAGCCGACTCCAAACGATGACGACCATCATCTTCAGCTACGCCTCAGAAAGATTTGGGCAGGTAGAGAAGGGAAAAACCAAGCCCCCCTCCTACACCATGAACCGCAGGGCCACCAAGATACATCACCTGCGTCAGGAACTTCGTACCCTCAAGAAACAGTACAAGAAAGCTACTGCTGAGGAGGTGCGACCATTAGCAGATCTGCAAAACATCCTGCGGAAGAAGCTGATGATCCTCCGCAGAGCAGAGTGGCACCGGAGACGGGGAAGAGAGAGAGCCAGGAAGCGAGCGGCCTTCATCGCCAATCCCTTTGGCTTCACAAAACAACTGCTCGGGGACAAGCACAGTGGCCGGCTTGAGTGCTCAACAGAGGAAGTGAATCGCTTCCTCCAGGACACACTGAGCGATCCATTTAGAGAGCAAGAGCTGGAGCCCAACAAAGCGCTCATCAGCCCCGGTCCCCCAACAACAGAGTTCAACCTGAGGGAGCCAAGTCTGAAGGATGTTGAGGAGATCATTAGGCAGCAAGCGCTGCCCAGAGCTTCTCCGGCACCTGTGGAAGATCTTGAAGGTGATTTGGCGAAGAGGAAGAGTTGCTGACCAGTGGAGGTGGGCTGAGGGACAGCCCCCTATAAGAGCCTATATGGATGACCTAACCATCACAACATCGGTCCCAGGAAGCAGGTGGATCCTACAAGGTCTTGAGAGACTCATCACCTGGGCAAGGATGAGTTTTAAGCCCTCCAAGTCAAGGTCCATGGTGCTGAAGAAGGGGAAAGTGATTGACAAGTTCCGTTTTTCCATCTCAGGAACTGTCATCCCAACCATCACAGAGCAACCCGTCAAGAGTTTGGGGAAGCTCTTTGACTCCAGCCTGAAAGACTCTGCCGCCATCCAGAAGTCCAACAAAGAACTTGGAGCTTGGCTCACCAAGGTTGACAAGTCCGGTCTGCCTGGTAGATTTAAAGCCTGGATCTACCAGCATTCCATCCTGCCCCGAGTCCTGTGGCCCCTGCTGGTCTATGCAGTCCCAATGACAACAGTTGAGTCCCTAGAAAGGAAGATCAGTGGCTTTCTTCGGAAATGGCTGGGGCTTCTACGAAGTCTCACCAGCGCTGCACTATATGGGACAAGTAACATCCTGCAGCTGCCCTTCAGTGGCCTCACTGAAGAATTCATGGTGGCACGCACCAGAGAAGTCCTACAGTACAGGAATTCCAGAGACTGCAAGGTGTCATCAGCCGGCATTGAGGTGAGGACAGGAAGGAAGTGGAAGGCTGGGAAAGCTGTGGAGGTGGCAGAGTCACGCCTGAGACAAAAGGCATTGGTGGGCACTGTGGCAACAGGCAGAGTGGGCTTGGGCTACATCCCGAAATCTCTGGTCAGCCAGGCCCGTGGCAAGGAAAGACACCATCTACTCCAAGAGGAGGTCCGAGCAGGCGTGGAGGAAGAGCAAGTGAGCAGGGCTGTGGGACTCAGGCAGCAGGGGGCGTGGACAAGGTGGGAGAGTACACTGCAGCGCAGGATCACCTGGGCAAACATCTTGCAGGCAGATTTCCATTGGGTCCGTTTCCTGGTACAAGCCGCCTACGGTGCCCTGCCAAGCCCAGCGAACCTCCATGTCTGGGGGAAGAGCGAGACACCTTCCTGCCTTCTTTGCTCTGGAAGAGGCTCTTTGGAACATCTCCTCAGCAGCTGCCCAAAGGCTCTGGCTGATGGTCGCTATCGTTGGCGCCACGACCAGGTGCTTAAGGCAATTGCTGAGAGCGTAGCCTCAGCCATCAGCACCAGCAAACACCATCATGCTCCAAAGAAGGCAGTCCCCTTCATAAAAGCTGGAGAGAAACCCCTGGCGCCAAGGGCGTAGGTTTGGTCTGAGCTTTGGTAGGGACACTACCCTCTAAAAAAAAAAAAAAAAAAAAAACTCAACTCTTTCACCAGCCACTATAGATATATAAACTGATTAAAATGTGCTACTGTCCAACTACTATCCATGATTAAAATGTGCTACTGTCCAACTAACTACACTGTGTAATCTGATTTTAATATGTAGGCTATATTTAACATTTATTTTCTATTTGGTCTGTTATGAAATCATGCCCATTTAAGCACAGCTCAGTTTTAAGAAACTTAAATACATGCATGCTTAGCATTTTGTGAAAAGAAATCATTAAGGCTACATTGACAAACTCTTAACCGTGAGCTGCCTGTATATTCTCTGATTCTAATATTTACAGATATCTAGGCGATGTAAGCACAGCTCAGTTTTAAGAAATGCTGCCGAAAGACCATGTTGAATTTTGCTATAATTTATTTCAAAACCGGATTACTCTGGAACAGCTAACTATACACGGGAATACATTACACCTTTGTGTTCGGTAAGGTCTGCTGTTTATTTTGATATATGGTTTGTCATGTGTTGCGTGAAGAGTGTGTAGGCCTACGATATTCCACTGAGACGAATGGATGTGGAGATGGGCGCAGAGAATAATTATTAAATGTCTTGAAATATTTTTTCTCACGAACTGTTTATCACAGCAAACAGTGGCTAGCTAGCACGGTTTAAAAGCTGAGATAAGACTCTTTCATGTGACACGTGTGATGAGTAGCCTACTTCTCGAGGAGTTCAACAGAGAAGAATGGGTGAATTTGGACGCACGTCATGCTTGTAGTGAAGTAAAGCTGAAGCGCTGCATGCTGCGGCTCACTGGTAGTTATTATAGGTAACTTCAAATCAGCGTGATTTACCCTTATAGGCTACTGCACAAGATGATCCGCAGCACTGAAGTGAGAAATGATTTAAACTTTTTGTGTAGCGCATGTGAGAGCTTTTTTCCCCATTTCAACCTAATATTGGTGGGAACATTTCAGTCGTAATTTGACATTGGTGTGGACACATCCTTCGGTCCCCACGCAAATCTACGCCCCTGCCTGGCGCGCCCACAATTAACAACAGGCCTCCTCCACAAAGCCTCTGACTGGCAGCTGCAGGTCGACCTGGGGAAACAGCTGAGGTTCCCTCAGCATATTACAGCAACGCAAGTCTCCGCCCAGACATGATAGTTACCTCCGAGGCTTCCAAACACCTGATCATGCTGGAACTTACAGTGCCCTGGGAAGAGCGTATTGAGGAAGCCAATGAGAGGAAACGCGCTAAGTACCAGGAACTGGTGGAGGAGTGTAGGGAGAGAGGCTAGAAAACCTTCTATGAGCCTATAGAAGTCGGCTGTAGAGGCTTTGCAGGACGTTCACTTTGCAAAGTCCTCAGTCGGTTGGGTGTGACAGGAAGAGGGCCATTCAATCTGCAAGCGAAGCCGCAGAACAAGCCACAAGGTGGCTTTGGATTAAGAGGGCTGATCCTTGGTCTGCTACTGGGGAACAAGCTTGACAAGGTGGCTTTGGATTATGAGAGGGCAATGATCCATTGGTCTGCATCCATGAGATGTTTCTTGCATAATTGTTTATTTGTATTTGCATTTTATTCAAATACAAAAAAATGTCCTTCCATTTATTAGTATGGTGTTTGGTGCATGGTTTTCCCAATGTATTTGTGCTAATTTGCTATTTTTAAATTTAATATGATGTTTGAGTTTATCTGGATGTTTTGTCATCCTTGAATTAATTTTCAGCCTCCTGATTGGGTGACCTGGGATTTCAACTTCAAAATGGGGTTCTGAGAAAGGGTTTTGATTCAGTCGTGGGAGTTCTGAAAAGCAGGAGACTCCCAGAATTAAACCCTTAAGTATTCAGAATGGGTGGTTCCGTTACAAAACAGAAATTAACCATATAGACACCACCTGGAGACCTGTTTAGGGCAAGGCAGGTGGCTGGACAAAAAGTGCTAGGCTACCAAATGGAAAAAGGGGTAGAATGTCCGCACACTTGCTCCCATCAGGGATTTTTTTTAATTAAAGTGAATATAATGAAAAAAAAACCTGGGATTTGGATTGTGTGCTATCTGGGTGCATCAAGTGGAAAAAAAAAAAAACACCCAGGGATAAAGTTTCTGGATGGAGCCTTTATACTTACGAAACATTTAAATTCGAATAAACAAACCTATGGAGCTGCATGGAACAAAAGGCACTAAATCGTTAAACAAAATAAGGTTGGTGTAAGAGTTATCTATTTGTTCATGGGACTCATTCTAATTCCATCATTTACATATTTCCTACAACTAGGTGAGATAGCTAGGCTTATGTTGTAGGCTACTGAAGTTCCACTGTTAGATAGCTAGCTAGCAAGCTAACCGTTTTACATAGATATTATGGTAGGCTAAGTGTTAGCTACAGGCTATACTATGTAAAACGAAGGTGTAGTAGATGTTAGGGGATTTTGAATTGGCGTGTTTCAGACGTTGCATAATCAACACTCCACCTCTCCACACCAAGCCTCCACATCAAGCCTGTTTTTTAAGCCTACATATCTCAGAGAATAATGTAGGCTAGATACAAGCTTAAACCTTTGCACAGTGGTTGTTGGGTAATATTTAGCATTATTGACATAAAGTATAAAGCAAAGCCAAGATGGTCAGGCTAGGCTGGAGGCATTTGTTGATTTGGCACGAATGACCCTGGTAACAGTTAATGGAGTGGGGCGTGGGTAAGTGAGCAGCAGCTCATTAATATGTAATGAGCAGCAGAAACAGCACACTTTGACAGGGACTGAAAAAGAGTGTAATAGAGGTAGGTAAGAATCTTTTCCTACAAGCTATTTCCAGCAAACAACTTCAGAAACATGTTTTCTGGAACTCATAGACCTATTTTAACTTGTTGAAAAATAGTTCTAGGATCTAGGAGTTCTAGGTTGGAGAGAGAGGAGACTACAGGCATTGGTTAGCAGGGTGACCAGGAACCACCGCCAAATGGCAGCTAAGAAAATAGCAGCAAAGGAATGCAAACAGATCTAAATTGACTACAAAGGACATTCTGTTATGATAATTCCTCATCTGCCTCAGGAAAGCAAAAGGCTGGCCTTACAGCAAGATAAAGCTAGCATAGGCTACCCCAAATATACAGTCAGATATGGTAGAATTTCCATAGGCCCTGACGGTTAAAATAAGAAAGTGTCTCATACGGATCATGTAATGTTATCAGTAGCCTATAAGGGTAAATCGAACTGATTTGAAGTTACCATATGCCACAGTCTCCCTGCAGCATGGTGCAGCGATTCACTTTTAGGCACACAAAGTGCGTCTAAATTCACCCATTTACTACTCGAGAAGTACTCGCACATGTCACATGAAAGAGCCTTTTCTCAGCTTTTAGACGGTGCTAGCTTTTTGCTGTGATTTATTAGCCATTCTACAGTTTTGAAATAAATTGTAGAAAAATTTGCCGTGGTCTCCAACTTTGGGCTTTAAATATTTCTTAAAACTGAGCTGTGCTTACAGTACATCACCTAGATGTCTGTAAATATTAGAATCAGAGAACATATAGCTCATGGTTAAAAGTTTGTCAATGTAGCAGTAATGATTTATTTCAAGGATTAAAGTTTTCCATCGTACGACGGATTTCCGTCAATTTGATTTTAGAAATGCCATATTTGAGATCGATGCAGATCCGATGAGAAAAAAAATAGGAGGGGGACTATCATCTTTTCTTTTCCTTTTTTTAAGGCAACTACAAATATTAGGTCCGATGAATTAATGTGTGTGATGGTAAATGTTTAAAGACCTAATAGTGTTATTGAGAACTTTCTGTGTCTCAGTCAGTGACCGCTGAAGAAGATACGTCAGCCATGAGTTTTGCTTTGTTTATGTTGTAGCTACACGCTTGTCTCATTGGCCTGGGGCGTTTGCTTAAAAAAAAAAAAAGAACACATCTGGAGGACTAACGGTCTAAAAGTTGGATTATAGTGACACAATCGAGACAGCTGATGATCGAGGTTGGCCAATCCGTTTAACTTTTTTGGATATGATACATTGTGAGCTTTATGTGCGAATTCGGAGAAGAATCGTAGGCTGTGTTCTTTCCATGCATCAATGTAGACAATTTCTTACTATCGCGAACTCTTATCAGGGGAGGTCATTCATTTTGGGTGTCACCTATGACTTGAACAGTTTTTAATCAATGCAACTAACATTATGTGTAAAGCGACGCAATATAAACCGTAGCCTATGCAATTTAATATCCCGTCTGTTATGACATGTAGGCTACAACAATGTTTTTCACAATTTGCGACGGAAGGTTTTGACTGAGCGTGTTAACATAAAATAATAATAATAATATTGTCATCATCGCGAACTGTTGAGTAAGGGGGTCAGTCGTGTTTGTGACGCATAGACAGCCTTGTAGCCTATTTTGCTTAAGCCTCACTTTTAACGACAGTAGGTTGTAAGTGTATGTTGACAAAAAATAACCATGCAATTAAAATAGTAAACTTAAAACTTCGCTATAAAATATTATTAATTTATAGCACAAAACCATAACCAGTAGGCCTACCAGAACCTCGCATATTAGCGTCATGATTTGTGTGCATCTATTTGGCAAGGCGACTAGCTGTCATGGATGCGTTGTTGCTAAAGGAAGGCACAGGTGTTATAAGTTAAAAAATAAATGGAGATGGGCGGCTGTTGGAAACGGGGGAGAACTAGCAAGCCACGTTGTAAAGAAATTAAAGTGCCAGAGGTTTGCTTTTAGGCGGTTTGCTGCAAGAAAATTGTTTATGGATGCAATAGGAAAACGTTTTTAGCACGCCACCAATCAGAAGACCACCAAGGTTAATGTTCGTGCACTTCAGGACATCTTCCCTACCTGGTGCAACTAGCCACCACGACAGAGGTAGGCTACGTTTATCTATGGCTGACCGTTTTTGCGCTCAGAAAGTAGGCTATGCATGTTCTTTCATAGCGCAGCACGACCTGTCCCTCACCATATCGCAACCTCTTGTCAACCTTATACAATCTGTTGCTGAAGACAAAAGCGCCCTCTCCAGATTGTTGTTATCAAATGCGCAGACTTCCTGCATGAGCACAGTACACACAGTATTGCTGCTCATTGGAATACTGAGTTGTCTGTAAAACTCAAAATTAACATGTTTTCATTAAATGCGGATGAGGCAACAAATGGAAATATGAACAATATCTCAAATGTTCTGATTCATTACTTTGATGAGGAAATGGGAAGTCTTGCAAACTTGATTTTATAGGCATATTAACAAGAAAAAAAATCTCCCCTTTAAACAGTTTTGGCCTGAAGTAATTAAATAAGAGTGTAAGTTAAAGCCTTTCTACAATATTGCTGCAGTAGAAAAGAACAGCAATGGCTAGTCAGCAATGGTCAGGGATGGTACTGAAATATTGTTTTATTCATCAGGAAAACTCAATCTCAATCAAGAACACTCTCAATTCACCTTATTCACATGGCGGCCATTGGCGGCTAAAACGAGGCTACAGGGTACACAAACCATAGGATTGTTATGTTCTATGCATTCACCTGTAGGTGGCATTAATTGTATAGTAAGTGTACCCTGCAGCCTTGTTTTGGTTTAAACAATGGTCGCCTGTGTGAATAAGGCGAATACTCCCTTTACTTTGCTGTTTACTTTGCTTTTTGTACATTAAAAACCAATAGGTCGCGACAGCAAAAGGGGTGCTATCTTTATAGGTAGATATGAACAACGTATGAATTATGGCCTGAAAAAAGTTCAGTCAAACAATTTTTTTTCACTTTAATCCCTGATGCCATGCATTTAAGTTTCTTAAAACTGAGCTGTGCTTAAATTGGTCAATGCATGATTTCATAACAGGGCAAATAGAAAATAAATGTTAAAAATAAAAGTTGGATAGCTCCATAACTCACACCAAATGATTGTCTTAAAGGAGCCACACCTCTTTTATGGCACTATGGCATATGGATGCTGTTCTGTTGACCTTTAGTTTTGTTACTGTGCATGGAGGACAGGGGAATTTTGAGTTCTGTCCAACATTGGTGGTAGGTTTAGAGAAAAATCCAGCACATTTTAATTGTATTGCAATAATGCTGATAACCGGGATCATTTAGGTTACTATAATCATGATATGTACTTTCAGTGGTGTTTCACTGTGTTCATCAGGGGAAACCCAAATATGGTAGGTCCCTAAGGTAGAGGTTAAGGTATAAATTAACTATGGTCTGTGTGTTCACCGTCAAACAAAAGGTAGGCACTGAACTGCAACTCTCAGATTCAGCTTCAAACACATGTGAATATAACTGATCAAAAACACTTTTCCATGTCTTACAATATAAAATGCTACTTATTGTATGTGGATGCTACATGTAAAACAAGCCTGAAGTAATGGGGAACTTATCTACTTTTAAATTATTTTATCTTTCTGGGCTGCAGGACTTAGGAGTTTACAAGCCTCTGTACTTCTTGTTGGTGTTTGTCCTTTACATCCTCATTGTTATAGTCAACTTAACTTTGATCTTTATTGTGACAGTGCATAGAAGCCTCCATGAGCCCATGTACATTTTCATCTGTAATCTGTGTGCAAATAGTCTCTATGGGACTGTTGGTTTTTACCCTAAATTTTTGCTGAACTTGCAATCTGATATTCACATGATAAGCCACAGTTGGTGCATGATTCAAACGTATGTGATTTACAGCTCTGTTATGTGTGAAACATCAGTTTTAACAGTGATGTGTTATGACCGCTATGTGGCAATTTGCAGACCACTGCAATACCACAACATTGTGACTCCACGTGCTGTGTTGAAGTTGCTTATATTAGCCTGGTCTTATCCTCTCTTGTCAGCAGCAATAGCTATTATCCTTACTTCTAGAATACCCTTTTGTGGATCACACATCTATAAACTATTCTGTGACAATGTTTCAATGTTAATATTGGGGTGTTATCGAGCAATAGCCAACCATGTATGGAGTATGGTGGTTATTTCAGTATATCTTATACAGTTTGTTTTAACTTTGATTTCTTATGCTCATATTGTCAAGGTTTGTATGTCATCCAGTGAAGCTAGAACAAAGTTCAGTAAAACTTGTGTGCCTCATATTGTAGTTATGGTCACATATATCATGACTGCATTGTTTGATGTATTTTACAGCTGGGGTGGTTCAGTAGATCTTCCAATTGGTGTGCGTAATGCATTGGCTATACAATTTCTGATTCTTCCCCCACTATTAAACCCATTAATTTATGGCCTTCAACTTCCAAGGATTCGAAAAGTACTATGTGGACAAAGTTGTTGTAAACACAAAGCACATTATCTTAGAAATAATACATGATTGTTGTTTGATGAACCATGTCCTGGTTTGAATATCCTGTTTTGAAATTAAATATAAGGCAGAGCAGAGCTTTGGAGGCATCAGACTTCAATCAGCGTGTTATGAATGACAAATACATGATTGTTGTTTGGAACCACTGGTTTGAATATTTAAATATAAGAAAGATGTGACTTTAAATACATATTTTTTCACTATTACGTATTTACCATTGCTTTTAATTTTCTTCTATTTATCTACTATCACTATTAGTTACTATATTTACCATGATTTGATATCAGTTTATACTCACAATGTGGAATTAATATAGCCTACTTTGGACAAGAGAGGTCATGAAATGTATTAAAGCAGAGACAAAGTGAAGTTGGCCACATTTATATAAGAGCTTACATAATGTATTGTCAACAAATTGATGTTGTATTGTCTTATATTTACCTTCCAATAACAAGACATAAAATTGTCTTCAATTATGAACTTTGTCCATATAGAATACATAATATATTATTTGTCCATATCATCTGAATTTTTGAATAAATGGTACTAGGCAAAATAATTATATGAATTATTATTACTATTAATAATTAACTATTATTAACTACAACAAGACAAATTCAGTTCATGGTCGATTACGTTGACTAATCATGGCAGTACTACTCTCAGCCAGGTCACTAAAAATGGGTCGTGGATGGGTCTTCCAGCACCACAATGACCCAAAACATACAGCCAAGGCAACAAAAGAGTGTCTCAAGAAGAAGCACATTAAGGCAGATACTTTCTAATGAGGAGACTCAAAAAATCCTCCATAGAAATGCATGAGGTTAATTTGTAATGCCAATATGGCAGTTGTCTTCACATATCCCAGCCCTTTTGCGGCAAAACGTTGACAGGTGAATACATTGAGTCAATCATATGCTGTGTTGTGAATACATTGAGCCAATAATGTGGTGTGTTGTGAAGACATCGTGCCAATCATGTGTTGTGATCTCGCCGCTGGAGCAAGATTGGTGTCGTGAAGCCTTGCGCATGCAGATTTCTGCGGAAATAGATGCCCAATAAGTGCCCAAAAAGCGTTGCAATATGGCCGCCGAGTGGAGGGACTTGCCTAAAAGGACTTTGATTAAGGTCATGAAGTGGCCTAGCCAGTCTCCAGACCTTAATCTTATAGAAAAGCTGTGGAGGGAACTGAAGCCTCAAAACCTTAAAGATTTGGAGAGGATCTGCAGAGGAGTGGTCCAAAATTCCTCCTGAGATGTGTGCAAACCTGGTAATCAACTACAAGAAACGTCTGACCTGTACTTGCCAACAAGGGTTTCTCCACCAAGTACTAAGTAATGTTTTGATATTCTGTCTCTCACTGTTAAAATAAACCTACCAATAAAATTATAGACCATTCATTTCCTTGTCAGTGGGCAAACTATCAAAATCAGTGAGGGATCAAATAATTATTTCCTCCACTGTATATATTTTTAAAAATCCTGTGATAAGAATACATCTTCTGATATACATTTAAAACAATACATATGTAATCAGCATTTTAAGAGCAAAATCTTAAACAGAGTTGACACTTAATTAAATGTGCTTAAATGCTATTGAACACATACAGTATGACTCTGTCATCATCAACTCTGTTCTTATTAATCTGTGCAATTCATCAACAGAATTTCACTAGTTCGCCCGTCGGCATGATTGCTATACTGAGTGTATAAGCTAAGCGCGTGTTTGGCATGGTAGCTGGCCGTGGTCATGGAATGCCTGAAGCGGAGATCGCGATAGAGCGATGGCCGCTTGCACCCCAAAAGAGCAGAAAGGAAGGCCACTACCAAAATTACATTTGCGCTTGCTTAGCAAGTCATAGATCCACTAGATGGAGTGGATGTACAGTAGGACTGATAGGCAACTGTGGACTAACGGCTCAGTATTTGATTGATGCTCTGATAGGCCAATGCATGCAGCTGTAGTAGCAGCTCCTATCCTGAATGCACAGAGTAGCGGCCTGCGGGAACCGAATTTGACAAGGATATATATTAGAGTCTGGAACCTGTGACAAGTGATGGGTACCCTTCATCTGAGATGAAGAGAGCGGGCTAGTAGGCGATGCTTGAGCTGACAGATATGAGATGTAGTGTGATGGGTATGAAAGCTGAGGATCTGAGGCAGAGTTGGATATGAAGTGTCCTTTTCAGAACCGATCAGTTTAGTCTGATTGGTAGTAAACGTATTGTGTCCTGTTCTAACTCTCAAGATCTGCCATCGGGAATGAAATGAGACGGGGGGCATGTAGACTCACTACATCTCAGGAGCCCAAAGGAGGCCGGTAAACATGATGGAGGGTGAATCAAATTGCTCTGACATGAACCCCTTGTGAAGTATAACGAGGGAAGCGGCAAGTGCGCAAGAGTGGATCTTCGTTGCGCTTGCTCAGCGGCGGACATTCGTGTATTGCATAACCGTGGGAACGATGGGTGTCAGGGTTCAGCAGAGCTGCTACCGCGAGGGTCTTGGGGTTCAGCCGAGACGTTGCTGCATGGTCTTGGGGCTCAGCGGAGCAGTCATTAGATGGGTCCTGAACCTTGGCAGAGCTGTTCCTAAAGGTCCTATGGGCTCAGTGGAGCTGCTTCTGCATGGGTCCTGGGGCTTGTTGGAGCCGTCGTTGCCTGGGTCCTGTAGCTCGGTGGAGCCGTCGTTACCTGGGTCCTGGGGCTCGGTGGAGCCGTCGTTGCCTGGGTCCTGGGGCTCGGTGGAGCTGTTGCTGCATGGGGCTCGGCAGAGCAGTCATTGCACAGATCTTGGGCCTCGGTGTAGCTGCTGCTGTATGGGTCGTGGAGCTCGGTGTATTTGCTGCATGGTTCTCGGGGCTTGGTGGAGCCGACGTTGCATGGGTCCTGGATCTCGGCTTAGTTGTTGCTGCATGGCTCTTGGGGCTGAGCAAAGCAGTCGTTGCATGGGTCTGGGGGCTCAGCGTAGCTGCTGTTGCATGGGTCCTGGAGCTCAACGTAGTTGTTGCTGCGTGGTTCTTGGGGCTTCAGCGAAGCAGTCGTTGCATGGTCTTGGGGCTCGGCGTAGTTGTTGCTGCATGGTTCTTGGGACTGAGCGAAGCCGTCGTTGCATGGGTCTTGGGGCTCAGTGAAGCCATCGTTGCATGGGTCCTGGAGCTCGACGTAGTTGTTGCTGCGTGGTTCTTGGGGCTTCAGCGAAGCCGTCGTTGCGTGGGTCCTGGAGCTCGGTGTAGCTTGCTGCATAGGTCATGGGGCTCAGCGGAGCCGTTGTAGCAGGGTTGCAGGAGCTCAGCGGAGCAGTTGCTGCGTGGTTCTTGGAGCTCAGCGAAGCAGTCGTTGCATGGGTCTTGGGGCTCAGAGTAGTTGTTGCTGCATGGTTCTTGAGGCTCAGCGAAGCTGTCGTTGCATGGGTCCTGTAGCTCTGTGTAGCTTTGCTGCATGGGTCTTGGGGCTCAGCGGAGCCGTTGTAGCAGGGTTGTAGGAGCTCAGCGGAGCAGTTGCTGCATGGGTCTCCCTGAAGCTGTTGTTGCATTGGGTCCAAGCTCATTCTGTACTATCTGTGGCAGCCTTAAATATTCCAACCTGGGCTGAAAGAATACTTTTAGAATACCATTACCTGATAAAACATGACATATTCAGCATGATACAACATACAACACATAATACATGATAGGCAGAAAAGGCATGATAAGGCATGAATAGCATGAATGGTGAGTATCCAGATGGAATGAAATGGCTAATGAATGGCGGGATGAATAGCTGGGTGAGGAGACAGAATGAATAGCTGGGGAGCCGGAATGGGGATGTTAAAGCTGGAACTGGCGGAGATGGCTGGAGCCGGGAAGGAAGTCGGTGGTTACCAGAACCTAGGAGCTAGCGAGGGGAGTTTGAACGGACGCCTCTTCATGAGGCGTGGCTGTGGCTGAAGCAGCCGAACGACTGAGCCCTGGACGGGTCCTCTGGGGAAGGGGAAGAGGGGGGCAGAGGGAGCATGCCGGGCGATCTGAAGGTGCAGGAAAGCGCTGTCAAGAGCAGCCTGCTTCCTGGTCAGGAGAAGAGAATGAATAGAGGGAGCGGGAAGGAGAAAATATTGGTTTAAAGGACTTAAATAGGAGTTAAAAGACGGAGGAGGAAGGAATTTCCTATCTGACCTACGGAACAAGATGCCGCGGAAATGGAGAGTGCTGCGTGCCGCTGTCCAATGATTGGAGCAATGCAATAGCGATAAGTTTTTTTTTTTTTTAATGTTGATGTCAAGATTTAGCTAATATCCAAAGTTGTGCCACTTCTGATTGATGAGCATGTCAGTGCAGTGTCGTGTTTCACTAACTGTCACACAAGAAGACGACATAAATAATTGCATAATGCATTGCGATGCGATAATAGCAAACATTTTAATAAGCTGTCAATGGGGGTTACAATAACCAGTCATTGTAACCAAATATGACTTTAGTTTATTTGGAAGTGAACTAGCTTGTTGCTATACCCCGTAGGAG
This sequence comes from Alosa alosa, assembly GCF_017589495.1. Lineage (NCBI taxonomy): Eukaryota > Metazoa > Chordata > Actinopteri > Clupeiformes > Clupeidae > Alosa > Alosa alosa. The sequence continues at coordinate 20,712,734 of NC_063203.1, read as the reverse complement.
CTACATGAAACGTCGGCCATCGACACAGGAAGAGTTGACCAATCACGGTCCTTGCTGTCTGCGTCGCCTGACGCGAATTACAAATGTGTACTATCGTTTTTATAATTGCTGACGTCTGCGACGCAGCGCCATCGTTTAAACAGCCTGCGGAAGTGGATAGCCTACAAACTTCAGACGCTTGGCGTGGCGAGCCATGTTAAAATTTAGAGCATTTCGAGTTACCTGGATAATCTTGCAAACTTGGAGCAGCCTAATGTTAGAGCCTTGAAGTAGGCTGGGGTGAGTAGGCTATAGCATAATCAATAGTTGTAGCTTACGCAGTGGCGTCATGCCCATAGGGAGGGAAAGTGAAAACCAGCGCCCCAAGTGGTTGCGTTCCTATCGAAGAGCAGCTCCAATGTTAAGTCCCATAGACCTATTTTAAAAAAAATATTGTGAAGCCAAATCAGCGATGTTATCCACCAAAAATATTTTTCAGTGTCTATACAGTAATAATATTCTAACTGTGAAAATGTCAGACCCTATTTTGCCTTTTTAAGAAAATCAAAATGGCTTCTTTTGTTTCATAAACGAACTACAAAAGAAGTCACGTGACTTTACCCTTCAACGTTACTCACGGTAGCATGGTTTATTTATTAGCCTGGTTAGCATTGACACTTAACACTTACAGCTAGCTCTTCATGTGAGTAGAAGCACAACACCAGTTATCCTGACATAAAGGTTATCACCACGCGGTTTACATCAGGTTCCGTTATTACAAAAATATGTTAAGCCAGTTAAGCAAATTGCGTATTGATCAGTTAGAGATTAAGCCAAAGATTGTTAAGGCGGAGCAAGATACTTCGTCGTAGTTCATGTCTATGGGCGCGAAATGGGGATCGAATCCTGTCTGCATAAAGAGGCGTGTCGATGACGTATTGACGAGCGTACATTGCAACCAGCCAACAGCAGCTGCATAAATAACCAGCGCACACCTGATATAAGGTTGATTTTTCTCCAGACTGGAATGCTCAAAAATGCTAAAAATGCACCTGAAATGTTCAGAAGGGTTTGAGGATCATGAAAACGTGCCCGAAATTCACATTCCTAACTCTATAGAATCAAGACCTTAGCATATGTGGTGAAATTCTGAGCTATGCCCATTGACTTCAATGGAGCAGTTGCTGCCTCTGCTCTGCATAAAGGGGGATTTTGACCCCCCCTCGTGCGATCCGGGTTCCCGGAAGTGGCTCCTGATGAAACATCTTGCTCCGCCTTAACAATCTTTGATTAAGCGGCCAAACATGTGACGTCACATGAGTTCCTTATCACCGTGTTACGACAAAAACTCAAAACAATTCAACTGATCCTAAAAATAAGGTATGACCACTTGAAGCAATAGAGGTGACCCCAGTGCCTAACATATGGAAGGCATTAAATTAAGATCCCAATGTGCACCGAGATATATTTTTTTATAAAAAAATCCCATCCACTCCGCTAAACTCTAGGAACGCAACCACTAGATGGCGATGAGATTACTTTCCCTCCCTATCGAAGTTAAGGGGACACGTGTCCCCTCGGATTTTTCGTTCCTGATAATTTTTTTGATCATAAGTTTGTTCCTATTATGCTCCATAATAAGCCAGAGCCTATAACGACTCAAATGTATTCTTCTAGATGTGTAATAAACCGTAGCAAAATAGCTGAAGACCAGTCAACAGCCCTTTTCCTAAAATTGGTGTCTGTGTATGTTCCCGTAACGACTCACACGTGCATTGAGCTCGCAATGTTTTGCTTGTGTTGAACTGTTACAGTTAAAGGGGAACTTGGCAACTATTTCAACGTAATAAACCCGTTTAGAAATCATTTGGATGGTTAAATGACCTGTTCCGGTGAAAATGGTGACTTTTCCCGCTGCCCCTAGCGTCCCCAGGCGGAAAACCAACCTTGCAACATTGAGACTACCGTCCCGGAAAGAGAAGTGAGAAACAAGAAACTTGTTTTAAATCGTGTTTCTTACCTTGTAACATCCACATTGTCTACCGAACTTATGCTAACCGTTTTGCTAGCTTGTAAACAAATCCATGTGCTTTATCATTACCTTTTTAGACAGTTTGAAATAGCATAATGCACAATTTCTACAGCAGAGGGGGAAATCCTGCCAAGTTTCCCTTTAACTTTAGGCTACAGTTTGAACAGTTGAACTGTTACAGTTACAGTTTAAACAGATACAGTCAATGGTGTTGAAGTGGTAAGTAGTCTAGCTAAGCAATAAAAAGAGAACTATGTTAGAACTATGGATTTGATGTTGGCAGCGAATTCAGAGCATTACGTTAACGTTAGCCTACATGGTGTCAGTATAACGTAGCCTAGGCTACTCAAATATTACAAATATTTGGCAAAGTCTCCTGGTTCAATTGTTTCCAGTTTCATAAACGAGGGTGTTAGATTTGCAGTGACTACAAAATCCAACCTAATAACATTAGGCCTACCAAGGCATTGCGTTGGATGTCTACTTGTTCTCTTCACGTATCTGGCTGCTAATCCGTGTAATGAAAAGGGATAGGCTACGCGTTCAAAAGGAGGCTTAAAGTTGTTTTATATAGGATCGCTATGACCGTGATGTAGAGGGGAAAAAAGTATAATAGTCTCTCTCGTGCTCATAACTTAGGTTATTATCAGGTTACTTGCTCATGATTTGCAGATAGCAACTTACAAATGAGGTAGCCTATTGCTTGCCATAATGGTCATGAAAAATATATTACTAGTAAAATATTCAAATATTTAGGGTTAACCTTACTCAGCACTGAAACCTGTCAAACTTCTTTCAAAGTCCTTCATCACATTAATTAAGATTAAAATAATTTAATTTCTGAGCACCACAAAGTCAGACCTCAGCAACTTTTTAAATGTAAGATTGTTCTTAGGTCACATATCAATCAAATCATAACAACTGCAATGATACTGTTTTTAAAATCATGTGTAGTAGGCCTAAGTGTAAATGTGTGTGTCTAAACATGCTTTAATGAGCTGAATTTGAGCTTACAGTTCTTTCACCAACCTATCCCTTATCAGAAAGTCCTATTGGATTTTTTTTTTTTTTCCCCATTACAATCCTATTGGATAGTGGAAATCCTAAAGGACTTATTGTCATACCAACAGGGATCTGTCGTGGAAAATTAACCACTTTCTCGAACCTCCAATCTCAATAAGCACTCTGATGTCAAAGGACCCGAAGGAGAACACCAAGACGAGAGATGCAGAAGCCTGTTGATTCTTTATTTGCCGTCTTGCAGTGAAGATACAATTCTAACAGCGTCAGGACTGGACTGTCAGGCAAGAGAGCGATGGGTAACAGCTGCTTCCCCGATGAGATCTGATCTGAATGTGCCTGCGCTCTACCTTTTATGCTTCTAAGGGCCTGGGAGATGTCTCTTTCTCCTAAGAACCCAGGCCCCTTTTTAGCCAATCAGAACGTTTCTCGAACTTGGGATATTGGTGGAAACTCCTCCTCATTTAGACATTAAAAATATGTATTGGCCAGGTTCTATGTGTAATTACTAGTTGCTAGGTAGGGCCTGTATTCATTTTGGCTCTGTGAAGCACTGTCACCTAATTATACTTCCTCTTTTTACCTGCCTTGACATTTCAATCTTATGACTTCCAGACAGTCCAGTCTTATGACTTAGTCTCATAATTTTTCAGCAAATGTTGCAAACAGTATTACATCAATTTTCTGGTAAATCAAATCAGCATACACAGACATGTATATGATCAAATAAAATCACCACACATTGCACAGACAGCATTACATCAATTTTCTGGTGAATCAATCAGCATACACACACATGTATATGATCAAATAAAATCACCACACATTGCACAAACAGTATTACATAAATTTTCTGGTAAATCAATCAGTATACACACACATGTATTTATGATCAAATAAAATCAGCAGAATGCACTTAGCCAGGTTATATTGTGTAATTACTTGTTGCTAGGTAGGGCCTGTATTCGTTTTGGATCTGTGTGTCACTTTCACCTAATTCTACTTCCTCTTTTTACCTGCCTTGACATTTCAATCTTATGACTTAGTTTCATGATTTCCAGACAGTCCTGCCTTTTCAAACTTGAGATATTGGTGGAAACTCCTCCTCATTTAGACATTAAAAATATGTATTGGCCAGGTTCTATGTGTAATTACTAGTTGCTAGGTAGGGCCTGTATTCATTTTGGCTCTGTGAAGCACTGTCACCTAATTTTACTTCCTTTTTTTACCTGCCTTGACATTTCAATCTTACAACTTCCAGACAGTCCAGTCATGACTTAGTCTCATAATTTTTCAGCAAATGTTGCATGACATTGTACAAACAGTAATAAATCAATTTTCTGGTAAATCAAATCAGCATACACACACATGTATATGATCAAATAAAATCACCACACATTGCACAGACAGTATTACATCAATTTTCTGGTAAATCAAATCAGCATACACACACATGTGTATTGTAATTGTTAAAGTCCCATAGGATTCTAAAGGACTGGAGGGTGGTTCTATGGGATTTGGACTTTCCATTTTCCTCATGACTTTCCAATAGGATTTTTTTGGAGAGGCTCAGTGGGTTAGCTATCCTGTCCATTGAAAATACGAGAGCCAGAGCATTAAATATTGGGAACATCGTTGACGATTTTGCACAACGAAAGGCTCGTAAGATGGCCTTCTTCTTAATGGCCTAATTCACGCATATTGGGGATTGTATGCATATGAATGATTTTATTTGGTTTCTGCACGGTTAAATAAGTTAGGCTACGTTAAGTTTTGCTTTTGCACAGTGTGAGTTTATAAGCAAGCAATCTACACTTGCAGTTTCAGCAGAGGGTTGAACTTAAGAGGCGCAATGAGCGCATTGAGTGTTCCCATAATTCCATGCGAGTTCATGTTAATGCAGTAATATTAGATTACCCTGGCCTGCAGGCTGTCAATAAAATTATTTTGAATGTTTTCACATGTAATGGATCCTATGTAGTCGTGTGTTTATTATTTGAAATTGTAATCTGTAACTACTAAACTACTTCGGTGCCTCAGGCCCTTTGCGTAAACAATTGAAGTCACCCTTAAGGTGTATTGCATGTATCAGAGCTAATTCATCCTGGGCCAATGTATGTAGAAATAGGGCCCGCATAGCGTTCTCGCACCTGGGCCCACCATTGGTTTGTAGCGCCACTGACTGGGGACATCAGATGGTGGTGGTAAACATCTAACTATGTAGAAACCAAATCTAAAGCTATGGAGTATCATTAAGGGGGAAACTATTTTGACACCAAGGACATGCTCAACATGGTTCTGAACAGCTTCTTCTCCACAAATGATGATTTGCTCATGTGTTCTCACCTGAGCTGGAACATTGTCATAGACGCGTGCTTTGGCTACAACTAACCCCTCAGTAAGCATCCACAGCCTTAGGACCCATTGAATTGATGGATGCATTGGAGCATACAATTTGCCACTGCATCACATGTACAGGCAATAGGTAAAACCCTTGAAATTTGTCCCAAACCAGTGTGTGGGTGCTTCCAGGTTATACCATTTGTATTTGTTGTTTTTATGTCCTGCACAAATTGGTGGAGAAATGTCGACATATTTGGCTTCCCTCGCCCAAACCAAACACCAGCAAGCAGTACATTTTTATACCGGACTTTAGCAGGCAGTTCATTAATCACACAATGAATCGGCCATAGGGAGTTAAATGAAGAATTAAGCGCTAGCCTGAACTCAGAGCGCTCATCTGCGCGAGGAACACCCACGGAATGTCTGGCTCTGCAGACAGCGTTCGAAGTAGGTCAGCGTTCGATGTAGGTCAGCAGCTGCCTACGTCAAAAACAGTCCGTTAAGTCGTCGACGTCAAGTAGAGGCTACGTCGTCGGAGAAGACAAGAGGACCAAATGACAGTAAGTAACTGTACAATCACTTTTTTTTAAGCCCCAGCTGTCTGCCTTGTAACAGTTCAGTTTACAAAGTAGCCCAAAAACTATGTTTAGGATAGACCAGATCAGAGATATGACGTTGTATCTGGGATAAACGATGTTGGTTAAAGGTTTAGCTAAAAGCTAGCCCTACTGGTTTTACAAGTCGCCACAATATTCCGTACAGTCTGCCGCCTCTGGTTTGGTTTGGCACGGTATTGCACTTACGATCGGATGATTTAGCAATACGATGTCCAATAGACTTCCTGTATACCTCATTTGAAAGAGGAGGTTCTTGTCTACAAAATAAGCCCTGATTGGGTTATCTCCAAACATTGTGACCAATCCTATGGGTGATTTATGGGTGATCTTCTCTGATTTCGCCAAATTTTGTCCCTTAACAGTGTTCCGTACATCGCTTTTGGGTACGATTTAAACACACATTTTACACTATATAACGTATATTTAAATTGTTTGATGTTGGTAGATTATGTAGTTAATGGATATATCTGTTGATCAATACGTGGTAAGGATTATTTTAGGATTTATCTTAGATGTAGCTTAGCCTTACCAGCAAGTCATTTGGTACTTCCATGTTCTTCTCTGTAGCCTTCTCCTTGAATAAGTCAATGGAAACTCCACAAGTCATTGCAAGTGCGGCGGTGACCACTTTTATTATTAAAAATACTAAGTGCATCAAGGCACTGCAAAGAAGGGAACATAGAAAGGTGGCACATTTAAGAACACTTGTGAAATATGGGTGCGCAACACATCTTCTACCCAAGTTAAATGTCGGGCACTTTCTCGCTTCCATTCATAACCGTAGCACTGCAGCTGTAATGTATCATATCGTAGCCTAGTCCAAACAGTCTTGGTTCACATTTTGTCCCATCTTTTCCCAGAACATGATGTTTATGTTGATTGAATGGGTTGAAGATCCCCCAACTTGGGATGTATTGCCTGTAAAGAAGGTCATTTACGGCGAAATCGAGGTAGGTATGTGATGTGGAGTATTTGGAGGAGTCAAGTCCAGCCAGAATTATAGAGTTATCGTAACTCCCCCTATTTCCACCGGTCCCGTATTTCCACCGTCTTGCGTGTATGTGTCACTTAATATCCATTTCTATACAAACCAAGACAGCGGACTCCTATAGAAACGCAACCACGCACAACATAGGTGTATCTAAATTAGCTATGTACCAAAAATGACATTTTACCGTGACTCGAGGAGCTGTAAACAGTGTTGTAAGGCTGCGTGTACACAACCGCTTGGAGCTCCAGTGGAATTTTAATTTCACGACGAGAATTCTCGGTCTAACCGTCCATGTGCCGTTGAAACGGTGTAAATAGGCGACCCATCAGGCCAGCACTATAACTCCGAGCGTGGTAAACAAAATCGGATATTTCAGGCAGTAAATGCTCCCGTTAAGAACCAAACCAGATTTTGTTCAAATCTACACAACTATGGCTACTGAAAAATGTAAGGTTCATTTAGTAAATGTTATTTTGAAGTGTTAAAAAACATTGTTGTTTTAGAATTTCTGAACAAAAGTGGTGATAATTGGGGGTGTTACGATAGGTTGGTATTTAAGTCTATACACAGTATCCTACGAATCAATATAGAAAATACTAAAGTTTTATGTTTTGTTCACAGATGCCACTCTTAATGAACAATGTCGGGCTAGGAAACCTCTAGGAACTGTAATGAGTTTGTTTGGTGTTGTTTTTGGTGTTGTCTTTATCAGAGAGCAGAAACACCTTGCTAAAAGCACTGGGAAAACTGGAGAGAGACCGGGCAGGAGGCCCAACAACAGCATCCAGGCCAAGCGGCCAGGGTCAGAGGGAGAAGCGCCCCCCTGCACCATACTCACCTGGTGGCATCACCAGTGACAATGATGAGGTGAGTATACGTGAAATTCAACAGTATGGAAACAGATGCTGCTGAAGGAGTGATATGGGCATATTGATGGAAGGTGTTACTGATTCCATGCCAGGGTAGGCTTATAAAAGGATGGTGGTTGAATCATCTCAGCCAAGATGTGATAGTTATACACTTGTTTCACAGGAGAACCCATAGAACCCAATTCATTTGGTGACGGATTCAGAGTAGAATGTCTATTTGTCACACATAATCATATTTTCTCATGTCTTACAGTGTGTCCCCATGAAACGCAAGAAGAAGGAAAGGGAGTCCTTTTCTAATGGAATACCATGTAAGTGTACAGACATTTTGTTTGTGGTTTTTCAGAGCTGTAGCCTATGTGGACTATTTTTTGTGTCATATGGTTACAGTGTTTTCTAACGTATGTGGTTCTGTCCTACTCTCCACCCCACAGGCCGTTCTGGGAAAGTCCTCTGGCGATTCAGTAAGTGAACTCGCAATGGTTTTCAGAGCTGTATGTGGACTATTATTATGACCGCCGCGCAGCGAAGCGGCGGTCATATAGGTTTAGTCAGATTGTTTTTTTGTTTTTTTTCTTTTTTTTTTTTTTTTTTTTTTTCGCATGCCCAAATTTCCGTCAATGATTCCCAGGACACTGAAAGACCGGGGTACACGAAACTTGGTGGGCATGTAACCCCACATGGATAGCATGGAACCATCGTTTTTCGTTTTGATCTGTAGCCCCCCCGCTGGACTGGACCCCGAAAGGAGGGTAGGGCAGACACAGTTTTCTGTGAATATCTCAAAACCGTAGGGTTTAGGAGGACCATTTTTTTTGTATGTTGATCTCAAGGGGCCATGTCAACCCATTCCATAACCACTCATTTCATGTATAGCGCCACCTAGTTAAACACAAAAAAGTAAAAATGAGGTGTTGTAATTGAAGGTATCTGTGACCTAACATAGTCAAAACTGCACGAAATTGGAAGTGTAGGATCATTATGACACCCTCTGTATGCACGCCAAGTTTTGTGGAATTCCGTTCATGGGGGGCCACACAATAAATTAATTTATGTTACTATACACCAACTGGCCTGTAGGTGGCCGGAGACAGTTTTCTGTGAATATCTCGAGAACCGTAGGGCCTAGGAGGTCCACTTTTTTATGTATGTTGGTCTTAAGGGGGCATGTCAACCCATCCCATTACCACTTATTTCATGTATAGCGCCACCTAGTTAAAAATTAAAAAGCAAAAAATTAGGTGTTTTCATCACAATATCTCTGGCTGACAAGGTCAAAACTGCACGAAATTAAAAGTGTAGGATCATTATGACACCCTCGAATGCATGCCAAGTTTTGTGTACTTTCGTTCATGGGGGCCTTACAATAAAATAATTTATGTGTACATTTAGTGACGTACACCAACAAGGATTCGGGACACTGAAAGACCGGGGTACACAAAACTTGGTGGGCATGTACCCCCACATGGATAGCATGGAACCGTCATTCTTCGTTTTGATCTGTAGCCCCTGCTGGACTGGACCCCGAAAAGGAGGGTAGAGCAGACACAGTTCTATGTGAATATCTTGAGAACTGTAGGGCCTAGGATGACCAATTTTTCCGTATATGTTTGCCTCAGGGGTCATGTTAACCCATTCCATGTGCACACATGTGCATAAACAGATACACACGCACGCACACACATACATTTACAGTAATCATCGTTATGACACATACTCACACAGTAGACATATGACATATGCGCATGCATGCACATGCACAAACACACATACGCAGGCAAACACACAAGCACGCATATTATACATACACACACACACACACACACACACATAAACATAAATTTGTACACGCACACATGCACACAATTCAAGAATTTTTCCCATCATCTACTCCCTGAATTTTTGGTCATTGATACCCGGGACACCGAACCACCGGGGTACATGAAATTTGGTGGGTATGTAGCCCCACTAGACTTTTACAGAAAAAAATTCATTTCGTCCCCGGGGACCACCCCCGTAAAAAATGAAAATGCAAAATTATTCTGCTTTAATCGCCCCTATCTTCAGTTAAGATGTTCAGAACTGCACCAAATTTTATGTGTATGATTGACCTGGCATTCTCTGGGGTATGCCAAGTTTCGTAGAATTTCATCCATGGGGGTCTAAAAATTAGGTTATGTGTACATTTAGTGACTGTACACTCATTGGCCTGTAAATGGCGGTGCACACATATACACATGCACACACACAGGCACCCACATACTATCGGTATTAGAACGGCCGATACATAATTACAAATTCAGTAGGATAAAAAAGAAAGCCAAAATAAATATTCATCATCATCATCATCATGGCTGCATTTTCAGTATTGGCGAGAAGTAGTCGTTTGTCCACTAGATGGCGATCGTTGCAGTGAGGCGTAATTTTGTTGGAAGTTAAAAGTGGGTTGGAAAAACAATGGACGCTTCCTACAAGGACTGTAATTTACCGCATTTAACATCTAATAAGGATAGGACGATGTTCACATGAAGTGTAATTCCCATTTCTTCTTGAAGCCGAAATAAATCTGAGGATGTTTATCGGACATGCTTGGTTTTACTGCAGGTACGTTAATCTTGTAATATCAATAAGGACCTAGGTAATGTTACCGTTAAGCGTTGGTTGAGTGATGGAGGCATTTGATTGATTGCATTTGTAGAAAACTATAAATGCGGTTATACCAAGCAAATGTATAGCAGCACTGTTTGTATCTTTTCGACTGTCATTTATTGCGTGCTACAAAATCATTCTGTGCAATGGAAGATTTACCAACGTTACACCCGGTCTGATACAGTTTTGCCTATACATGCGTGAGACTGAGACGCCTGTTTATTTTGTTTTAAGTGCGTGCAGGGTGTGAGAGGGGAATCGATGTGCTTTGATTCCAGCTTGGTAGTTGTAGTCTGTGAAATTAAAAAGCACGTGTGTGTGAAGTATCCAAACAATGACACCTTCATTTCATTATGGCTGCTTTAGCAAAACACCTTAAGCTACTGTGGAGTGGGTCCCATTTAGAAGTGGCTACTCATTGACTCATGCTGCGTGAATGTTATTACAACTTTTCGCCCGCGATATGACAGTTTAAGTCCGCTTGATACTGTAAGGCGTAAGCCATTGGTTTCAAAGGAGATTTTATTTGTGTCGCCAGCATAGCCTATTGACAATTTATGTTGTAAATAGGCCTACCTTATAATCCTACCTGTAGCTTAGGGAAGCTAACAGCTTTCTATTAGGATCTAGTTTGTTAGTTACCGTTTTGTCATAACTCCCTGATGCATTTTTGCATTTAGAATAGCCAGAGCGTGTATATCTCAATTGGAAAATTAAACAATATCTGGTGCCTGGACTAGGCTGGGTGAACCCAGCCTGATCTGCCCGCTATTTATTTTTTGATTTCATAAAAGATTGAGCTTGGTCTGATGAAAGCCAGACTAGCCATGGACCTCAGTTAAACAATGCAAGGGAACATGAATCAGCCTATATTTGCACGAACAATAACGGACAAAAGCTCTTCAACTTTGGCCCGTTAAAATGTGTATGAACAGTCTAGCTTACGCATTTCATCAAGGCCCATTTGGACATGTCAGTTATTTGCACCACTGGTTAGATGTAAAACAGCATTTCGTTTCAGACTAGGCTACTGTTACTTAATTTGTGCATTAACAATAACGTTTCAGACTACTGTTACTTAATTTGTGCATTGACAATAAAGTATTACATGAACTAAAGATGACTAAAATCTTATGTAGAAGAAGAAACATTCACAAAAAATCCAGCCATCCAAAAATGACCTTTGTTTTTGATAGCTGTTGAAAACGACATGGAACTGACAGAGATGTTTTTGTTTATAAATACATAAATAAATAAATAAATAAATAAATAACATTATGCTGATACCTTTTGCTTTTCCCAAATACAATGTAGCCTACAGGTGTAAGTGACCTTTCATCAATCCAGTTGCAATGGATGAACTGTGATGAACTGCCTTACTTGTGATTGTTTAGAGATTTTAAAGGTTTTATAACAATGCTACATCTTCTTTGGCTATTCTACAATCTATTCACCTTTTCAGCACCAGTAGGCTACTTTCTGTGCAGCCGCTTACACACTCAGGCATGCCAAACAAGCATACACAAAAGTTTCAAGAGTGGGGGATGGAGTAAAATATGGAGACAAATTGAAGTGTGATTTATTTTCGCGGAACGGATGTACAGGACTGAGCGGCGGTCATATTTTGTACCGCTATGCGGTACATCTAGTTTGTGTCATATTGTTACAGTGTTTTCTAACGTATGTGGTTCTGTCCTCCTCTCCACCCCACAGGCCGGTCTGGGAAAGTCCTCTGGCGATTCAGTAAGTGAACTCGCAATGGTTTTCAGCGCAAATCGTGCAGCCAGCTTGATGAGATCTACAATATATTAATTGATATGAACCACCAGAATTAGCAGGCTGGAGAAACATATAATTACAAGTAAGACTCTCATACTCAAGTTGTTGTTTTTAAGAGCTCTTAATACTTTATATTGTTGGTTGGTTTAATTTCCAAGTGTATTGTGATGGAATTTGAATATCTAATTTAAAAATAAGTGGGTATTATTTTTTTCATGTTATTGTACAGACCACAAAACGCCTATGCCAGCAGGAGCGTCAGTACCACCAACAGTGCAACACACACTGGCTGCACCAACAACACCAGTGCGCCAACCAGCACCACCAGCACAAGTGCGCCAACCAGCACCACCAGCACCAACTCCCCCATCAGCAAGTGCAACTACCATCTGCAGCACCAACAACACAGATGTATGTATTGTGCTTGTGTGATGCACTTAATATGATACGATAATGTGGCCATGTTGGTGGCACGTAGCCTAGAAATCTAGACGCACCCTAGCGGAGACAAATCAATTTGCTCAGTCTGTACGTCTAGTATCAAACCATAGGGATTTGGACGTGGACGTCATCCAACCACAGCGCTCTATTTTGTTAGAGAGTCTTAAGGCAGGCTTAACAGAAAGACGACATTCCTGCGATGGTAGCAACAAGGAAGGTGGCTATGGCGAACGAAGAGCGGTTGTTTGAATCGGCGTTGGCATCAACTTTGAAGGAGTTGGACTTGTGCTTTTCTTTGAAAGTTGAGCAACACAATGCACTTAAGTCAAAGTCAAAGTCTGCTTTATTGTCAATTTCTTCACATGTCAAGACATACAAAGAGATCGAAATTGCGTTTCCTACTATCCCACGGTGGAGACAAGACATATTTTACCAATTAGGTCCACAGACAAACATAACATTCAAGTAAACAATATAAAAAGTAAAAATAAGAAGGCACATACAATGAAGAAATAAGAGCAGCAAAATTTGGTAGAAATTGTGCAATTGTGCATACAGTAGACAGTCAATATAATAGTGCAAAAGTCAGGCCAATAAATGGCTGTGGTAGTTTTGTTTGACCTAAGTATGCAAGTGGCATAGTGGTGCAAGTTATGTAAGAGCAGCAGAAAAATTACATATCCACATATGCAGCTTGAACATATTCCAGTATAAGCACATCTATGTTGAATAAATATATTTCCATCTATGTTAAATATATTTCCATGTATTTATCAATATATTTCAAAATAAAGTATTAAATATATTGTAGCCATCTATTCTAATATAAGCTGGATGTAGCTGCATATGTGAATATATTTTTCCCCTGATTTTTCTGTAGGGCAGTAGGAATCACTATCACCTGCTCATTAACATTAGAATTGATTATAATTAGGGCTGTCAAAATAACACGTTAATTGCAATTAATTAATTACAGAAATATTAGTATGCTAAAAAATGTAACGCTGATTAATCACATTTTATAGTGACATTTGACCCAGTGCAGTCTAGCTTTCATGACTGAAGGAGGCAGACGAGAAAGCACTGCTTTGAATAAACATTTAGCTTAGGCCTAAAAAGAAAACTCAGACCAATATACTGTCGACAGGAGGTCCACAGGTTCATATAGGACCTTCCACTTCAATAACCCAGCTTCAATATGGTTCAGTCAAGTGGTTTAATGCTAAAAAGGCCACGAAGGACCTTCTTCTGGCCGTGTTTGCGAGGAGCATACTTGCCAGCCTACACTGGCAAACAGTCCAATGCTTTCCGGACTAAAGCAGCTAAACCCCAGCTTAACCCGGTCAAAGTAAGCGACATTATAAGTGAGTAAAACTTTATTTCTCCCTCACAATGTAATGGTTGATATATTGACTTAAAACTGTTCACATTATATACAGTACCCTCCACTGTAATTGGCACCCCTGTTGTTAGTTTCTGCATTATCGTGAATGAATATAAGATTTGAAAAGCTGAAAAAAAGCCTATGTCCAATTAAAGCATATCATAACAACAGCTAACTTGCAATATAAAGCACATGCTAACGTATTCCTACACTTTCCCGCTGTTTTTGTTTCCACAGATTACATCACTAAACGATTTGGGGTCGACCAGTTGGAGGTAAAGAAGGCCATCTCCGAGAAATGTGCGGATCAGGAAAAGATGGAGAAGAGGCGGACACATTGACTGACACACACGCACAATGATTATTTGTAACAGTAATAATTTTTGTTATTGTTGTTATTTGTTTGTTTGTTTTTTTGTTTATTTATTTATATTTAATAACAAATATAATTACGTCATGTCTGTTATTGGGAACTGGTTTATTTAAATTCAATATTGTTTATATAACCATATAGGATTTAATTTAGTAACATCCTATAAGATTTAAAATCCTGTAAGTGTTTTTAAAAGACAAAAACCTGTAGGAATAATATGCTTTAGGATTCCAATAGAGGAAATCCTGTAGGATTTCTATCAGATTTTGGAACCGAAATCCTATAGGAAGTCAATAATCCTACTGGATTATTTTTTTTGTAAATCCTATAGGATTCTGGTTCCAAAATCTGATAGAAATCCTACAGGATTTTTTGGAATCCTAAAGGACTTTCTGATAAGGGTGTGTTATACATTAAAGGAACACTCCACCCATTTGCATTAGGCTTTGCATTGTTAGAAACACAGTCATACTTTTGAATGGTCATGCAACACTCTCTCATTTCCCCTGAGACAGGGAGAAATCCATTATTCACCTCTTTACACTTCCTCCCACAATGATGCAAAAATCGTAATTTTGCGTCATTGTCGGAGGAAGTGTAAGAGGGGTGGATTTCTGTTGAGACCACAAGCGCTAGTTCCCACCCTTTCAACCCCGCCCATAGGGGGTTGGACCTAATGCGCTAACAGACCTATCACAGATCAGTGCCAGTGCTTTTTGAATTCACTGGCAGAGAGCTGCAGAGACCTACAGAAAACATGGCGAAGGTACACCCGAATCACATGAGCCGGATGCAATATGGAGGACTTGATTTTGAAGAAGATATGGTAGAAAAGGATGTTCGTGGCTATCTTTATGAGCCACAATATAGCGATGAGCAGCTGAGGGCTATGGAGGAACAGGAGGCGGCTGAAGCTGCTGCCACAACAGCTGAGACAGACGACCAGACCTGCCTGCCAGCGGACGAGGAGCCCATAATGGCTCGAGCTGGGCTTAAGTGGTGGTGCCGTGCTCTAACTGTCAGCCAATGGACACCGAACAAGAGTCTGTCTGCAGCCGAGAATTCCAGCGATGCCAATTTCTTCTGGACGAAATCACGGAATCGGAGGATGACACGGACATGTCTGTTGTTGATCACCCGAGTTTCGCACCCCATATGGATAGTGGCGTCCTGGAGACCTACTTTAGAATACCTAAGGTCAACTGGAAACGGCAGCCAAAGCCTACAGGGCCAAATGGACGTCTTTCTGTAAAGTAAGTTTATTTTCTTTGTTACTATGTCAAGGAGTAATCTTGCTAACACGCTAACGTGGCATGTTCATTGCACAAATAGCTTGCAGTTATGCTAGCTACTGTGGCACGCTAGGCTATAAGACCATCGCTCACTTTGTGCTCAATGTTTTGTCCAGACAATTTCTTCTAACAGCCTACCGGCACTTTCTTGAGTGGGTCCTACAAGGAGAGAGATTGGGCAGAGGTTGTCATGTCGTGTTACCTGCTTGTGTCGTGCTGGCTATCCACCAGAAATACACAGCTCCAGACGGCCAGTACTGCGGGCACCAAGAAGCGGAGGACTCTCGAGGAGCTATAGTTTCATTGTTTGTATATAGTCATACAACAGTTGTATTGTTTGTATATTATAGTTATTTAATTAAATGCTTAAAATGTACGTTGTTGTAGTTCTTTCTTAGTAGTGTTTCACAAAGAAAGAATTGTGTCATGAACATCAAAACACACAAATAAAATTATCCACACTATAAAAAGAGGTATTGACCCTGTGATTGAGTATGTATAGTAAGGTGCTCAATGGCAGTGCAAACAGGTAAGGTAGTGCAAGGATAAGGTCAAAAGACCATATAATACAAAGACATAAGACATGGTAATATTACAAAATATTTGTGAAGAATGGGTTAATGTAGAGCTGACGTCTCAGAAGCGGCTCTTGAATGATGATGTTGCAGCTTTCTATGACGGCTTTGGGACAGGGGCAATGTTAGGTGGCAAAGGAAGTTGTGGTTGGGTGAGTGAAGCGGTTGAGTCCTTGAATGTTATGTTTGGGTTTCTGTTTTCTATGACCTTCTCAATTAGTGTCTGGATGAACTTGGTGGTGTGTGGCTTATAGATTTTCTTGACTATCCATTGCTTTGACTTTTTGCAGAAGACCTGCTTGACGCGTGGTTCTCCTATAAATGACAAGGATTATAATGATTACACAGATGCCTGAATAAAGATTTGACTAGTAGATGTCTCTCCACAGGAACAGAATGAACTTTTCAGCAAAGTATGCATTTTGAGTTAGCTGTGAACATGCTACTTATGGTTATTTTAGTATTTAGAGTACATGAAAACACACCTGTTGCCGTGGTGGCTTGTTCTCGTGCCACAATGTTCTCATTATGTTCCATGATGGCGAGGTAGGCCCTCCCTCGTAGGAGAAGGCCTGGCATTTAGGGAGGTACTTCAGGAGAGCTCTGTGAAAGATCTCCAGTGGCCCTGTGTGAAAAGGAGAATATTTAGTACTAATTAAACATGTTCAATAGGATATGTTCAAAACATGTGGGTATAAAGGGTGTCAATTCTTACCAGTATGTTTGAAGAGGGCCATCTTCTGAAGATCTTTCAAAAGCCTTTTATCAAAGACGAGTGACATCAGGTCCTGATATGCCACCGAGTCCTTCTTCAGCCACATCCTCTTCTTCTGCTCCTCAGCTGTTAGAGGAGCATGGTCACAGTGATGCCGCTTTCCATCCGTGTCAGTCCATCGATGTTCATTGACCACATGGTGTGGAATGCACTTCCACCTGTTTTGTAGTGTCCGTTTCACCAACTTCAAGGGTGCTGGCACTGGTATCAAGGCCAGGTGTACTTGGGCATGGTGACTATAAAACAAACAAGAGGATTCTTTTCAAACTATATTCCACTAATTTAAATCAGACAGTAGTCTTAGATATACTAAAGATAGGTGTAGTGGTGAAATAAGAGGTGGGTAGGCTAAACTGCAGTAAGGAAAAGTGCTACTGGATGTTTTTTTTTTTTAATACATAAGACATTCAGAATATATGATAATGGTGAAGATTACTGTTTACAAGTGGTATGGCTACTAGTAGTAGATAGTTCCCTGAGTGCATACACACTATTAGGAAGTGCATTGAATGTATTGAGTGGTGGATAAACTATTTCTGACATTCAGTGGTGGATAAACTGCGTTTACTTGCGATTAGCCTCCACCGCAGCCATGATTAGAGATAATATTATTTAGGCTACTTACAAACTGTTCTTTTAAGTTCAATAACGTTAAAAACATTTGAATAACGTCAGACTAACACAGTAAAACATGGTGGATTTACATCGCTAATAGCAAACTTATGCAGCTAACACACAATGGACACGATATTCATAACTGTCTAACGTTACATTGCTAACTTTGCTTCCTCGTTGCTGACGAGTGGAGTTAGCGAGGCAAAACATACAAGATATTTACTGTATAAACAGCCAAATCATATGAGATGTGCTGCTTTACAGCAGACGACTATATCAGTGTGTTCTCAGTTGAGAAGTAGAGTCGAGTCAGAAAAACCTTACCTCCAGGCAAGTGCGTTTAGCGCAGCTAGCACTGCTAGTTCCAGAAGTTCCTGGCTGTTCGTCGACATCATCTGGCAAGGTAAATATCGACGGAATTGCGGTTTTCACAAGCGCAGGTCTCTTCACTCCTAAGGGGTTCTTCTGCCTTGAAATGTAGACTGCACACCGTCAGATGTTTTAGTGCTTCAATGGCTGTGTCCTCTCCGAACTTCGGGTTATTTATTGATAGCCTGTAGCCACTTTTTGCAACTCCAACTCTTTGGGTAATCTATGAAAATTTACTCCCGTGTATTTTCCTTGTGCTGGCTGAACATCCCGGTAACATGCAAGTGCACACCATTTCGAAACACAAACGAGGAGTAATTCACTAATGAGTTTGCAAACTAAGTCTTCACTAGAAATTGTTTGAAATGATTTCCAGGTAGCGTAGAGTGGAGCACAGCGCTCGAGCCTTGGTTGACAGATTATGGGCGGAGTTGAACAATTGAGTTCGACAGTGGGAGTGGCCTGCGGAGCTGAGCATTGCAATGCACTATGGGGATTGTTGTCTGCAGTCCACAAGCACTAAAAAGTCATTTTCTGCCTTTTCTCGGTCAAGAAGGCACCAAATTAGAAATTTATGCTACTATTCTACTACATATATGACCCACTTTCAATACATATTCATGTCTCCACTGGTGGAATGTCCCTTTAACTTATAAAATAGATACTTTAGCTTAGTCCTCAGATAGAGGATGGTTGCTGCTTGCTCTGTTAAGGTATTTCTGTTCCTCCCAAACTGCATTGAAATGGTATGTTTAGCAGCCAGAATTTCAAAATCTCCTGGGGGAGAAATCACCGGCCCACCTCAGCTCATTATTTATGAATAGCATCATTAGGCCTACAATAATAACCAATAACCTAACCTGTGACTTTTTAACTTAATCAACCAATGCATTGTCACTCTATGACACATTTCCAATTCTGCCCCCACTTGTGTGTGTGGCAATGACATGGTCTAGCCAGCTACATTAAAGATGAATAGGCCTAAGTTTCCCAAGAGAAAGAGTAGCTTACATCTCTGTTATTTCCTTCTATGTTTTGTTTTAGAGCAATCACGTAGGCTAGCATTCCAAGTTACAGAATAGAAACTAATGCGTTAGCTTATGGCTAATGTATATGAGAAATCCCATAGAGATGCTAACGGTTAGCATAATCGGTAAACAAAACAAGCAAACTTCAGTCCATTTACAAAAGAGTTACATGAGAATAGTTATTTGTTTACAACTGACTATTAAAATACTCAAAGGCTAATGTTTTCTCTCCATATAATACCGTGTAGGAAAAAACGTGACTCTCATCAATGCTACTTGAACAGAAGTAGCGCATAAAATCCCAAGTAGGCTACTCTTGCTGCACAAAATAAACATTAGGCTGCATGGGACAACGTTGTGACCCACTAGTGATCACGTGACACTTGCTCTGCTGCACTTCTCCCGCATAGCCTACCTCCTGGGAATGTATGAGTCTTCCATGTGTGATTTCGAGTGTTTTTTCCCCATAAGTAATTTAAATACTCGATAATGTCAATTTGCACATCGTTAAAACAACAATCACGATATTATCGCAGACGATATATATCGCCCACCCCTACTGAAAATGCTGGTGAACCAGGTGGCTGTAGCCCATGGACTGGATGTAGCTTTTGGTTAGTAGTGAAAAGACCCAGCTCCATTACTTCTGCCTACCGAGGCTTTGCGACTCCAATAATTTTGTGAGCGCCGCGGAGTGTGACGTATGGATAAGGAGGCCAGCTTAAATTCATACCAAAGATTCTATAGTTAACTTAGATGAATCATAAGACGATTCACCAATGGAACGAAATGGCACTAGTTCCGGACTCCTAAATAGGCGTGTCAAAACATAAACTTTTCTCTGAATAAGCAATAATAACATATAAATATAATTTTGTATACTATTTTACAGTCATTGTTTGTGTGTGATGCCAATGAAACACTCTTTCGGACACGGAATGAATAATTTCAGCGACAGCAGCAACACATAACGCTAACAACGTTATCTGTTGTTTTATACAGTGTCCAATAAAGACAGGATGACAGGGCAAGTTGCCGTCAGATCATTGTGCTACAGGTCTATGCTGAAGTCCGAGATGCCACACCGTTAAAGTGTAGGCAGAAGTTCCAGTTGTATTCATCCCCATTCAGTGGGGATTAGTTCAGTTACCCCCCATCCCCCAATGTTAATGGTAGTTTGTTCAATGTAATCAACATTGATAAGGTGAGAAAGTTTGTCTATGATCTAAGAATTCAGCAGTTTAGGCTTTTGCAGATGTACCACAACTGTGGTAATGACACAGAACAAATGTTCCTGTGTGGCAGGTACTGCTTTATGCAGCCACATAGTGGACCTGCTTTATCAAACGGCACACTTCAGAGCTTTGATTTGAAGTGATCCCACTCTCAGTAATTGTTTTTGTGTGATAGGGTGTGACGCCCGGACCCATCAACTCCATGGTTTTCACCAAGCCAGTACCAAAGTGAAGGGTACAGACTGGAGTTAATTAATAATAATAATAATACATTTTATTTAGAGCGCCTTTCATGTTACCCAAGGTCACTTCACAAACAAAAACAAAAAGGTTGTTAAAATTATAGTCATCTCAAAAAAATAAAAATATTAATTAATTAGAGATGATTCCCCCTCTAGGAAATAATCCTAGGTCCAGGCATGATTGATCACCACATCTGTAGATATACCTAAATCCCAATATATATATAAATCCTGAAGAAAAAAAAAAAAAAAAATATATATATATATATATATATATATATATATATATATATATATATATATATATATATATATTATTTTTTTTTTTTTTTTCTTCAGGAGTGGATTCTACAGAGGCCTGGTCTGGCCATTACCTGATCCCTGCATGTTCAGAATAACAGAGGCATACAGTAGATTCAGTATTGAGGAACAGCCACTCGTGACTACCATGAACCTGAGATCTAACCAGCCCCTTGTAGAGATTGGTATCGGGTTATTCCAAAAGGGAAGTGTCCTGTCATATCAACAGCCTGCACAGTATCTATACAAAGGGGCCTAATGATTGTTGCTCATTTTTACAAATCTATACAAAGGGGCCTAATGATTGTTGTAATGGACTGACACTCCTAAAAAATTGTACAACACTAGTTATTGAGTCAAAGACATGACAGACCCCATGGTTCAAACGTGTTATACATTTTATTTGTAAAAGAGACTAAATAATGTATTAATGATGATATTATAGGTAGTTTTTTCAATGTGAGAAAATGTATCTATGTGATTCATGTGTACAGTACCCACTATTTTACTTTTGAGCTATGTTGTACTATATTGTATGTACTGTACATCAAATTTTACATAAAAAATATATGGCAAGTAACATTATATATGTGTTTATTGAGATGGTATGTATTTATTTAAGCCAGGCCTTCACTAATGCCTTGTTCTGATAATTGCATAACAGGCATTCCATTGTGAACATTTGGCTGATATTTACTGTTTGGGTTAGGGGAATGATGCTAAGAACTTGTTTTTTTGTATCCTCCTGATTACGTGTACTCCATGTGTACTCTGAGATGTGCTATGGCTTGAGTTGCAATTACATAATGTGCAACCATCTGACTCTTCCTGGGCAAAAACAATGGGCAGTACACCTTGGAATTTACACAGTCTGTAATTATGAAACCCTTGTCCACCATCACTGTCATGTCCTCTGTGAGTAGCTCTGCTAGTCTGATCTTTTGAACAACTCTTTATCACTCACTGTCCCTGCATATACTAAGAAGACCAAAGTCACTGCACCATGTGGAACAGGCCTTTCATGGTGCAGTGACTTAACACTACACTCATTTCACTCTGCAATAACAGTGAGGATGGAGTCTGGCATTTAAATTTGGTGCAATCTATGATACCTGTGTATCAGGGAAGTTGCTGGAAGCTGCTGGGAGATTTGCCCTAACTTCAGGTCACAGACCCAAGGAGGGTGTATCATAGCATTCATATTGTAAATTTGTTTCTCAATCCACAGAACCAAATGGCTGATTTATAATAATACACAGTGTTTAGCTAACCCTGACACATGAATTTCTCCTAAAGTACCTATCTATCTATCTATGAAAGGGTCATCTCTTCATTTTTCTTAGCAGCTGCTCTGGCTCTTGTGATTTATAACCATTTTGTGGACTGATGGCTCAATGAGTCTCCAGAAGGCCATTAAATGATAATAGCTTGGGAATCTATTAGTAGAGTAAAATACATTTAATGTTAATTGTAAATATTTACTTCATAATATCTCATAACAACGAATTAAAGTAGCCTATGTGTTTATCCTCTATTGAGATTTTTATGGGGTGGTGTTTTGGGGTAGGTGCCATTCTTATACCAGAAGACTGAAAAGGTTTTGAAGATTTTTGAAAGACAGTCTCAGACCCTCTCACATAAAGATGTGTACTATGATTTTGCAATGACTGCAACTAGATTATTGCTTATAGCCTACCCATTAATCGACAGTGGTGGTTAACCTGCAACACAGCCTTAACGTTTTTTCCATACTGCACTAGATATCAACAGGAACTCAAACGATAGCCTATACTCATATCAAAATCGCTGGACAATCGTATGGTGTAAGGAGGCCTTTGGGCTATTGTAATTTGCATACCTAGCGTAAAACCTTATCCTCATCGGATCCTGCAAACCACGCTGCAGCCGTAATTCCTGCTTTTTTAACTCCTTCACTTCACGGGCTAAATCCTAGTTTAGCCTACCACACAACACAAATCTAACGGCGACGGCTTAGTGTGGGATGTTATATTAAATTCATCCCGGCGAAAGTTTGCCACCCACTTTCGTCTGCAAAATCCTATAACCATAACCACTTTCGCCGCAGATCGGGATGGGTTGGTAAACTATGGAAACTTACACCAAAGATTGTTAAGGCGGAGCAAGATGTTTCATCAGGAGCCACTTCCGGGAACCCGGATCGCACGAGGGGGGGGGTCAAAATCCCCCTTTATGCAGAGCAGAGGCAGCGACTGCTCCATTGAAGTCTATGGGCATAGCTCAGAATTTCACCACATATGCTAAGGTCTTGGTTCTATAGAGTTAGGAATGTGAATTTCGGGCACGTTTTCATGATCCTCAAACCCTTCTGAACATTTCAGGTACATTTTTAGCATTTTTGAGCATTTCAGTCTGGAGAAAATCAACCTTATATCAGGTGTGCGCCGGTTATTTATGCAGCTGCTGTTGGCCGGTTGCAACGTACGCTCGTCAATACGTCATCGACACGCCTCTTTATGCAGACAGGATTCGATCCCCATTTCGCGCCCATAGACATGAACTACGACGAAGTATCTTGCTCCGCCTTAACAATCTTTGCTTACACCGTTAAATTTCGCTGAAGCATTAGCCTACACAACGATACAGCAATGTTCAGAATACTTAAGCTGTTTAAGTAGGTGGATGGTCTTCATTACTTTACGACGCACACTCGTTTTGCTGTATGTTATTATTAAAAATGTTTCAATGAATGAATGGGATGGGAACTCCGGCTGTGACCGTAACTATGTAAACAAAATGTACCGTAAGCGTCCGGGCAGCACTATTTCAAAACGGAAATACGTAACAAAGCCGAGTGCAAGTAGTGAATTATGAGTTCTAAGCCGCATAATCAGCATTTTAACATAAAATAGCGATTATTTTTGCTTATTTTCCCTAAATTGGGTTGATTTAAAAAGTCATCACTAAAACCAAATAAAAGTGTTCTCTAAATACATGTTTGAGCATTAACGTATTTAATGGGAACATGATTACAGTTAACATGTAATAAACTCGGAAATTCTAATCAAAACACAACCATATTTTTATTGCTAACATGAGTCGCTTGTGCTGTTTAATGCATTTCATCACAATAACAAATTGCAAAGATAATCTTCAACTCAGAATATATCCTACAGTACATATTAACTTAGATAGTGGGAATAAGCCTAATGCAGAACTGCATCTACCGTCAGCAACAACCGACAAGTAAAAAACATTTTACTTCTAGTAACACTGGATTTGGTATGTGTGCTTGCCTCAATACTAGAGCTTGATAATGTGCTCTTTTAATATGCCATTGAGCAGCATCACTTGTTGGTGGTAGAGCCTCCGATCCTCGACATCTAGAAAACAGAGTGGTTCTGTCATAGTGTTGTCACGATACCAAAATTATGACTTTGATACAATACCTGCCATAAATATCTTGATACTCAATACTGAATCGATATCCAAATACTAAAATATCTGGAAAAAGAAAGGACACAGGCCTCCTCCAAGTGTATTGAGTCATTTGTGTTGAATTTGGTGCACTTTTGGTCAATTCTGGGTTTAAAACTTCTAAACTTCCTACATAATTATTATTTTTGTAGTCAGTAAAATAGTAGTTTGTGTGTGATTAAGTCCTTTATTGTTTGTTATAGCTCATTTATATTGTGTGATGTTTTGGCAATAAATTACCTTTAAATAGCCAAAGTAGGCTAGATCAAGATCAGTGTTCAAATTACTGCATCCCAATCACTTAATGCTATGCAGAAGAGCCTAATCTTTAGGCCATCTGATGTAGGATACCCTAGGCCTTCCTGTGTTAATGGGATTTCTTTGACAGTTGCAAAGGGAAAAAAGTGAAGATAGTCTTATTTGCTCCCAGTGTTATTTAATAAGTACGTTTCAACCACTCTTTGGGTCTTAATCAGATAGGCCTACACCATTATTAGGCTACATTACATTACATTACATTTGGCTGACGCATTTTTAACCAAAGTGACTAACAACATGGTAACAGTTAAGTTTTAAAGCAATTCTCTCAACAATTTTAGGACAATTTA
This sequence comes from Alosa alosa, assembly GCF_017589495.1. Lineage (NCBI taxonomy): Eukaryota > Metazoa > Chordata > Actinopteri > Clupeiformes > Clupeidae > Alosa > Alosa alosa. The sequence continues at coordinate 20,687,762 of NC_063203.1, read as the reverse complement.
AAAACGGAGTAGGCTACAGTAAGAATAAGTGCATCAGTGAGTGCTGTTTTTAAACAGTTGAGTGTCAGTTCAAGACGGGTGGTAAGTGCTAGGATCAGGCCATCCTTAAAAATATTTTCGTTTGCCGTAACCCGACCGACCCTGTCAATTTAGAACTGACCCAAATATTGATTTTTTTCCCCCTTTTAGTCCGACTGACTTGCCGGTTGTAAACTTGCGTTAATACCGACCGATTGTTTTTTTTACTCGAAACAACCAATACAAATGCAATAAAATAATATTTCTTTTAGTAGGCCTAAGTATTGTGAATATAAATTGCCTACATGGCTCACTTAAATAAAACCCTGTGGCGTCATCTCTACACCATTGGTTTTACGCATCACTTACGAAAACCAACGAAGCCTATGCTTCGTTTCATTCACACAAACCGATAACGCTTTTACTTGGCACGAGGTTCTGGAAGAACTGTACCCATATCTTTTCCCAACCCTCCCCAGTCTAACGGTGACCGTGTCGTATTGAAATTGGTTGTGGTCTATTCAGCATTTCTCAAAATATGGGTGGAAAATAACGTGGAGACTGCTGGTCCGCGGAGTCGTGGAGTGAAATTAAGCCCGGTGCTTCATCTGATAATTTGCTGTGCAGTTGATCAAGAAACCGCGGATCGACGAAAAAAGAAAACAAACGTGTTGTGTTCTACTGTACATTCGCCAGTAGGTGGCGAGAACGTATTACGCGTTATTGATATGTACGTGTTCTGAATGATAAGAGAGAAGAAGAATACATGGAGAATGAATGAAACGTTACTGCTGTACTGCGTACTTATTTACTTACAAATTACTTACAGTTACTTTGCATACCTACTACCTTATTACTACTTTACAACCTAACAAATTGGCAACGAGTTTTTCTACCCACTACTTTCAATGATGGCTGTTTCACCTCCTTTTTCTACACCGTTTTTACAATGCCCTGGCGAACCTTGGCGAACCTTGGCGAACCTTGCACCACTATGCCACTTTCTTTATTACTTAGGTCAAACAGAACTACCCAAGCCTTTTATTGGCCTGACTTTGCACTAGTATTTTATTGACTGTCTATGCACAATTTCAACCAAATTTTGCTGCTCTTATTTTTCATTATTATATGTGCCCTCTTATTTACTTATTTACTTACTTTTTGTTTACTTGAATGTTATGTTTGTCTGTGGACTTAAATTGGTAAAATATGTCTTGTCTTCACCGTGGGATAGTGCGTAATTTCGATCTCTTTGTATGTCTGGAACATGTGAAGAAATTGACAATAAAGCTGACTTTGACTTTGACTTTGACTTTGAACCTGCTCTGCCATTCCACACGTGGCTGAAAATGTTCCATAACTATTTGCAAGTGGTAGCTACAAATACAAATGGATGGCCAGATGCACGAAAACGTGCACTTCTTCTACACTGCCTGGGAACCGAAGGTCAGAGACTTTTCTACACACTGCCTGATCAAGGTGAGACCATGGAGGATGCTGTTAATACTTTAAAAGCTTACTTTACTCCACGTCGGAACATAGTGGCTGAGCGTCATGTATTCAGAAAACGTGCACAAGCTTCCCACGAATCAGTGCTACAGTATGTTGCAGCGTTGCGGGACTTAGCAAGTACGTGTGAGTTTGAGTCCAACTTAGATGAAATGCTACGTGATCAGTTGGTGGAAAACGTAAACAATCCTCGCATACGCGAACGACTGCTTCTCGAACCTGACTTAACTTTTCAGAGAGCCATTACCCTTGCCACACAGATAGAAGCCGTTGGTGAGCAAGCTAAGCGAATTGCTGGCGATCGCTCAGCTCCTGTGCAAGCTGTGTCTGCAACCTCTACTGCACGCCGCCACCGCCGACCACCACCACCTCCTCCAAATCCATCTAGTACGCCTTCTCGTTTTTCTGCCTCTGCTCCGTCTCGTCATGCATCCAGCCGAACCTGCTACCACTGCGGATCGGACCGACATCTTGCAAATGACTCATCCTGCCCTGCTGCATCAGCTAAGTGTAAAAACTGCAATAAAACTGGACACTTTGCCAGAGTGTGTCGTTCATCACAAACACGTTCTGTGCGTGAAATTGACTTGCCAGAAGTTCAGATTCTTTACTTGCATGAGCACACAGCATCTGACAAGATACGATGCACAGTTAACATACAGACAGAGACTGTTTCAGTGCCTGTGGAGCTGACTGTGGATTCTGGCTCCTCCGTGTCGATTCTGCCTAAATGTCTGTATGAGAGACACTTCAAAAGAGCACAGCTACTGCCTCCTACAGTTAAGTTAGTGACCTACTCCCGTGCTCCAATTCCAGTTATTGGCTGCTTACATGTTACTGTGTCATGGAATGATGCTACATGTCAGACGTCCTTCTTCATTGTGGACTCTGGGACTGCTCTGCTGGGCATGGATTTGATAAATGGCCTGAGCCTGTGCTTCAAAGGCTCTACTGTCCAGCCCGCCACTTCAATGACCTCTGCTCCTGCTCTGCTCTGCTCTACTGCTCCGCTGTCTTCTCCGTCTGCTCCTGGCTGCGCTCCTGTGATGACCACTGCTCCACTGTCTCCGCCTGCTCTTGGCTGCGCGAAAGGGTTTGTGCATAAAGTAAAAGTGTCACAGACTGCTACGCCTGTCCGCCAGAAATTACGCCGCCTGCCTCTCTCTGTCCGAAACGCTGTGAGTGCTGAAATCCAACGTCTTCTTCAAGCCGGTGTTATCGAGAGAATAGATGCTTCCCCGTGGGTCTCCCCAATCGTGGTTGTGCAAAAGAAATCAGGTGCTATTCGCATGTGTGTGGACCTACGTGAGCCCAACAAGGCTGTGGTTGTGGACTCTTTTCCTCTCCCGCACATAGACGAAATGCTGGGTCTGCTGCACGGTGCTACGGTGTTCTCCACCATTGACTTGGAGAGTGCCTACTTCCAGTTGCCTCTCCATGAGGAAAGCCGTGACCTGACCGCCTTCATCACTCATGAAGGACTGTTTAGATTCTGCCGTGTCCCCTATGGCCTTGCCTCTGCTCCTTCTGCCTTCCAAAAGATGCTGGCCACAATTCTGAAAGGCCTGCCTAATGTTGCTAACTACCTTGATGATGCGATCTTATGGGGCCGTACACAAGCCGAACATGACTCCACACTGGAAGCTGTGCTGCAGCGTTTGAAAGATGCAGGGCTACAGCTGAATACATCAAAGTGCCACTTCAACAGGTCAAGTCTGCGTTTTCTTGGACATACAGTGACCGCTCATGGAATTCAGCCTGATGAGGATCACATTGCTGCCGTTCTACATGCTCCAGCCCCTACTGACGCAGGCAAGCTAAGGTCATTTCTGGGACTTTTATCGTGGTACAATAAGTTCATTCCCAACTTTGCTACTGTTGTGGAGCCACTGCGTAATTGCATTCGTCAGGACGCCGAGTTTACTTGGTCAGAAGATGCACAGCGTAGTTTTGATACAGTGAAAAAGCTACTAGTGCACAGTCCAGCCCTAGCACTGTTCGACCCTGATCTCCCTACCATTGTCTCCACTGATGCTTCAGACTACGGCCTCGGTGCCGTTTTGTCTCAGATTCAGCCCAACCACACTGAGCGCATTGTCGCATTTGCCTCCAGAACTCTGACTCCTGCTGAACGCAAATATTCAACAGTCGAGAAAGAAGCCCTTGGATGTGTGTGGGCTGTAGAGAAATGGAGAACGTACTTGTGGGGCCGAAGATTCAAATTGCGTACAGACCACCAAGCACTAACCACTCTCCTGACCACCAAAGGATCCGACCGCGCTGGCATGCGTATTGCACGCTGGGCTGCGGCTGCTTTGCGCACGTGCGATGTTGCCTACTTACCTGGTTCACAGAACAACACAGCTGACTGTCTCTCCCGTCTGCCTCTGCCTGCTGCTGCTGATGAAACTGACATTGAGCCCGAGTTTGTTGCCATGCTGTCTGCCGATCACCTGTCTACTGTATCTCCTGCGGAGTTTGCTGCTGCCTCTGCTTCCTGTCCTGAACTCTGTGTACTGCGTTCACAGATTGCTGACGGTTGGCCTCCTTCTCCTGCTGCTTTGAGTTCAGTCCTTCGTCCATACTTCAAACTCCGTCATGAACTGTCTGTGCAAGACGACTTCATTTTCCGAGGTTTAAGGCTCATCGCTCCAATCACACTGCGTCACACCTTGGTTGGCCTGGCTCATGAAGGGCACCAAGGCATCGTGAGGACCAAGCAACGCCTCCGCGAACTTTACTGGTGGCCAGGTGTGGATGCCTTTGTGAACACACAGATTAAAAGCTGCTGCCTCTGCCAGTCTTCAGACAAGACCGCTGTTCCCTCTGCTGCACCCCTGCAACCTGTCCAGTTCCCATCAGAGCCCTGGGAGAAGCTGGGAATCGATGTGGTTGGTCCATTTGAAAGTGCTTCCCCGGACTGCCGCTATGCATTCACACTGGTAGACTATCACAGTAAGTGGCCTGAGGTAGCTTTCACACCCTCCACTACAACAGCGAACATTATTGCTTTTCTCACATCAGTATTCAGCAGATTAGGTAATCCACGAACCATTGTGTCAGACAATGGGCCTCAATTTGTTTCTACAGAATTTGCTGCATTCCTAAACGATCTTGACATAAAGCACATACGTACTGCAGTTTACCACCCTGCAGCTAACGGAGCGGTTGAACGCTTTCACCGCGTCCTGCGAGCATCAGTACAGTCTGCTATTCTGCAACAGAAGCCCTGGAAAGCCACCGTTACAGAATCCCTCCAGGTGTACAGAGCAACTCCACATGCCACTACTGGACTTTCCCCATTCGAGTTACTACATGGGAGGAAAATGCGAACACGTCTTCACGTCCTTATCCCACCACAAGCAAGCATTGACACTGAATCACTTCGTCAGAGAGTGTCCTCTAAGCAAGCGTACATGAAGTCATACGCTGACTCCAGCCGTGGCGCACGCATACAAGTTTTCAAAGAAGGGGACAGGGTGCGCGTCCGGAAGCCTACTCATGTTCCTAAGGCTCATCCACGCTATTCCCCGCCACTGACAGTAAGAAAGGAAGTGGGCCTGACCACTTATCTGCTGGCTGATGGAAAGAAATGGCACGTGTCACGTTTGGCCAGATACCATGCACCTGCTTCACCTGCAACATCCGTGAGCTTGCCACAGGATCAACTGAGTGACATCCCAGTACCTGAGCCTGACTGCCCTGACACCATGAACACTCAGACAACCCCTGCTCGTGTCAGACGGCCTCCAATCTGGCTTCAGGAATATGTGACTTAATCACATTTAGTTACATTCACATTACACACACACACACACGCTGAAACTTAATTCTACCATAAATGATATATAAAAAAAAAACTGAGTTAAGGTAGCCGGTTAAAAATGTTTATTATTGCTTGGCTATTGAATAGTAATCGTTTTACATATTTCTACTGATACTTACGATTGTTGAGTTTTTACTTTGTTATTACTATCCTCATTTCTACTTAAACATGATGACACATGAAACATGACATATTTCTATTACAAATAAGATTCTATAGTAGCCTACACATAGCTCTTGATATTTCCAGTACAGTACGGATTTCTACTTATATTTTAAGTGCTAAAGTAAGACATTTCTAATTACTGCTGTTCTGTCAAAATGCCTGTTCACTACATTTATATCTGTGGTATCATCCTTTTTTTTTATTTATTTATTATTTTTTTTTATTTTTATTGGTAATTCAAGTACAATAAGCATGGGTCAAAACAATCCATAAGGAATCCATCTATGTACAGGATCAGGTGTAATTAAAAGGAGGAAGCAAGAGAAAAAATTTAAATAATAAACAAAACAAAAAAAAAAAAAAAAAACACAACAGAGAAAAAAAAACATATAACTGTATACTGTACATATTCTGTAACACTGTTCAAAAGTTGTACTGCTTTCTTAGACTTCATAGCTTTAAGGGCTTTTGTATAATAAAGGAAATCATTGTAAAACCCACTAAAAGTGGGCTTAACCTTTGAGTATTTACATTTATGTATAAAAAATTTACAGAGAATAACAATCACATTTACTAAGAGATCATCGTTATCATTCACAGTAAAGAGTCCATATACAATGTCCTTCAAGTCAAAGTTATCTAACATAAAACATTTAGGACTGAGCCAGTTATGAAGGTCAAGCCACAAGGTTTTAACATAAACACATTCGACAAACAGATGCTCAGCGGTTTCCAGCCCATTACAAAATACACAATTATCAGTTTCAATCCCAAAGCGCCTTTGGATTAAATCGTTAATCGTTATTAAATCGAGGGGTATATTCCATTCAAAGTTTTGAAATGTAGCTCTTTGGCCTTAGCCATTATGGGATATCTCATGTATTTAGTTCGCAAAAGCTGTATACGATTCTTTGGAAAAACTTTTAAAATAGAATTTCTATATGTTAATAAGGGGTAAGACCGGTTGATAAATAGGTTTCTAAGACATTTGTTGGAGCATCTAAAACTCTTAAAGTCACAACCTTCAACAAAGAGCTGTGGTAGGGAAGGACAAATATTGGGATCTGAAATTATTCCTCTTATTAGGCCTAAAATGGAGTCAGGTATGGCATCAAATACAGAATGATATGTATCAATGTTGCAGGTTAACTCATACTTCAAACAAAAGCTTTGATATGTTAAGAGACATCCATTAGAATCAATTAAATGCAGGACTGACCAGATGCCCTTCTCTAGCCAGTCCTTGATAAACAAGGATGACTTCTTTACAGTAATGTATCTGTTGTTCCAGATAGGTGTGTTGTGAGGGGTAAAATTATGATTGTACAGAATCTTCCAGTATAGAGCAACCTGCTGATGGAAGAGGGATAATTTGATGGGCAGTTTCTGAATACAGAAGTCACATTTAAGGAAAAAATCTATACCACCTATTTTTTTGAATATTTCATGGGGGATATGGTACCAGAAGCTGGTACTGTTGTTTAAAAATGATTTCAACCACTTGATTTTTAATGTTCCGTTTATGGAGTCAATATCGATGGCCTCCAACCCTCCATCTCTGATGTCTTTTATGATTTCTGATCTTTTAACATAGTGAACCCTTTTCTTCCATATGTAGTCAAAGTTTATTTGATTGATTTTTTTAATGGCTCTCTTGGAAATAGCCATTGAATAAGCAGGATATATACACCTTGAGATACTCTCCATTTTTGTTAGAAAGACTCTACCCAGTAAGCTAATGTCTCTCAGTAACCATGAATTAAGTTTAGCCTGACAATCCTTGGTTATCCTTGACACATTCATGTTCTCCCTTTCTGTTGGATCACTAGAAATAAGTATACCTAAATATTTAACTGTAGATTTTATGGGAATGTTATAGGCTTCGGTTAGATTGCACTGGTGGATAGGCATTAACTCACACTTATTTAAATTCAATTTCAGGCCAGAGGCTTTAGAGAAAGACTCAATCGTCTTCAAAACTTTTGGTGTCTCGGCCAGATGCTTCATAAAAATAGTTGTGTCATCTGCCAGCTGGCTAATTACAACTGGCAATCCTAAAACGTCAAGTGGGGCAATATTTGAGTTTTTTATAAGAATAGAGAGCATTTCTGTTGCAATTATGAAAAGGGGAGAAATAGGACAGCCTTGTTTGATTCCACGTCCGATATTAAAAGCGGGGTGAAGTGCCCCTGGTAAGAGATGGAGCTGTTACTATTGTTATATAGGGAAGCTATACTATTTCTGAATTTATCACCAAAACCTAATAGTTTTAAACATTGAAAAATAAAAGGATGCTCAATAGAGTCAAAGGCCTTGTAAAAATCAAGAAATAACAAGAAGCCCTCATCCTCAATCAAGTGTTTGTAGTCTAGTACATCAAGTACCAAGCGAATGTTATTGTGGATAGATCTACCCTTCATAAAACCAGATTGGGAATCACTTATAATGGTGTGGATTTTCTTTTTTAATCTGTTAGCATAAACAAGAGTTATAATTTTATAGTCATTATTTAATAAAGTAATTGGTCTCCAATTATCTAGCAGTTTGGGGTCTTTTGTCACGGTTCAGACAGACGACCAGAGGACCACAATTGCGTCACACCAGAAAGTTTATTAAACTTAAGGGAAAAGGGAAGTAGGGAGTGAGTGAAGGCTCCAGGGGTTACTGGGAATAACAGGGATTACGTCCAATGTGCTGGGTCTGTGTCCCCCCCAGTGGCAGCGATGCGTCCTATGACGCCGGTGGTGGGTGGTCCGAAGTCCTGGGGGAACACAGACACAACGGGCGGATGAAACAAGGCAGAAGTACAGTTCAAGGGAGATCCAAATTGTGAGTAGCAAGGCAGAAGGCTGGTCAGAGTTACCGGGATCGAAGAGTAGTCAGGAGTCGTTACGGCAGAAAGCAGGTCTGGTTTTCTGGGGCAGAAGAGTATCCAAGATTCAGGCAGGTCCGGGGTCACAAAACAAGAGTGAGCCAGAAGCGCGAGCAAACAGGTTCCGGGTGTGAGCTTTGCAGACGATCTGACAAAGGAGAGCTGAAAGACAGGGCTTTAAATACTGGGAGAGGTTAGTGGGTAATGCAGCGCAGCTGGCAGAGTAATTAGAGCAGAGCAGAGCAGAGCAGGGACAGGTGGAGCTAGTTAGGCTGAGTAGAGAGAGTGGTGAGCAGAGTGGAAGATAGTGGAAACCAATTAAGGTGGTAACCCGGTGGAGTGAGAGGGCTCATGACAGAACCCCCCAAGGGACGGCCCCAGAAGTCCCAAGAGCAACACCACGCCGGGCGGGAGGAGGGGAGCCGGAGGAGGGCTAGAACTCCTCCGAACGGTCCGAGTGAACGTCCTCATCCTCGGAGGAAGCCGGAGGGTCGTGGTCGGGAGATGGGACAGGTCCCGAGACAGGGTCAGGCACAGGACAGGAAGCCGAGCGGGCAGGACGGTCAGGGACCCCTCTGGGGCGGCCCCTACAGAGTACAGGTTCAGAGACAGGGTCAGGGTCAGGCACAGGACGGGAAGCTGGGCGGGCAGGACGGTTAGGGACCCCTCTGGGGCGGCCCCTACGGATTGCAGGTTGATCAGGATGCCGTTGGTGGAAGGCGGTGATGAGAGTCCTATCCACAATCCGACTAGCTGGCACCCAGGTCCTTTCCTCAGGTCCATAGCCCTCCCAGTCAATGAGGTACTGGAGACCCCTACCCCTCCGTCTGGACCGAAGCAGGCGGCGGACGGTGTAAACCAGACCACCATCGACGAGCCGTGGAGGAGGAGGACAAGGCGCAGCAGGGACCAGCGGACTCTCATGAATGGGCTTAATCTTAGACACATGGAAAGTGGGGTGCACCCTCATGGAATTAGGCAGTTGGAGCCGGACAGCAGTTGGGCTAATCACTCTTACGATAGGGAATGGGCCAAGGAACCGAGGTGCCAGCTTTTGCGACTCCACCCTGAGTGGCAGGTTCTTCGATGACAACCACACCCTTTGACCAACATGGTAGGTGGGAGCAGGAATTCTCCGACGGTTGGCCCCGGTAGTGTAGCTGGCAACGGATCTGAGGAGTGTGGCTCGGGCTTGTGACCAGGTGCGGCGACATCGACGGGCAAAAGCAAGTGCAGATGGGCAAGTAACCTCCCCTTCCTGGCTGGCAAATAGAGGAGGCTGGTATCCATAAACACATTGGAAGGGGGACATACCGATGGCAGAGCAGGTCAGAGAATTGTGTGCGTACTCCACCCATGTCAATTGCTGCGACCAGGAGTGGGGGTTGCGTGAAGTCATGCATCGCAGTGCCTTCTCGAGCTCCTGATTTGCCCGCCTGACTGCCCATTGGATTGGGGATGGAATCCGGAAGTCAGACTGACTGTGGCTCCCAGCAGGTGACAGAACTCCTTCCAAAAGGCGGAGGAGAATTGTGGGCCACGGTCAGAAACTACATCCTTTGGCAGTCCGTGGATCCGGAAGACGTGTTCCAGGACCACCTGGGCGGTCTCCTTGGCGGTTGGGAGCTTGGGGAGGGGAACGGCGTGCCATCTTGCTGAATCGGTCAACTATGGTGAGAATGACGGTCATGCCACTTGAAGGGGGGGCAGCCCCGTGACAAAGTCAAGGGCGATGTGAGACCAGGGACGTCTGGGCACAGGCAGGGGCTGCAGCAATCCGGCTGGGGGCTGGCAGGACGACTTGTGTTGGTTGCAGATGGGGCAGGCTTGGACGAATTCCCCCGCACATCCCTTCTCAGAGAGGGCCACCAGAACCTCTGGGCGCAGCAGGTTGTGGGCGCGGTGGAGCCAGGGTGACAAGCTAGGCGGGAGTCATGTCCCCACTGAATGACCTGGGACCTCAGGTTTTCGGGACAAAAAAGTCAGCTGGGCAAGCGCTGGGACCTGGCTGGTTACGGAGAGCTTCCAGCACCTGTTCCTCAACAGCCCAGGTCAGAGCTGCTACGATGCAGGGACTTGGCAGAATCGACACAGGATCCTTGGAGGGGGTGTCATCCTTCTGGAATTGACGGGAGAGGGCGTCTGGCTTGGTGTTTGCGTGATCCAGGCCGGTATGACAGAGTGAAATTAAACCTGGTGAAGAACAGGCCCAGCGGGACTGCCTGGAGTTCAACCGCTTTGGCCGTATGGATGTACTCCAAGTTCTTATGATCGGTCCAAACGAAATGGAATGGTGGGCCCCTCCAGCCAGTGACGCCACTCCTCCAAGGCAAGCTTCACAGCCAGCAGCTCTCGGTTCCCTATGTCGTAATTGCACTCAGAGGGGGACAACCGACGTGAGAAAAAGGCACAGGGATGGAGCTTCCTATCCTCCGCAGCCCACTGAGAAATCACAGCACCAACTCCCACATCCGAGGCGTCCACCTCCACAATGAATTGCCGGTCCACATCAGGCATCTGGAGGATGGGAGCGGAGGTGAACCTTACCTTGAGGGTACTGAAGGCTTTGTCGGCTGCTGGGGTCCAGGTGAAGGGTTGCTTGGTGCTGGTTAGAGCAGTGAGAGGGGCAGCAATGGTACTGTAGTTCCGATAAACTTTCTATAGAAGTTAGCAAACCCCAGAAACTGTTGCAGCTTCTTTCTGTTCTCCGAACTGGCCATGAAGTGACTGCTGATATTTTGGCAGGATCCATTTGGATACTTCCTCTGCCACTATGTACCCCAGGAAGGCCACTGTCTTGACGCGGAAACTCACATTTCTCTGCCTTGGCGAGAGGGAATTCTCCAGGAGACGATGAAGGACTTGCTGGACATGGCGGGTGTGTTCAGACAGGTTTCTGGAGTAGATTAAGATGTCATCCAGGTAAACGAAGACAAACTTGTTTAACATGTCCCGCAGTACATCATTCACTAGAGCCTGGAACACAGCAGGAGCATTGGTGAGGCCAAAAGGCATAACCAGATACTCGTGAGTGGCCTGTTGGTGTATTGAATGCGGTTTTCCATTCATCTCCTCCCGGATCCGCACTAGGTGGTAAGCGTTTCTGAGATCCAACTTGGTAAAACAGTGGCTCCCTGGAGCAACTCAAAGGCAGAGGTGAGCAGAGGCAGAGGGTAACGGTTTTTCACTGTGATGTCGTTGAGTCCCCTGTAGTCGATGCAGGGGGCGAAGAGATCCGGCCCTTCTTCCCCACAAAGAAGAAGCCAGCACCAGCAGGAGATGAAGATGGACGGATTAATCCTGCGGACAGAGAGTCGTTGATGTAGTCCTCCATGGACTTTCTTTCAGGAGCAGACAACGAATAAAGACGGCCCTTTGGAGGGGCTGTTCCAGGGAGGAGGTCGATGGCACAGTCGTACGGTCGGTGAGGGGGCAGAGATGTGGCTCTTGCTTTGTTAAACACTTCTCTGAGACCATGGTAGCATTCTGGGACATTGGAGAGGTCAGGAGCGGAGTTAGTGGGTACTGGCCGAGGGGGTAGTGCGGCAGCAAGCAGGCAGGTTCGGTGGCAGTCCTCTCCCCACTCCCTGATCACCCCGGTCACCCAGTCGAGCTGAGGGTTGTGCCGGCGGAGCCATGGGTAACCCAGGATGAGGGGTTGGCCTGGAGAGGGGAGCAGGTGAAACTGGATAGTTTCTTGATGGTTTCCGGACAGACCCATCGAGACCGGGGCCGTGACATGAGTGACCGATCCGAGTAAGTGTCCGTCCAGTGCCCGGGCAGGAATAGGAGGTGTCAAACGGTGGTTCTCCAGTCCCAGTTGGCGTGCCAGCTTGATGTCCATTATGTTGGCTTCGGCGCCAGAATCCACCAGAGCAGCCAGGGTGTGAGTTGAGTCAGAGAGGCGGAGGTGAACTTGCAGCAGGGGTTTGCGGTCGGAGGACTGGATGGTCATTGAGCTCAACCGGACTCCCCCTATGCCCGGTGAGCTTCGGCTTTTAAAGGGCAGGTTACCACACGATGTCCATCACCTCCACAATAGAGGCAGAGGTTTGAGGTGAAGCGGCGCTGGCGCTCTGCAGGAGTGAGAGAGGCTCGCCCAATCTCCATGGGCTCAGACTGGTCAAGCTGACTTGGGTGAGTGGCAGTAGATGACAGGAGCCCAGTCGGATCTCTCCGAATGCCGGTAGTTGGTGAACCTTGGCCCCTCACGACGCATCGGGTCTGTATCCTTCTGTCGATCCGACAGTCAGTGCGATGGCTTCATCAAGAGTGGAAGGCAGTTCATGGGAGACCAACTCGCCCTGATATAGTCAGCCAAGCTATGGAAGAACGTGGTCCACCAACGATGGTGTGTTCCAAGAACTTCGTCTTGCCAGGGTTCGGAAGTCGATGGAATGGTCTGCGACTGTACGTCTGCCTTGTCGAATACTGAACAGTTCACGAGACACCTCTGCGGTTGGTGAATCCAGGTCAAACACCTTCAGCATCTCCTCAGCAAACAGGTCGAAGGTTGCACATGCGGGGGTTTGTCGTTCGAACTCTGCTGTTCCCCAGAGTCGAGCTTGGCCCGCCAGGTGAGTGATGGCATACCCAACTTTAGCCCCTTCCCGCGGCAAAGGTCCTTGGCTGCAAGGAGAACTGAAGTCGGCAGCTAGTCAGGAATGGTCGGACCTGGGTTGAATCGCCGTTGAACCGCTCGGGGTTTCCAATCTTGGGTTCCGGAGCAGCGGCTGCAATGACCGGGGCAGGTAACTCGGGGGCAGGGCTGGTGGGCAGACTGCCTGGAACTGGGCCGGTGGGCGGAGTGGCTGGGGTAAGGTTGGTGAGGAGTTGGATGATCATGGCGAAGTTGTTGTTGCTGCTGCTGGAACTGCTGATGCTGTTGGAACCGCTGACCTGAAGCAGGGAGGTGATGTTGCCGCCATGCGGGCTAGCCCTCTCTCAGTGTGTTCCAGGATTTGCATGGCGGTGGGTTGCTCAGGTTCGCCGGTTTCCATGTCGGGGAAGTGTGCGCTGAGTCCATGATGGTCAGATCGCACTGTCACGGTTCAGACAGACGACCAGAGGACCACAATTAAGGCCACACCAGAAAGTTTATTAAACTTAAGGGAAAAGGGAAGTAGGGAGTGAGTGAAGGCTCCAGGGGTTACTGGGAATAACAGGGATTCCGTCCAATGTGCTGGGTCTGTGTCCCCCCCAGTGGCAGCGATGCGTCCTATGACGCTGGTGGTGGGTGGTCCGGAAGTCCTGGGGGGGAACACAGACACAACGGGGCGGATGAAACAAGGCAGAAGTACAGTTCAAGGGAGATCCAAATTGTGAGTAGCAAGGCAGAAGGCTGGTCAGAGTTACCGGGATCGAAGAGTAGTCAGGAGTCGTTACGGCAGAAAGCAGGTCTGGTTTTCTGGGGCAGAAGAGTATCCAAGATTCAGGCAGGTCCGGGGTCACAAAACAAGAGTGAGCCAGAAGCGCGAACAAACAGGTTCCGGGTGTGAGCTTTGCAGACGATCTGACAAAGGAGAGCTGAAAGACAGGGCTTTAAATACTGGGAGAGGTTAGTGGGTAATGCAGCGCAGCTGGCAGAGTAATTAGAGCAGAGCAGAGCAGGGACAGGTGGAGCTAGTTAGGCTGAGTAGAGAGAGTGGTGAGCAGAGTGGAAGATAGTGGAAACCAATTAAGGTGGTAACCCGGTGGAGTGAGAGGGCTCATGACATCTTTGCCATGTTTGGGAATTAAGGTTATTATACCCTGTTTCATGGTGGGGGGGAATGTCATAATATCTGTTGCTTCCTTTAACATAAGAAGGAAAGGGCCTTTCAGTGAATCCCAGAAGTGTTTATAAAAGTTGGCAATAAGACCATCAATTCCAGGAGATTTGTTTAAGGATAAACCTTCTACCGCTTTATCAAGTTCCTCAACAGAAAAGTCAGTCACACAATTCAGCAAAATCAGTATCTATACGAGGAATAAGATGCTGGATATTACTGAAGAAACAGTTTGCATCAGCACAAGAATATGCAGAAGAGTACAATTTCTGGTAGAAAGAAACCACTTCCTTTGTGATCACAACTGGATCTTTATTCTCCTCTCCCTTTATTAGTAAAGATTTTATTGAGTTTTTTTTCTTGCCTTCTTTTTTTCTAGCTGGCAGAAATAGGATGTGCTTTTTCTCCCCTTCCTCTATCCACTTTGCTCTGGACCTTACATAGGCTCCTTCTGCCTTTCTGAGATAGATTTTATCAAGTTCAGAGGACAAGGTTTGTAGTCTTTGTCTGTCCACATCAGTAGGGGGCGTACTTTGACAGAGCAAGTTTATTTCTTTAATTAAACTGAGTTCTAATGACTTGTTGTCTCTATTAATCTTTTTTTCCATAGGATATACAGTACTCTCTTATTTTAAATTTAATGAATTCCCATTTAGAAAGATAAGATGCTATGGAGTAATCTGATATCACTTGTGTAATGATGGCTTTCACACCATTATCAAACGCTTGGGACTTTAGCAGGCTACAGTTAAATTTCCAATAACCCTTATTGCAATAGCTGACATTAGAGGGTTTTACACTCAGTTTAATAACTGTGTGATCTGTGAGTGGAGCAGCTGAAATATAGCAATCTGAAATGGTGTCAATCATGGAGAGTGAGACCAGCCAGAAATCAATTCTTGATTTGACAGTGTGGTTTGGCTTGAACCAGGAATATTGCATGGTGTTTGGATATCTGTGTCGCCATGGATCCAAAAGATTATAAGAGCGACAGATTTCTGATAGAATAGAGTTATGGGAGTGGTTTTGAGGTTTGGGAGGGTATCTATCAAGGTGTTCATCAAGGACCATGTTAAAATCTCCACCTATAACAATAGTAGCTGTTGGATAAGAGAGTTTACAATGTGCAATGGTTGCAGAAATGTCAGATATCATCTGTCTATTTTGAGTTAGGTTATTGAAACCGTAGACATTGACAAGTATGTTATAATGATCATTAAGGTCTAAGACGCATACTAACCAATGGCCAGAATTGCTTGATTTAGACATTACCACTTTGGCTTGAATTTTTGTGAAATAGAATTGCATGATCAAACAAAATTTTGTCACCCCAGCAGCTCTTGAAGAGCCATGATCAAACAAAATTTTGTCAGCCCCCCATTGACTGACCCAGAATTTTTGGTCCTCTGTAGTTGAATGAGTTTCTTGTAATAAAATAAAGTTAGCAATGTATAGCGGTTTTTTGCCCTTATCAAAAAATAAAAAATAGATTTTCTTGTAGTAATATCTCTTAAGCCCCTAGCATTGAGTGAAATACAAGAAAAAGACCACGATGGAAAAATCTTCACCAGCAAGCTAAGGACCATCGCACGTGTGTCCTCATTGTCAGATTCTTTCATCCCTTTGATCCTAAGATTCCACCTGCGTTTATAACGCTCAAGCTCCAGAACACGCTCTTGTAGATCTGCATTAACTTTCTTCAATTCAGAGACATCATTATCTGTTGCTTTAATGTGATCTTTGCAATCTTTAATCTCTGCTGCGTTGAATTCAACTGCTTTAGTTATTGTTGTTAGCATGATAGAGTTCTGTTGCAGTTGCGTACCAATTGTGTCCACTTTTTCGCTCAACATTTTTAATGCATCCAAAACTGCAGTCATACCTTCAACTTGTTCGGTGTCTTCGCCCTTCTTTTTAGCAGCAGGTAAAATCTTCGCTAGGGAGGAGCACTCTTTTTTTCTTGTTGGAGTCGGTGGAAATGTGGCCCTTGCTAGCATAGTTATGTCCGTTATTAGCTGCACCTTCATGTGCAGCATTGACTTGTTTCGCAGCATTCTGTTTCTTTGACATCATGGTGCCGTTCTTCGTTCAAATTGCAATCTAGGCATAGGTGGTATACTGGCAGTTAAGGAGAACCCATTGAATAGGCGCTGGACAGTGTTTAAATAAAATAATTGGGACAAATAAAATCTCGTTTAACGGACGATATGTGCCCAGTCCGCCATCTTTCGGAATCCTCTCAACAACATCACAATGCCTGTTCACTACATTTATATCTGTGGTATCATCCTTACGTAAAGGGGAATGTTGTGTTCTACTGTACATTCGCCAGTAGGTGGCGAGAACGTATTACGCGTTATTGATATGTACGTGTTCTGAATGATAAGAGAGAAGAAGAATACATGGAGAATGAATGAAACGTTACTGCTGTACTGCGTACTTATTTACTTACAAATTACTTACAGTTACTTTGCATACCTACTACCTTATTACTACTTTACAACCTAACAAAACGTTTCTGCTATCGATGGCATTAAACATGGAGCCCTACAATTAGTGGTGGTATGAGCATTCATTCAATGCGCGTCTGCGCGAGAGAAACTGAAACTAATCGATAACGTTGGTATCAAAGCTCCGCTTCAATCTGTTGTTATTTATTTATTTATTTATTTATTTATTTAACGAAACTTAATAGAACGACGTTGTTTTTTGGAACTTCCTTAGAAACAGAGCAGGGACTGTATAATACACTGTATAGCATTGAGTATTGTATAGGCCTAGTCAAATTTCAATATAACGTGGCCAAAAGCTATTGTAGCCTTCTTTCTGGGTTGGCTGTTACTGCAAACAAGAATATTTTTAAGGATGGCCTCAGCTAGACTTTTTGTAAGTGGTGCTATGAAAGGAGATGTTCTCTAAAGAGCTGATCTTCAGGAGTTTTTTGAAAATGGAGAGGGATGACCCTGCCCTTGTAGAAACTGGCAGTGTGTTCCACCAATGAGGAACAACAGATGAGAAAAGTTTGGATTGGCCTGATTCCTACATTAGGTCTATTTCTTTGATAGTCAACATCATTTGCTACCACATAACAAATACCAAATAACAATACAAAAGTTTCTTACAAACTTTCCTGCATACTTCTTAAATGTGCTGCAGTCAGATGGGTGTCCTAAAGACATAACTAGATCTTGAGCATCTATTACCAGTGTTAAATGAGCAGTTTTTGCAGTGATCACTACTGGACATTCCACATTGCTAGACAGCACTTGAGTGAGGATAGACTTATTTCCACTTCACAAATAACCATCGCTATCTGCAATAGCTACAGTACAGGGACAATAATCAGTTCATAGCTGAGGATTTGTTCTAGGTCCACTTCCCTTTCAGCATCATATGCAGTAATGATGCACTGGAGAATGTTTCTTTTTGTTGCACTATAAAGGATATCTTGTCTATTTTTTTTGCAAATAATGCAATCTCCATAGCACTCTTCAGCAACCCTCAAATATGCACACTCTTCCATTTTTTTTGCGTGGCTGGATTTTGAATGATAGGAAAAGAGCACCAGTGAGATGTTTTAACTAGGCAATCACAGTCACCTACTATTCTATCAATTTATTGGAATCTATTTTGCTATTATTTCAATTTATATTTTAATTTTAGCTTATTTTAATTTACTACTTGAGGGTCTTTCATTCAAAAAAAAAAACAGTGTAAATCCTCTGTAAAGACTGACAACTGTTCATAATAGTTAGTGACAAAATACTTTCTACAGAAAAATGACCAGTCACCTACTATTCTATCAATTTATTGGAATCTCTGTGGGGTCAATGGTGTATGTGTGTTTGCTTCTGGGGCTCATGGGGTTGTTATGTGGTGTACTGGTGTATGTGTGTGTTGGGAGATGTGGGTTAAGGGGTAGTGTGTGTGTGGGGGGGGGTATAATTGTGTATCTGTGTTGGGGTGGTTGGAGGCCCAGGTAACACACCCATGTGGGTTGGTTATGGATGACAAATGGGTCCAACTTTGGGCTTTACATATTTCTTAAAACTGAGCTGTGCTTACAGTACATCACCTAGATATCTGTAAATATTAGAATCAGAGAACATATAGCTCATGGTTAAGAGTTTGTCAATGTAGCCGTAATGATTTATTTTCACAAAATGCTATGCATTTAAGTTTCTTAAAACTGAGCTGTGTTTAAATTGGTCAATGCATGATTTCATAACAGGCCAAATAAAAAATAAATGTTAAATATAGCCTAAATATCTATAAATATTCAAATCAGATGATGTAGGCAATAGTAAGATCAAGTTGGATAGCTCCATAACTCACACCAAATGATTGTCTTAAAGGAGCCACACCTCTTTTATGGCATATGGATGCTGTTCTGTTGACCTTTAGTTTTGTTACTGTGCATGGAGGACAGGGGAATTTTGAGTTCTGTCCAACATTGGTGGTAGGTTTAGAGAAAATTCCAGCACATTTTAATCGTATTGCAATAATGCCGATAACCGGCATTTCGGTTACTATAATCATGATTTGTACTTTGAGTGGTGTTTCACTGTGTTCATCAGGGGAAACCCAAATATGGTTGGTCTCTAAGGTGGAGGTTAAGGTATAAATTAGCCATGCTCTGTGTTCACCATAAAACAAAAGGTAGGCACTGAACTGCAACTGTCAGATACAGCTTCAAACATTAATATGTGAATATAACTGATCAAAAATACTTTTATATCTTACAATATAAAATGCTACTTGGTATATTATTGTATGTGGATGCTACATGTGAAACAAGCTTGAAGTAATGGGGAACTTATCTACTTTTAAATTCTTTATTCTTTCTGGGCTGCAGGACTCAGGAGTTTACAAGCCTCTGTACTTCTTGTTGGTGTTTGTCCTTTACATCCTCATTATTATAGTCAACTTAACTTTGATCTTTATTGTGACAGTGGATAGAAGTCTCCATGAGCCCATGTACATTTTCATCTGCAGTCTGTGTGCAAATGGACTCTATGGGACTGTTGGTTTTTACCCTAAATTGTTGCTGGACTTGCAATCTGATATTCACATAATAAGCTACAGTTGGTGCATGATTCAAACGTATGTGATTTACAGCTCTGCTCTGTGTGAAATGACTATTTTAACAGTGATGTGTTATGACCGCTATGTGGCAATTTGCAGACCACTGCAATACCACAACATTGTAACTCCACGTGCTGTGTTGAAGTTGCTTGTATTAGCCTGGTCTTATCCTCTCTTGTCAGCAGCAATAGGTACACTCCTTACTTCTAGAATACCCATTTGTGGATCACACATCTATAAACTATTCTGTGACAATGCTTCAATGGTAATGTTGGGGTGTTATCGAGCAATAGCCAACCAGGTATGGAGTATGGTGGTTATTTCAGTATATCTTATACAGTTTGTTTTAACTTTGATTTCTTATGCTCATATTGTCAAGGTTTGTATGTCATCCAGTGAAGCTAGAACAAAGTTCAGTAAAACTTGTGTGCCTCATATTGTAGTTATGGTCATATATATCATGACTGCATTGTTTGATGTATTTTACAGCTGGGATGGTTCAGTAGATCTTCCAATTGGTGTGCGTAACGCATTGGCTATACAATTTCTGATTCTTCCCCCACTATTAAACCCATTCATTTATGGCCTTCAACTTCCAAGGATTCGAAAAGTACTATGTGGACAAAGTTGTAAACACAAAGCATGTTATCTTAGAAATAATACATGATTGTTGTTTGATGAACCATGTCCTGGTTTGAATATCCTGTTCTTAAATTAAATATAAGAAAGGCTCTATTAGTTGTGTGGACACACTGTGACTTTAAATACATATTTTTTCACTATTATTTATTTACTATTGCTTTTGATTTCCTTCTACTATTTATCTACCATCACTATTAGTTACTATATTTACTCATTTTACTTCATCATGATTTCATCAGTTTATACTCACAATGTGAAATTAATATAGCCTAGGCATACTTTGGACAACAGAGGTTATGAATGACAAAGTGAAGTTGGCCACATTTATATAAGAGCTTACATAATGTATTGTCATCAAATTGACGTTGTATTGTCCTACATTTACCTTCCAATATAACAAGACATAAAATTGTCTTCAATTATGTACTTTGTCCATATATTGAATACATAATATATTATTTGTCCATATCAGCTGAATTTTGTAAATAAATGGTACTATGCAAAATAATTATATGAATTATTATTATTATTATTGATGATGATGATTATTATTATTATTATTATTATTATTATTATTAATAATAATAATAATCATTGACATTTATTAACTACTATTAACAAGACAAATTCAGTTCATGGTCGATTACGTCGACTAATCGTGGCAGTACTACTCTAAGCCAGGTCACTGAAAATGGGTCGTGGATGGGTCTTCCAGCACGACAATGACCCAAAACATACAGCCAAGGGAACAAAAGAGTGTCTCAAGATCACATTAAGGCAGAGACTTTCTAATGAGGAGACACAGCATTTAAAAAATCCTCCATAGAAATGCATGGGGTTCATTTGTAATGCTAATATGGCAGTTGTCTTCACTTATCCCAGCCCTTTTGCAGCAAAATGTTGACATGTGAATACATTGAGCCAATCATGTGCTGTGTTGTGAATACATTGAGCCAATAATGTTGTGTGTTGTGAAGACATTGTGCTAATCATGTGTTGTGATCTCGCCACTGGAGCAAGATTTGTGTCGTGAAGCCTTGCGCACGCACATTTCTGCCGAAATAGATGCCTAATAAGTGCCCAAAAAGTGTTGCAATATGGCCGCCGAGTAGAGGGGCTTGCCTAAAAGGACTTTGATTAAGGTCATGGAGTGGCCTAGCCAGTCTCTGGACCTTAATCCTATAGAAAATCTGTGGAGGGAACTGAAGCCTCAAAACCTTAAAGATCTGGAGAGGATCTGCAGAGGAGTGGTCCAAAATTCCTCCTGAGATGTGTGCAAACCTGTTAATCAACTACAAGAAACGTCTGACCTGTACTTGCCAACAAGGGTTTCTCCACCAAGTATTAAGTAATGTTTTGATAGGGAATCAACTACTTATTTCATTTAATGAAATGCAAAATAATTTATATATTATTAAATGTGATTTTCTGGATTTTCTTTTTGATATTCTGTCTCATTGTTAAAATAAACCTACCAATAAAATTATAGACCATTAATTTTCTTGTCAGTGGGCAAACTATCAAAATCAGTGAGGGATCAAATAATTATTTCCTCCACTGTATATATTTTTAAAAATCCTGTGATAAAAATACATCTTCTGATATACATTTAAAACAAGAATGCATATGTAATCAGCATTTTAAGAGCAAAATCTTAAACAAACAGAGACAATTGACACTTAATTCAATTGCTTTTATGCTATTGAACACATATGACTGTTGGTCATCATCAACTCTGTTCTTATTAATCTGTGCAATCCATTAACAGAATTTACGATAACAGAGTTGGCATTTACCATAATTTTGTGTCTTATCTCTACATCCCAACCTCAAACTAGCCACCACATTGCATGTATAAAACAAGAATTTCATGGATTTTAATCATATTATTTTGTTTTTATTTTTTTTTTTTTTTTTAAATGAGTTTCACTCCAATATCGCAATAACAGATTTGACAAATAATTAATCTACTGTATCCTCAATATTTTGGCTCCATGTCCTACTCCATCCCCTACTCTTCCAACTTATGTAAGTGAGTGAGTGTCTGTGTATGTGTGTTTGCTTCTGTGTGCTCACTCATGAGTGTGTGTGTGTGTTCATGCGTGTGTTTGTGTGCAGTTTCTGAATGTGTGTGTGGCGGGAGGGGGGTATGGTGTATGTGTGTGGGGGGGTGGGGTTGTATGGTGTACTGGTGTATGTGTGTGTTGTGAAAGAGGTAATGGTGTGTGTGTGTGGGTGGGGGGGATTTTGTTGTGTGTGGGCTTTTTTTTTTGGGGGGGGGGGGGGGGGGGGGTATAATTGTGTGTCTGTGTGGGGGTGGTGGGATGCCCAGAAAACACACCCATGTGGGTTGGTTATAGATGGCAAATGGGCCCCATCTGGGCTACCTAGCTGGGCCCAGCTAATTGTGTCCTCAGGTTGCATTTCATTAAATTAAATAAGTAGTTGATTCCCTATCAAAACATTACTTACAGTATTACTTGGTGGAGAAACCCTTGTTGGCAAATACAGGTTCCATGGTGGCCCTACTTGGGTTAGCCCAGGTGGGCTGATGATGGGTCCTTTATGGCCTTCAGGTAGGGCCCACATGGTAACCTAAGTTTGACCCACCTGGGGCCCATGAAGATCATTTGTGGGCTGACAAGTGGGCCCAGTTAGGTAGCCCAGATGAGGCCTGGCTAATTTTATCCTTGGTTTCCATGGTGGGCCTACGTGGGTTAGCCCAGGTGAGCTGATGATATGCACTTCACCGGTGTCATGTAGGGCTCACATGGGTAACCCGAGTTTAACCCATCTGGTTAACCCATCTGGTAGGCTATGAAAAGGCTATGAACTGGAAAGAGCAAAAAATAGGAACATAATGGTCACATTAATCCCATAAACACACAGATAACTCTTACACCAACCTTATTTTGTGCCTTTTATTAACGTTTGTTTCAAGATTTAGTAAGTATAACCCCTTTTTGCTCCCCACTTCTATGCAGCAATAGGTTTCCATTATCCAAACAGCTCCCTTTCCCTTAAAAGGGGGCGTGTACATGCAGCACGGTCTAGCTAGATCCAGTGTGGTGTTGTAGTTGTTCTAACGTTAGGCCTACTAGTTGTTGCAACAGCTTGTGAAAAAACTACGTTTGAACTACGTTTGTAAGTTTGTCACACCAAAAAGAATGTTAAT